>NW_028292571.1:5836183-6178266 GCF_029948245.1 Actinia tenebrosa | reverse complement strand
AAGATGAATTGCTTTCAGAACTATCGCTCTCATCTCCTCGGTATTTGAAGGCTATTACGTTGCTGAGTCGTGAGTTGTCGGAGTTTGATGGCAAGGGGATATTTGAACTCTCTAGCTGGTTAACTGTTTAAATAGAATAATGACAAGAATAAGACATCGGTCAGGAAGAATGTTTTCGTGAGAGCGAGAAACATAAGGTCCTGACCTCAAGTGCAGCACGTACACGGTACGACATGCTGTAACTTTGAAATGGCTTCCCACAAGAATGGTGCGACATGCTGTAATAACATCGAAATGGCTTTCCATAGCAATGGTTATCTCATAAGTAGGGAAAGTGCGGTACGCCTGCCAGCACGGAAACGGTACGACATGCCGAATGAGAATGATTGTCGCATGAGTTGGAAACATACGCCACTGACTTACAGAACATAAAGTACACTCTACGGCATGTATTTCATTGAAATTGTTTCCTATATATTGTCTTCCTAAATTCATCCAATCACAGTGTCTTATGGCTTAGGTAATTTACAGTATGACTATGAAAATCGGTTTCCTACTCGTCATGTTAAATTGTACCTTACCTTTGCTTGCTTGTCTATTGTCTAGTACACTGCTAACCGATTCAAAAGCACTGTCGTATATCTGTGCGTTACCTATTAGGAATGAAATTACGCTTATTCATATAGAACTCAGTTTTCATACTTCGAATCCAGATTGATTCTAACATGGATTTCTTTATCAACCTGTCTACAATAACAACAACAACAACAACAACAACAACAACAACTAATCAAACAACTCGTCAATATAACAAACTTTGATCATAATTTTATTTCATACCTTCCAAGGCGCCGAAGCAAAGTGTATACAGAAATAAACACACGGCAGGAAAACTACGTCCCATTTTTGACAAACGATTCAACAAAGACCGATCAACTGTTGTTATCCCTACATTTTGGTAAATTTTCCCAGTATTCTCGGCAAAGATATCATTTTCAGACAGCAAACGTACAAATATATCATTGTTGATTCCTTAATTAGAAGCGCGCGCGCTCATTGGTCATGTATAATTATCATTGATAATTGGCTTCCTAATTATCGGTGTCATTAGAGCGAATTCGTATATCGCACTTTTACATGCTAATGAATTTTGCTAATATTCAAATGAGCTGTTTTCGAACCAAATATATCCTTGCAAATACTCCCACAAAACTTAACCATTCCAAACCCCAAACATCGTATAAATGTATATGCTAACAAAATAAGTGTTTTAATTATCGATTTGTTAAATAATCTCTTTAGATATTTTCAAATGAACACAATTTCTGTGCCGAACTTCAGCTCAGTACAATAGAAACATAACAGGCGTTGTTTGTCATTCAAACATTTACTAAAAAAATTAAAGTCAACCCTTTTAAACTACGTGCTTGTTGAGTAGACCAAAGTTTGCTGCAACGATTCAAGTTTCCTTTCACTATCATCAGCACTTTTGTTTCACTTTTCCCGTGAAGAGGATATGGGTAGTTCTCAATGCAGTCTTTGGAACAACCGTATGCGTCTTTCAGCCAAAAATGTTGTAAATTCAACACAGATAGGCAGCAATCAACGTGAGTGTCTCCCAGTATCTGAGATACCGCTTTAAAAGTTTTTATCTCTTTAAACACATGCTCTATTTTAACTCTTCTTTTCGATAGAGCTCGGTTGAACTTTCTGGCACGTTTCCTCCCTCTTTGGTTTAACAGAGGCATCTGTCCTGCACGATTAGGTGTTAGTAGAGCTCCTCCATCAGGATAACCTCTGTCACCCAACAGTTTAACACCTGGCGGTAAATCTAGGACTAAACCGGGCCCTATAGGCCGCATTAACCTATAAGCAGTCGCATCATGTGTGCTACCCAAGAAGCCAGCCTAAAGAAACCGAATATGGCCCTCATTATCCATTACAAATTGAGTGTTTAGGCGGTGATAGTGCCCATGGCCACTGTAAAATGGTCTTTGAGGCTCCGCCAGAGGGCAATAAATCTCATGCGGGGTTGCATCTATAGCACCGACGGCATTTGGTAACTCTGGCCAGCTGCCCATTAGATTTCTCCACTCCGCGAGGTTTGGCCAGGTGATTTGATTTTGAAAATATCTCCACATTACTGGTAATGTTCTGTGAATAATGCGGATAACGGACGTAGGGTCTATATCAAACCACAGTGCTAAAGTGTCTATATAAGAATATTTACGCGCTTGCCTTGATATAAGAGAAAACACATCTCTACCACGAAATATACTTCCCCGTGAAAATTCTCAAAAAGACGATGTTGTAAGGGAGACAGATTTTGTTGAGGTGGTGGCCTAATATAGGCGACAAACAACAATATCCAAGCGACTATATTTAAAAGAACTACTCGGACTTGCTGCGCATCCATGCTGCATGAACTGCTGAGCGAAGATGCGCATTCCAACATAAAACACGGCATTTTTCATGCCATTCGCACGTGAATCATCACGCGTGCGCTATAAATTTACATTTTGCGCTTGCTGTGTACGGAGCAAGATGATTCATATTTACACTCAGCTGACTACTTTCGAATTTCTAATAAATGAATTGTTCAGCAAAAGTGCCAGGTCAGTATCTAAACATATAACTTTTGTGTTGGTGCTTTAGATATCAACCCTCAACTATACTTAGTTTGCTGTTTATTACGAATTTTATTTCCCTCCAAGAAAAGTAGGGTCGGAATTGGAGAGAAAGAAAAAAGTGCTGTTCTCGAATGTTACAACACTCTTAACAGCAAAGGATGGAAAGAGGTTGTCTTGACAGCACGACAGAAAATTGGAGAGATAGCAGCAAGCATGCCACAACACGTAGTTAACCTGTATTTAACCCAAACAGACGAGTCCCTGACCAGACGCATGCATGCAAAACAAAGTAAAAAGTGCTATGCAGCAGCCCTATGGCCTCGAGTCAGGAGAGATTGGAACGGAGAAACAATTTCTATTTTCAAATCAAGCCAGATATTCAAGAAAAATGCCACCAGATGAGAGAAGGGCTGAAGCCCTCAAGGTAAGGCTGGATCAGAATTTTGCTGATTCATCTCCTAGCGAAGACGAGAGTATCGAACCTTTTGCTGATTCATCTCCTAGCGAAGACGAGAGTATCGAACCTTCTGCTAAGAAGAAGAGGAAAGTAGACACAGCGAAAAAAGCTAACCTCGCACATGCAAAGATGTGCGAAAAAGCTATGAGCACGATGGAGAATGTCAATCAGCTTTTTCTGAAAGTAGACAAAAACATCAGTGATCAGAACGGAACAAAACCCTAAACAGAGAGACTTTTCAAGTAAAAACTGTAGAAATTCGTCGAAGAAATGTAGAATGATTCATTTGAATGAATTGAAACTTTCATGTTTTGTTAATAAAATAATGGATATAAAATGTTCTAATTTCCCTATAACGTCATACAGTTGTGCAGTGTTTCCAATTCGTGTCTTTTTTAATTATTGTTTTTGTATTTGAATATTAGCAGACCTCATTAGCATGCTAAAGTGTGATATACGAATTCGCTCTATTCATGACGTTTCGAAACCGAGCGAAATGTAGTTGTTTTTGAGACAAGTTCTTCAACAACCAACTAAGAAAAGATTAAAGCAGATTAAACGTTAGAAAATTATTTAACCATTTTTGGGTTTAATCAGAAGTTTATTACTAGTTATGAACTTCTAGTTTAATAGATTTATGACCTTAGATTAGAACATATTTCAATTTCTTTAGGTAAAGTATAGGAATAATAATGTATCTGAAATGAATTGGATAATGGTCGCATAGGAATAAGAATGTACCTGATTGAAATGGATTGAATGGATGTAAAGAAATAAGGAAAAGTAGAAGGAAGTGAAGTGAGTAAAAGAAGCAGTAACTGCACGAAACGTGTTGCGTTACTCTTGCCTTGGTGCAAGGTCAAATATTCTTCCGGTCGAAGTGATTTGTACTGTCTTGTACCAGGACAGAGATCATAAGCAGCCCAACCCGTCCAAGAAGCACCATGTTATACTTAGTTCTGCTCATAACTATATTCTCAAGTGTATATTGTACTCCTCCTAATGTTCTTCTGGTTGTTGTAGATGATCTCGGATGGAGTGACGTCGGATTCCATAATGTAACATCGATAAAGACACCAAATATCGATGCATTAGCATACGAAGGTGTTATTCTGGAGAACTACTATGTGCAGCCTATTTGTTCGCCTACCAGAAGTGCTCTACTGAGTGGAAGATACCCTATACACACTGGTAAGTAAGATTTGAATCATTCAAACTTCTTCTTTTAACGCTTGATTATACTTTGCTATTGTCAGAATCATAATCAGGCACGAAACGAATTACCTACCCCACCCCTCTAAGGTATTGATATTTTCAGTTTTAGAATTTTTTTAATATAAGTGAAATTCCCCCCTGTCAAACTTGTGTGTTTTCAGTAAACATTACACGAATGCACTAGTTTGTATAGTATTTTTTAGTACAAGGGTAACCTGTGGTGGAATTTGGCCGCGTCATGAGTTGGGTCGCGGGGAGTCACGTTCACGACACAGACAACCCAATGAAAAATAATGTACCGAACGCTCCAGTCTTTGTCTATGATAGTAAACAAAAAAACAAAAAAAAAAAACGCTAAATTTCTGAAACTTTAATTTTATTTCTGAATTCCGGAACATGATAAATCGTGTAGTCAAAGGAATTTCCCGACTGGATGTCAGATCTTGAATCACAAAGTGATTTATTTTTGTCGAATTTCAGCATTTGAAAGGTTATAGATAACCTTGATCTATAGCAAAAACATGCTCCAACTCTAAAATTTGTTTTAAGCTTATAAATTCTGAATTTTGAGAAATTTTTTATTTTGGAAAAACAGGAACCGTGCATTGATGGACTGGACTGGACCTCGGTTAACTGGATCGTGGATCGGGAAATTTTTTTCGCTGAATTTGCAGCTTTTATCCTATGATTTTTATGACAATATTTATGAATAGTAACTTTATGCTAAAATTTTGCAAAAAAGAAAATCAAAACTAAAGAAAATGCATTATTGGAAAGCATGATATTGATATTCGGGTAGCGAAACATTTTGCTACTTTATCTAGTTATCTACCAAAACTCATACCATAGGTGCATGTATATTATTATATTATATAAAATATTGGTGATATAATTATCACTTGACTGTCGCTAGCTAAAACAGGGAACCTCGACCCGACTCCGCAGCGTGAGCACTGGGTACAAAGTAACGATAATTCATTTATATTCCAGGTTTGCAACACGGAGTTATCAAACCTGATGAGCCGTACGGCCTGCCACTGAACTTGCAACTGCTCCCACAGATGATGAAGAAGGCAGGTTAGTTATCGACTCGATAAACATCTTTCACGCACTTAAAACGACTCAATTAGTGGAGATCGGTTTTGTTTACTTAAACATCTTTAGTCCACTGAAGAGGAAGAGGAAGAGGAAGAGGAAGAGGAAGAGGAAGAGGAAGAGGAAGAGGAAGAGGAAGAGGAAGAGGAAGAGGAAGAGGAAGAGGAAGAGGAAGAGGAAGATGTTTAAGTAAACGAAACCGATCTCCACTAATTGAGTCGTTTTTAGTGCGTGAAAGATATTTAAAAAAATAAATTTAACCTTATCAATACTATCATGACGAAATTAACTAAATCGCTACTGTAATCTTAAAATATACACTTTTGTAAATATTTGGGTACTAAATAAACTTTGTATGTATGTGTGTATGTCTTTAAAGAAAATATCTCGATTTCGCAAACTAATATATGAAAGTTTCATTCTGCTTTCGAAAACAAAAACAGAAAACAAAATCGAAGTATTTCAAACTCTTTCCGTTCGTTGTGACCTCATTAAGTTAACTTGACGTCATCACAAACGTATTATCTGCAACAAAAGCTACAGATAAATAATACATTTATCATGTCGAGTTCATACGCTATCAGGGATTGGCTGAATGTTCTCACCCATTCAGAGGCAAGATAATGCACGTGACTGGTACTATGTCGACAAGAAGGGAATGAATATGAATAACACTAAGCAATATAATATTTTGGTTTAACCATTAGGCTACGCCACTCATATGGTTGGTAAATGGCACCTCGGGTTTTTCGAATGGCCGTATACTCCCACCTACCGGGGATTTGACACATTCTACGGGTTTTACGTTGGTGCTGAAGATCACTGGACCCACAAGCGAGAGGGGATACTAGATCTACGGGATCAGAAGACGCCGGTGAAAGACATGAATAACAAGTACTCTGCTGAAATATTCTCAAAGGTATGACAAACGACATGGGAACAAGAGTGGTGCTAGGGTCGGGTACGCAATTCTCACCGCAGCAGTCCGAGTCTTGGCTGGTTAAATACAATTTATTTAACTACGAACATGCTGGGATTAGAAGGTTGCTCGTTCTCTTGAGCTAGAGGCTCATTACTAAAGTACTCGACGCCAGATCGAATTGAATATAGCTGTCGAGAATATAATAGCAGCGGAGAGTAATACGAAAAAAAGAAACCTCTCGAGCACAGGAGAGAAAAAAAAACCAGCTATCAGCACTTAATACACAAGGACCGCTGACCACCCTATAAAGGGGGAGCGGGGGGCGGGGGCGGGGGGGGGGGGGGGTTAAAATTGAAGAAGATAAGAGACTATAATGCCAGATCTATCCGATCATTGTCATATTTCTTATGGAATAGAAATCCAACTTTCCCCAAAAAACAGTGGAAACAAAGAAAGAGAAGAAAATAGGGAATTTTCGACAATTTCTAGCTTAAAGTGGCATACTGGAAATATCGATAAATTACAAAACATTTTAAGTACTACAGAAATACAAGCAACGCTACGCGAATCAATAGAAAACGCGGATAATGTAGACTCAATGGTTAAGGCATTTACTGAAACCCTAACAGGCATAGGAACAGAAGCAGGTCTTTGTTCCCTAACTAAACAAACTAAAGCATTTAAAGAAAATACAGATTCACAAAGGTGGTTTGATTCAGAATGTGAAAACGAAAAGAAAAATCTTCGATCTCTTGGAAAACAAATTTGTAGGAATCCAAATAATGAACAACTTCGTAGGAATCTACATACCCATAAAAGGTCCTTTCGAAGCATGTGTAGACGTAAGAAAAACAAATATTTCAATTCAAAATTAATGAACCTTGACCTCAAAGATTCGAAATCTACTTGGAAGTCTTTGAAACAACTTTTTAATGTAGGCAAAGCAAAAAATGCAAACTCCTGTCGAGCAAACGAAAAGGACTTATTTAATCACTTCAAGACGCTTAATAGTTCCCAGACATCTGCAGTAAATACTACGGAGACCTTAGAACAGTCGCAAAGTCAAGGGGAATTAGATTTTTCCATTACAGACCAAGAAGTATATGAAGTTCTAAGTAACCTAAAGAAACATAAAGCTCCCGGCCCTGATAATATTCCAAATGAGCTATTGATAACGGGAAAGTAAGCACTAAAAGGACACCTAACGGTAATTTTTAATAAAATCCTATGCAACGGAAAGTTTCCCTCTTCATGGAATCTAGGATATATTGTTCCATTGCATAAAAAGGACGATCCAACGAAAGCTGAAAATTACCGTGGAATAACACTCCTTTCTGCAATTGGCAAAGTTTTTACGGCAATACTTAACAAACGGCTCTATGATTACCTAACTACGAATAATATAATTAAACAGGAACAGGGTGGATTTAGAAAAAAGCACGGAACAACAGATAGTATTTTTATTCTGAAATCTGTAATCGATAAATATGTTAAAAGTAAGCCACGGAAGAAAAATAATTTCCTTTTTTCCTGCTTTGTAGATTTTCAAAAAGCGTTTGACTGCATCCCAAGGAAAAAATTGATGGCAAAACTTGAAAATGTTGGTATAAATGGAAACTTTCTAAGAGTGATACAATCGATGTATTCCACTGATCAATCTGCAATCAAAGTAAATGGACACATTTCTCCGATATTTTCCTGTTATATGGGTGTTAAACAAGGCTGTATGCTGAGCCCTACGTTATTTAATTTATATCTTCACGATCTGCCTGACTCATTAAATTCGTGTAACAACAATGATGTAATGTTGCATGGCAAACCGATTAGTACTCTTTTATTTGCAGATGACCTGGTTCTGTTCTCTAAATCTGCTAAGGGGCTTCAGAAATATCTCGACAAGCTAGAGGCATTTTGTGAACAATCAGGCTTAACAGTTAATATAACAAAGACAAAAGTGATGGTTTTCAATAATACAGGGAAGACAATGAATAACTTCCAATTCTATTTGAACAAATTTAAACTAGAAAACGTTAAATCATATAAATATTTGGGATTAAATTTTACACCCTTTGGAAACTTTACGTTTGCAAAACAAGAATTAAAAAAAGCTGCATTAAAGGCACTATTTCAGATTAAAAAACAAATGGGTGAATTTTTCACATCCAATATCAAATTAACTATAAAACTGTTTGACTCGCTTGTTACGCCAATACTTCTATACGCAAGTGAGATATGGGGTATCGAAACATTAAGCACCAAAGACCAAGAGCCCATGGAACTTGTTCATTTGAAATTTTGCAAAATGCTCCTCAAGGTGACAAAGAATGCTAGTAACCTTGCATGCAGAGCTGAGTTAGGAAGGTTTCCGCTAAAATGCAAAGCATGCAGTAGAAGCTTTAAATTCTGGTATAAAATTATAAAGTCGGAACTACACCCAAAAAAACTTTCAGCCGAAGTCTACCAAGATATTAAAAATGAAACTAAAAAATCCTTTTGGAGCATAAAAATTAAAACTACTTTAGAACAACTCGGATTGGGGATAATTTGGATGAAACAAAATGAACTTTCTCCAAGATGGTATGAATATGGAAAAATAATAACCCAAAGAATATATGACATTGAGAGGCAAATTTTATGGAGTAACCTCCACAATGATGAAAGGAAAGACGACAGACATAAAAATAAACTCAGAGTCTTTCGTCAGTTCAAAACGGATTATAACTTTGAAGAATATTTAAGTCAAGTCACCAATATTAAGCACAGAGTGGCGCTTACAAAATTAAGAATTAGCAACCATAAGCTCGAAGTAGAAACGGGGAGGTATAAGAGGCCTTATCTCATTTACGATGAAAGGATTTGCCCAGTGTGTAAGTCGGGAGTAGAAAACGAAAAACACTTTCTAGTTTGGTGTCCACTATATGACTCTCATAGAAACGACTTAAGAGAGTTCATAGAAAAAAACACCAGCATTAATTTCAACAATATGAGCGCTGACAGTCGTTTTATGTTCTTAATCAATTCAAAATCAGCGTCTCTACAAAGAGCCATATCAGCATACATTCATCAATGTATGCTGATACGTGAAAATGAAATAAGAAAATTACCTAATACATAGTATATATATATACCTATAATATATTTGGAATCAAACACTCATGTACTATTAAGTATAAGGTGCCAAATAAAATTGTATTGTATATATATTGTATTGTATAATATAGGAAAAGGTAAGGCGGGGGGCCGGATACAGCCCCCCAGTCCCCCCAGTCCCACCCCCCCCCTCCCCCCCGTCTTTGCGGTCCCTGACACACACACCACCCATTCCTCCTGATGGTTCGGCATCACATTTTGAGAAGACATTGTTGAGTCAACCCGAATGTAACAGAATGTAATTTTGATTTTATTCTAGCGAGCAGAAGAGGTGATTAACAGCCATAACACATCAACACCTATCTTCCTTTATCTTCCGTTCCAAAATGTTCACGCGCCAACACAGGCGCCTCAGCGATTCGTGAATAAATATAAATATATTAAAAACACTAAAAGACGAGATTATTCAGCCATGGTTAGTGCTGTGGACGAGGCGATAGGTAATGTGACCAATGCCTTGAAGAAAAAGGGGTAAGTGAAAGATTCTATAATGAATGTATATACCTATATAGAGGTTTAGCTGACTCTGCCTGCTTGTGAACGTTTGATTTGAGCCCGCCACGATGAGCGCGCGCTCAAAAACTGCTGAATAATCTACGAGATTTTATTGAAGAACCACACATGTTTTGAACTAACGAGAGGGCAAAGTCCTTATTTGCACGGGAGTCTATACTTTTTATGAGCTTATTCGAAAAAACTTCTAAAACTCTACGTTCTATCAAATTCTTTAGAAAAGAGCTATTATCTTGTGCAACAAGGGCCACAACCTTTCTACTGAAATATTTTAAAAAAAGTGTAGGTTAGGCTGGGAATTAAACCCATGACTTTCCGCACGACAGGTCGGTGCCCATCCAACTGAGTCAATTGTAAATAAGACTTCCACAATAGGTTTTAGTTTCCGTCAATCTAGAAATAACAGGTGAACATGAGAAAACTTGCAGCGTCAGGAGTTGGGCGTGGCCAGCAGTAAAACGAAAACTGCTCTAACGATGGGCAGAAATTTAGCATTGAAAATCGTTTGCAAAGCGGAATATAATGATATTTGTCACACGACATTCTGCTTTATTTCCATTTGACTAGAAACCAACGTTTAACGTTTATTCCCACCTAAACTGATCCTTTTTTCTGGTAGTAATTCTCTCCCTCTTTACTCAGATTATGGGAGAACACATTGATGATTTTTACAACAGACAACGGTGGTATTCCTTTAGGAGGTGGATACAACTGGCCTCTCAGAGGACACAAAGCCTCACTTTGGGAGGGAGGGGTGAGAGGGGCAGGATTTGTTCATGGAGAGATGATAGCCCAGAAGAAGCGCAATTGTAAAGAGCTTATCCACGTGACTGACTGGTACCCGACTCTTTTTGCTCTGGCAGGTAACAGAAACAGGAAGCTTTTCTAACATAACGTATCTTGAACAACACATTACCAAAACTATGTTGTGATTGGGCATAAAAAAGCTATGGGAAGCCATTTCAATGTTACAATATTAGTTTGTACCGTGTATGTGCTGTAAGACACTACCTAGCCTCTTCCCCAGGCTGGTCATTGTCAGATCTCCTAAATCCAAAATGGCGGACGCTTCAACGGCATTTCGTACCGTGTTCGTGTTGTAAGTCAGTACTGTGCGCTCCCACTCGTAGCATTGTGCGGCTTTAATCGTATGAGTGAGAAACGATATAGGGCAAATTCGTTACCGTACTGTAGCCGCGTGGTATCTTACCTTAGCCGTAAATAAGCTTCAGTGTGGTTGGATTCCTTAATGGAAGACAATGGAAAGCCATTTTAATGTTATAGTATGTGGTACCATGTAAGTGAGGTAAATCAGTACCCGCACATTTAATACTTTTACGAAAATCAAATCGGTCTAATCGCTCTATGCATGTCGGCATGTCGTAACATGTCGTAACATGTCGTAACATGTCGTAACATGTAACATGTGCTTTAAGTCAGTACGTACGAAAATCAATTTCTTTGTCGCCGTAGGTATCAAAGGCTCTGCAGTCCCACCTCCACTTGACGGTTTCAATGTCTGGGAAGCGATCTCAAACGGAAAGCCCTCTCCAAGGAAAGAAATCCTTCATAACATCGACATGGCTTCGTCACCAATACTTGATAAAAGTGGTGGTCATGAAGGGATTGCTTTACGTGTTGGGGACATGAAGATCATGATGAATGTACCCAACTTAACTTGGTTTAAACCACCTGAACTGGAGAAAAAATGGCCAGGCAGAGAAAATCAAGAGGAAAAAGATCAGGTGAGTGTCGGTGTATCATTAAAAAAATGTCATTTAGAGGTGCGTGAAATTGAGTTGAATTTATGAACGAACGCGGACGGACATAATGACGATTTTTGAACATACCTATGTTTTAATCTCAATGAGCGAATGGATTGATGAATGAAACGAATGACTGATTGAAGTAGCACGGGTGGCGTAGCGGTGAGAGCGCTACGGGTTTGTTAACGTTAGTCACTGACTATTAAATGCTACTATATATACTATTATATATGCTACTATAGGACTATATATCATTCTATTATTTAAAGACTAAACATTCAGAAGGATAGACGACTTGGAAGATCACTATCACTAACTTGCAAAGTTCTTAAATTCTTTCTTACAGGATTCAATAATATAATCAAAATGGCGCTGTACAACATCACCGCTGACCCTGAGGAACGCACTGATCTCAGTACCAGACTTCCAGATGTAGTAACGACCCTAATGAAACGAGTTGATTTCTACATGAAGGGCGTGGTACCATCCCTTAAGACTGCTCCTGATAAGAAAGCAAAACAAATGGCTAAACGGAATGGTTACTGGGGGCCTTGGAGAGAATAGAATTAATTCGTCTTTGCGTAATGTTTTCCCATTTCAGACCACGTGTCATTCTCTTGAGATTAAGATTCTTTGTTTGAGTTGTATCCACATTCATGTGTCTTCTCATGCGCAACTGTTAAACAAAGAAATTTTATTCTAGGGAATAACACGTGGTTATGAAATGGGTAAACATTACACCATGAGACGAATTAGGTGTATTAGAAGAATAGCCTGGGTATTACAAGGGAAACACATCTGCTGCCTGAACAGAAATGAAAAAAAAAAAGACCACAATAATTACGTAATTACAGTAAAATGAAGAAGAAAGAAGGGAATTTAAAATAAATGATAAATAAATTGTGTGTGGATAAAAATTCATCAAAATCTCATTTCGGTGACCTTGGTTTCCGAATTCTACTTTACACTACATACTCATAAAATCTGCAGTTTCTAAACTCTAGTAAACTTATAGTTTTCTACACGTGGTATTTAACGAAAAAGTGCCTTTAAGTAGTTTTTCATAGTGAGAGATTCAGGATACGGATAAGGACTACATCACGGGCGGAGAGACATAGAGGTAAAATACAGTAAATGTATGTAAATTGGGCTGTGAGGGGCCCGTGAAAAGCACTCTACGCCCGTGATATAGCTTTTTTTCAAAACACACCATTTAATTACAAGGCAAGCCCTGTTATTCTTTATCCCTTCCAGTTTGTTTTATCACAAAGCAATCGTATACACTAAATCGAGGCTAATGAGGATGGGTTTTCTAACCACCAAACACATCATTACGAGGCGACGAACAACACGTTTTAAGACAAAGTTGGCAGACATTTTCCCTCGACAATAGACATTCATGTCCGAAATCGATGATAAAAGCTTGAAAATATATCCGCATTTTGTAAAATTGGTTTTAACCACAGAAAGACTAAATTGAGATTGTTTGGTGCTCATTCTTGATTGAATGCCTTCAACAGTTAAACATCAGTAGAGAATGGAAGGTTAAATCAATAGCCATGAATACAGTCGAAGATCCCAATAGTAAATATATATTTACAGTTAAAATATTAATTATTCGGCGTAGGTATAAATTAAACTTATATTTTTTTAATGGGGATTTTATCGAGATTAACGAAGCGGCAGTCTGCTCATTTCTGTAAAAAAATATTATCATCTTATGATTATGATTATGATGCGTAAGCCCATCGCTATTCCTCCTCATCCACTTCTGTAATGACACGCATGAAATGTGGGTTTTACGAAAGTGACCAAACTATAAAGTCACGACGGAAAACGCATGTGCGTTATTTCGATCGCTATGAAAATAGTATACGACATATAATCTCAGGATCAACTGCAAATTACCCTAAGCGTACGGTTCAGATGAGGTATATTCCTCGTTCAGATGAGGGATACTCCTAAATTAGGTAAGGGATACATCTAGTTCAAGTAAGGGACCTAATTCTATATCGGAATATATGGTTCTCTTCTCTTTTTTTGCTGTGCTATGATCGAATTTCACGGTCCTCATTATACCAGGATATTGTCCATACACCTTTAAGAACACGGCACGAGTCGTCCGTACCTAGTTTAGTACGGGCTGAATTAGTTCTATCCGCTCAAACAAGCTCAAACGTCCCGCGCAGAGAGAAGAATATTTCAGCTTGTTGTATCTGACTGAAATCGAGTCTAGAACTTGATTAGTCTGTCCCTTGAGTTTTTCACATTCACACAGAATGTCCTTTTTATCATTTTTTCAAACTACAAGTGTTAGGAATTGAGAAAATGGAAACTAGATGGGTTTCAAAGAGAAGGCTTAGATACATACGGATGAGGACTACATCACGGGCGGAGAGACATAGAGGTAAAATACAGTAAATGTATGTAAATTGGGATGTGAGGGGCCCGAAAAAAGCACTCTACGCCCGTGTTATAGTTTTTACCACAAAACCCACCATTCAATCACAAGCCAAGCCCTGTTATTCTTTATCCTTCCAGTTCGCTGTATCACGAAGCAATCGTACACTAAATCGAGGCTAATGAGGATGGATTTCTAACCACCAAACTCGTCATGGACAAAGCGACCAGCAACAAGTTTAACACAAAGTTGGAGACATTTTATCTTGAAAATGGACATGGCTTAGAAACCACTGATTGGCTAATGTAAATATCAACTGAGAGTACGCAATGTGTTCAGCGAATATTTACCACCATTTTTCACTACCGTACGAATCTATTAAATTATTCGCGATTGTTATTCGTACGGGAGTCGGTTCAGCAAATATTTACCAACATTTTTCACTCCCAAAACACTGTGTTGAATGCGTGTTGTGGTTTATTGTCTGCACCAAAACGCTAATGAAAGTTTGAAAAAGTTAATGAACCCACGCAAACATATATATTCATGATTTTCAAATTCAATGCTAAATTTCTTAATGAAAGTTCTATCGCAATCCTGAGACTCCGTTCGCCATATTGTATGCCTGTTCCCTCTAATGACAATGCTTCTTCGCTTCACAGATTCTCACAGAGTAACTCTTAAGAGTATCAATCTCATAAAAGCCATGAAATTTTCGCGGATACTTTTTCGAAATAACTGCCTCAAAGTATGTTTCGTTGTAATGTTAGACTTTTCACTATGGTTTGAAGTCGAAATACTAAAGTCAAATTTTACTGGTTCCGACACTCCACCCAGGAAAAGTCCGATCCAAGGAGTAAATTCAGATTGGGATTTTCTACAATTTTAGATTTTGAGGCAAAAAGTAACAAATTCTAAAAGAGCAAGGGAAATGGGGATCGATGGTATATATTTTTTGTTTTGGTCGCAAAGGAAGTAAATTTACGAGCATCTAAAGTTTGGACCCGCAAGCCTTTTGTACGCCTGTCATAGTATAATAGGTTAATTACTAATTCATACTCATGAACTTTACGTAAAGTACTCATTTATTAACAGGAGGGAATTTTGCATGCGCATGCACGTATCCGCTGATGCATAACAAGGTGATTGCAGGCTACAGAGGTGGCCACTGACCCTTGACGTATGGTTTGAGCCTTGTTTGAACCATGGCGCGGTCATTTAAATTGATATTTTTGGTGGTTACATTGTTTGTAAACGAATTTTATTGCTCTCACAAAACGTGTTCAGTATGTAAGCACTATGAGAACAAAGCAAAGTCAGCCACAAGCTTTAAAAGTGATTTGAAGCAGTGTTTTGGAATTGAAACAACTAGCGAGCAACTGTGGATATGTTCTACGTGTAGAAGGGCAGTCGCCGAATTTCGAAAAAGCGGAAAAACTTTCCTCCACGTAAGTAGTTTTTTTATTTTTTTTTAAATTTACCAAAAGTACAATCTGCATATGTTTTATACAAATTATGATCAGTATACACTTTGTTGCAGCCCGCTCAACAAAGGGAAAGGGGAAGACCGAGGAAAAAAGAAGAATTTCAACGCGCCTATGCTACAGGTGCGGGTGTGGCTCCTTCGAGAATTTTAAACAGCACTCACACCGAAGCTGTAGCAAACACTTTGGATACGAATGGGTGGAAAGTTTAAGAATTCACTGTGTCCAATAACCTCCCTATATTTACAACCCTGAAATATTTGAACATTTATGTATTTCATCTGGTGCGAAAACAATTTTCAATACCATTTTTTCCGCGATGACTGAAGCTAGACACTCTGCAAATCGACAAAACATCAACAGGAAAAGAACAGTGGCTATCATCTATAAATTTTGTTAATGTTTGCAAATAACAAATTTCTATGCACGTTATTTATGCATATATTACTTGCAAAAAGTTTAATATTTTTGGTATAGACGATTTTTTGCGGCATGAAACTTAAGATCATATGAAAACACTGTTATCGTACAATATAATTATTGCAAGCTAAGGGTGGAGATAGCGTATGGATTTTGAGAAATTTGAAAAAAAAAACACATTTCTATCTAAAGTAATTTATGCAAGAAAATAATGTGAACACAACATTGGTGGATAACTAATGAAATAAATACCCGATTTCTAAAATATCTTTCTTCCTTAGAGATGAACAGCAATATTACCAAAGCCACATAAAAAAAAAAAGGCAAATGAATCTTGATTAGCCTGTTGCTTCTCGTAAAAGGAAGATATAATTCATACATAGGCTTCAAACTCCCCCTAAAAACAATGTAAATACACCTTGAAGCCGATTTTTCTCTCTAAAATAACCTGTATTTTTCGAATGAAAGTGAATTTCTGGTAAAAAAAAAAAAAAAAAAAAAAAAAAAAAAAGGTGGAGATAACGTCTAGTTTTAGAGTGATGGCTACTCGGACATTTACTAAAATTTGAACATGTAAGTGATTTGATATAGAACAAGGATACTTTTTGTATACATACAAAATGTCGATCACAGTTAGGGTTTGCCAAGATATTATAATTATTAAAATAAACTCTTAACATGTATATCCATATCTATACGATGTACCTCTGGCACTGAATATTTGAGAGTATTTTACTTTAGCCATGACACTTTTGCAGTGTTTTCTTCACGCTAAAAAGTCCATTCTGTCAAGAAAACTCATCTCTTTTTTCATCATATTAGTTGACCAGAAGATGAACTAGTCTTATCTTATTTCATAATGTTTAAAGCACTGGTAATTTAGGTAAAAATATTAGATTAAATAGGTAAACAATGCAGTTTTCCTCGCTCATCTGGCTATGCACTCGTGTTCAGTCGAGCATTTCGGCGCGTGCGCATGCAAAATTCCCTCCTGTTCTCATTTATTAGCATAATGGATTGTATTGTATATTGTTTTCATATTCACGTGTAAATGTATTGTGTTTCGGCCTTATATACGCTCTGTGCCCTGTGTGAGGTCAGTTGAACGCCAAATATTCAACTAGAACAGCACTTATAAGTTAGCGAAGAGAGCGAAGCGAAGAAATCAAGCCAGAGGTACCATCTGAGCTAAAAAACGTCCAGTGAAAGAACTCCTCTTCACAAATAGAAAGAAAGAAAGAAGTTACATTTAAAATCTATAATTGTGATACAAGAAGTTACAACTAAAGTCTACAATTGTGATACCGAATAAAGTATTTATCAGTGGCCAGCTTGTCTTGAAAGACGTGATATTAACTGAAGTAACAGAAAGGCAAGGCGCTGAACAAGTGGAAACCAACTACATTTAGTCGACACGCTAACAACCAGATTTACCAGGGCGAAGCAAAAAAAAAAAAAAAAAAAAAAAAAAAGAAAAAAAAGAAAAAGAAAAAAAAAACGTTGAGAACTGTAAGAACATTTAAATTTATTTAGCAGCATAGAAATTGTCGTATTATTTTAAAGTTATCTCTAATTTAAGTTTAGGAGTTCAAGTCTATAATATAAGATTCTTTAGTAGTTTGAATGACTCAGTATTTGTTGTTATCAGCAATATTAGCTTTTTGTTGTCAGAGTGCATATTTCGAAAGAAAAAGAGAGATTAGAAGAAAAGGAAGACCGTTTGAAAGTTTGTGTGAGTTTAAACAACCCTCGCAGGCCGCCCACAACGCCCTTAAATACAACACACCCACCTCCACAAGGTACTAGGTACTACAATATTGGCCTTTCTGGGGCCAACATTTCAGTAGCACTTACTAGCTTTACTATGCAGATTAAAAGGGAATCCTTTCTTCGCTAAATCAGACCAAACATACTAAAATCCAATGCGAAGTTTGTTTAAGCCGCGGCTGTGACTTTGATTCCCAGGAGTATTGATAAAACGCTAAGAATAATCCGAATGCGGTTTCTATATGATGATCAATCGGAACATTTTGTTAAATGTTATTAGTGGCGCACAATAATCATACGATATCCCGCTAAACCAGGCTATCCTTGCACCTTTAATAAGCTAAACAGCACGTCCGTATCTAGGGTAAATCCAGGTTTAACATTCTATCTGTTCAGACAAGCTGAAAAGTCGAGCTCGGAAAAAAGAATTTGGCAACCTGTTGTATCGGATAAAAAGGATGTCCACTACTGTTAGTCTTTACCTTTACTTTTTTAACATTCATACAGGATCTACTCTTTATGCTTTTTGTTTTCACAATACAGTAAATGTATGTAATTTGGGCTGTGAGGGGCCCCTGAAATTCACTCTACGCCCGGCATGTAGTCTTTTTCTGAAAGCACATCATTCATTCACATGCTAATCCTAGTATTCCTTATTCTTGCAGTTGGTTGTATTATAAAGGGATCGTACACGAAACCGAGGCTGAAGATGATGGATTCCACTTAGTGTTTTCTATATAGGAATGTCTAAATGACCGGCAGCCGGCTTTGGTTTTTTGGGTTTATCACGCAGCAATCGTACACTAAACCAAGAAAAATGAGGTGGATTTCTAGCCCGCGCCAAATTCATCATAGACGAAGCGACGAACAACAAGTTTAAGACGAAGTTTGAAACTTTTTATCTTGTTTATAGACATTCAATTTTCCTTAATTCGAAAATCATAAGTGTCCATTTGATCATTCAGGTTATTTTTGCAAAGTTAGCTATCTCGTGCTCCTTCTCACTCTTCGAGCTTCACTACAAAGATGCCCTCTCAAGTCAATGAAATCCCGTTGAAATATAATGTAATAAGGCAATTTCTAATAAGCTTACTTTGTTGTCCTTTTGAGTGTTGTGATCTTTGTAAAACTAGCTACTCCGCCGGCACTCCTTCACAAGCTTCAGAGGTTCGCCTTCTGTTGATGTAATGTAATATTTGGTGGTGAATATGAGAGTTATAAGTTATAGGTTTATAACCACTTCTATAAGGACTTGATTAATTCTATACCTTGACTTTTTCACTGTCACACAGAATGTACTCTTTATGATCTTTTCATATTCTTTGAGTTTTTGGAATTTGAAAAGTGCCTTTAAGTAATTTTTGATAGTGAAAGATTCAGGATACGGATAAGGACTACATGACGGGCGGAGAGACATTGAGGTAAAATACAGTAAATGTATGTAAATTGGGCTGTGAGGGTGCTGTGAAAAGCACTCTACGCCCGTGATATAGCTTTTTTTCAAAACACACCATTTAATTACAAGGCAAGCCCTGTTATTCTTTATCCCTTCCAGTTTGTTTTATCACAAAGCAATCGTATACACTAAATCGAGGCTAATGAGGATGGGTTTCTAACCACCAAACTCATCATGGACGAAGCGACGAACAACAAGTTTAAGACAAATTTGGGGACATGTTCTCTATCTCGATAATAGACATTCATGTCTGAAGTTGAATCGATGATAAACTGGTTAACAATATTTTGTTTAACCACAAAAAGACTATAAATTGTTTGGTATTCATTCTTGATTGAATGCCTTCAACAGTTAAACATAAGTAGAGCGGAATGGAACGTTAAATCAATAGCCATGAATTCAGTTTAACAACCCGATAGTAAGTGGCTTTTACGACAGTGACGCATTTAAAGTCACGACGGAAAACGCGTGCGTGTTATTTCGATCGCTATGAAAATAAAGTACGACACAAAGTCTGAAATGCAAATTAATCTAAGCGTACGGTTTTGATAAGGTATATTCCTAGTTCAGATGAGGGATATTCCTAAATAAGGTAAGGCATGGTGGTCATACTCTTGATCTTATGGTTACTCGTACTGATGACGATCTGGTTATCTGACACCCGTGTGTCGGATTTGATTATCTCTGATCATTTTCCTGTTCTTTGTCACCTAAATCTTGTGAAACCTCTAAGCAAGAAAAAAATTGTCTCGCTTAGAAATTTAAAGTCTGTCTGTCTTGAATCATTTAAATGTGATATCAGTGATTCCTTTGTTCTTGAGGACAATTCAGACCTGTCAATGCTGGTATCGCAGTATCATGAGGTACTTTCTTCTACACTTGACTCTCATGCTCCGCTTAAGCGTAGAGCTGTTACTATCCGCGTCAAGAAGGCGCCTTGGTATACCCCTGAGATTGATTCTCAGAAGAAATTGAGACGAAGGTATGAGCGTCGTTGGAGGTCGACTGGACTTGCTTCTGACAAGGAGCGTTTTTCTGGGCAATGCGTAGTTGTCAATAGGATGTTGTTTTTATCCAAACAACAGTATTTCAGCAGTGTGATCGCTGATAATGAGAATGACCAGCGCTCTCTCTTCAAGATCGTCTCTAACCTACTTCGGCCGAAGCAGAACTTACAATATCCACCTAGTTCTGATGACACATGTCTGGCTAACTCTTTCATTCAGTTCTTCTCTGATAAGATAGAACGCATCAAACTGGGTATTTCTAAAACTCTATCTGGTCAAACTCAGTTGCAACTAGAGACTGTTACTTGCTCCTCTACTTTTCGATGTTTTGAAGCTTTAAGCCATGACGATGTCTCACGCTTGGTTGGGTCTACTGCGAAGTCATGTAGCCTTGACCCAATACCTGCCTCTCTCCTGATGGAGTGTCTTGATCTTCTAATACCAGTTTTCACAAATATTATCAACCTCTCTCTTTCCCAAGGTGTGTTTCCTGATTCTCTGAAAATTGCTAAACTTACACCTATTCTCAAAAAGCCAAATGCAGACCATGATGATTTTTCCAATTTCCGTCCTGTTTCTAATCTACCGTTTATCTCTAAACTAATTGAAAAGGCTGTTGCATCTCAGTTAAACAGTTATCTAGCGGACCATAATCTTCACGATTCATTCCAGTCGGCTTATAAAGCTATGCACAGCACTGAGACTGCTTTGGTGTGTGTCTATAACGACATTCTTCAATCAGTTGATGCTGGCAACTGTGTTATTCTTATTTTCCTTGATATGTCAGCTGCCTTTGACACAGTTGTTCATGATACTTTTTACAACAACTCACGTAAATAACACATTCTGATTGGCTGAGAGCTATGATCAATAAGAGGACAGACACATGGATGACGTAATGTTTTTGAAAACAAGACTCGCCGGTAGGATTTTATCGTAAGGACTGTGATTTTGCGAATTTATTTTGCTAATAAAAGTCGACAATGGAACCAGAAGAGGAACCAAACTTTGAATTTAATCTTGCTGATAGTCTTGCCGACGAATATTTAGTTCTGGAGGCAGAAAAGATAGAGGAAGACGTGAAAAATTCATCTCGCTTTGCAACTTGCGAAGAAAAAGACTTGAATGAGCTTGTGTCAAGTGCTAACGCGAAGGGCACAAAAAGAAACACTAAATGGGTATTAAAACTGTTGCAAGGTAGGTCAGCTCATTTTTTTCAAGAAAATATGCGTTAAAACCTAGCTAATATTGAAAAGGATAAAGAAATCTACAGAAATAATCTTACTTTCACTTTTAGTTACTTACGAGTTGTTGATGCAATTTTCAGAATGGTGCCATGAGCGAAAAACTTGCAAGCCCTTGTTGGATCTAACAGAGGCCGAGCTAAATGACATCCTGAGGAGGTTTTATGCAGAGGCCAGAAACCAGAAAGGTGAAGAGTATAGCCGCTCCTCGCTGCTTGGGTTCAGGAATGCTGTTGAACGCCATTTTGCAGTCAATGGTAAAGCAATGAAGCTCACTAACAACCCAGCATTTTACAGCTCTAACAAGATACTGGAGAGCAAGCTGAAGGTCAACAAAAGAGAACAGAAACAAAATACCAAACACAAACCAGTCATTGAGCCAGCCGATGTGAGTAAAGTCAAGAAAAATCCTTTTTTGAGCCACGAGAATCCTTACGGCCTCCTTCGGCGAGTGTGGTTCATAGTGACCCTGTAGTGGTGCCGCCGTGGTTGTGAGGGCCAAAGACAGCTCCGCCGAGAAAGCTTTACTTTTGATCTTGACGGTGAAGGAAAGGAATATGCAACCATGACTCACGAGGAGCAGACCAAAAACCATCAGGGTGGCTTTTGTGACAAGCAGAGTTATGAAAACGAAACACGGTTGTATTCAACAGGTGAAACTGGCGATTCGCTGTGGTGCCTGAAGTACTATCTTTCCAAACTTAACCCCAAACAACAAGCGTTCTTTCAAAGACCAGTGCCAATCTTTACACCAGAGGACCCAGTGTGGTATGAAAACAAGCCTCTAGGTGTCAACAAGTTGGGTGATATGATGAAGTCAATCTCTATCGGAGCCGGCTTGTCAAAAGTCTACACGAACCACAGCGTCAGAGCAACAGCTATCACCATGTGGTCAAATGCTGGAATCCCGACTCGTCACATAATGAGCATCTCTGGACACTGATACCAATGAACAGAGTATTCTATCTTATAACAGAAGACCATCGGTCCAGCAACTAAAGACCTGCTCGGACGTGATTTCCAGTGCATTGACCGATTCAGAGGGCGAGAGTAGAAGGCTTGATCGAGATCCCAGGGCTCTTTCGTCTGCTTCCACTTCTGTACAGGTTGTACAGTCTGAGATGGCCATTAACTCCATTCCAGAGTCGATCTTCAATGGCTGCTCCATCCAGAACGTGAATGTCTATGTTGTCAAGCGAAATTGACATTGCTTTTCTTAGCTGAACTTATTAGTAAGCTTCGTTTTTTAGAACCTTTGAGTTCTGACTCAAACTCTTTTCGACTTAGCTAAAAAAGCCATTTATAAGTAAATGTCAAAAGTTTTGACCAATAGCAAGCATTCTTTCACAGTGGCTGTCAAAGAACTGTCAAAATTAGCCAATCACAGCGTAGGAAGTTTGGTTGTGAAATGTTGACGTGTTTTATGAAAAAAACTTTTGTAAGTCATAAAATAACCTTTGAAGTTTTCAAAAGTAAATAACCGAAAAACCTTCGTCTTACTTCTGTACTCTGTCCTCTAATGATCATGAAAACTAACTATCTTAGCGAAAATATTCAAAAGCTCACAATAATCGGAGCTGTTTGGTCTATCGCCTTGCTTTCCTTGAATGACAAATTTTCGAAAAACTTTTCGCTTATTTTATTTTGTAAACATTTCGCAGTTTGTTGTAAAAAACAGATCGCACATAGATTTTCATTATCTGTCCTCTTATTGATCATAGATGACGTCTTAAAATGTTCAAAACTTTACAGTGAAACCACGAGCGCAGCGAGTGGTTCCACTTTAGTTTTGAACATTTTAAGACGTCATCTATGATCAATAAGAGGACAGACAATGGAAATCTATGTGCGATTTGTTAACTACTTGATAGACTTGCTTATCGGTTTGGAATTGGTGATGTTGTGTTAAGCTGGTTTAGATCCTACCTTTCTAACAGGAAGCAATTTGTTGATATCAATGACTGCTCATCCTGCCTTGTTAATCTCGATGTTGGAGTTCCGCAAGGCTCCGTACTGGGCCCTATTCTTTACTTGCTTTACACCTCTCCACTGGCTGACATTGTTAAGCGACACAATCTTAACTATCATTTCTATGCTGATGATTCTCAGCTCTATATATCTTTTAAGGGCAATGACAAACTTGTGCAATCTAGACAATCGTTAGAGGAATGTCTAACCGACATCTCTAGGTGGATGCTTTCCAATGGCTTAAAGTTAAACCATAATAAGACTGAACTTATGTGCATCCACTCTAGATTTCAAGATCGTCCTTCCTTGAGGGAAATTCTTGTCTGTGGCGACACCATTGTCCCTTGTTTGTCAGCCGTTAATCTTGGAGTTGTTTTTGACCAATGTATGACCGGGGAGCTCCAAGTTAACAATATCTGTAAATCATCTTACTTTCATTTGAGGAATCTGTCAACTATCAGGAAATACTTAACCTCTCATGCTGCTCAGTCGGTTATCCATGCTCTTATTTCTTCTAAACTAGACTACTGTAATGCTCTACTTTATGGACTTCCTAAATATGTCGTGGAGAGGCTGCAACGCATTCAGAACTCTGCTGCTCGTGTTGTCACCTTCACCAGGAAATTTGACCACATCACTCTTGTGTTGGTTGACCTGCACTGGTTGCCAGTATACTACAGAGTAATTTTCAAGATGCTGTTGCTGACCTACAAGGCCTTACGTGGCCTTGCCCCAACATATCTGTCTGATCTTCTGTGCTATCGTTCTTCTTCTTATGCTCTCCGATCTATCTCCAACAAACTTCTGGTTGAACCTAAAGCTAGGCGTACTACGTATGGTTTCAGGTCATTTTCCTTTGCTGCTCCCAGATTATGGAATAGGCTCCCTTTTGAGATTCGCTCTTGTACTACTCTTGCTTCCTTTAAAAGTAAGCTTAAAACTTATTTATTTACTTTATTCCTTAATAATAGGAAATATATTTAGATCTCTTTTGTTTGATTCATTTCCTGCTTTTATGCATATTGTCTTTAGGCTTTTAAGATAAGTTTTTCCTTTTATAATTAGATTTACTTATTAATATTTTAAATACGTAGCATTGTAAATATTGTAAATACATATATATAATTTATGCATATATTTCTGTTGTAAAGCGCCTTGGACATGCTCATGGATATGAGCGCTATATAAATAAACTTTATTATTATTATTAAGGCATACCTTTAGTTCAAGTAAGGGATCCTAGTTCTATATCGGAATATTTGGTTCTCTTCTCTTCTTTGCTGTGCTATGATCGAACTTCACGGTTCTTATTAATGACTTTTCACTATGGTTTCAATTCGAAATACTAAAGTAACATTAATTAAAATAAATAAATAAAAATAAATAGATTCACAGATTCTCACAGAGTACCTCTTAACTAGTATCAATCTCATTAAAGCCATAATTTTTCAGTGATCTTTCAAAATAACTGCGTCAAAGTACTTTTTCTAGTAATTTTAGACATTTCACTGTGGTTCCCATTCGAAATATTAAAGTAAATTTTTTCCCTGTTCCGATACTCCACCCAGGAAAAGTCCGATCCAAGGAGTGAATCCAGATTGAAATTTTCCACAATTTTAGATTTTGATGCAAAAAGTAACAAAGTTTAAAAGAGCAAGAGAAATGGGGATCAACAGTGTGATTTGTTTTGTTTTGGTCGTGAAGGAAATGGATTTACGAGCATCTAAAGTTTGGACCCGCAAGCCACTTGCATGCCTATACCCATCTCCCCAAGGTACTTAGGATAATATAAATTGGCCTTTCTGGAGCCAAAATCTAGCGCTAACTAGCATTACTATGCAGATTGAAAGGGTTTCCTTTCTCCGAAAAATCAGATCAAACATGCTAAAATCGAATGCGATCTTTGTTCGAGCAGCACTGTGACTTTGGAATATCCAAACGAGGTTTCTAAATCTATCAATTTGATCAATCGTAACATTTTGTTACCTGTTATTGGCGGCGCGCTATCGCGGAATCACAAGATATCACTTTAACCCAGGCTATTGTCCTTATGCACCTTTATGATAACTAAAAGGCACGTTTTTAACTAGGATAAATCTATCCCTTCAGACAAGCTGAAAAATCGAGCAAGGAAGATTGACAGCCTGGATAAAAAGGATGTTCACTATTGGATTAGTCTGTGCCTTGACTTTTTTAACATTCATACAGGATCTACTCTTTACGCTTTTTGTATCCTTTAAGTGGTAAGATAAAAAGAAAAAATGACTTCCAAATGGCTTAATAGTGAAGCATTCAAGGAACGGGTAAACACTACATCGCGGGCGATGAGTGACCACATAAAATACAGTAAATGTATGTAATTTGGGCTGTCAGGGGCCCCTGAAATACACTCTACGCCCGGCATGTAGTCTTTATCTCAAAGCACATCATTCATTCACAAGCTAATCCTAGTATTCCTTATTCTTGCAGTTGGTTGTATCAAGAAAGCATCGTACACGATCGAAACCGTCGCTGAAGATGATGGATTCCAGATGATGGTGTTTTTCTATATAGGAATGTCTAAATGATCGGCAGCCGGCTTTGTTTTTTTGGTTTTATCACGTAGCAATCCTACACTAAAACGAGATAAATGAGGATGGATTTCTAGCCCGCGCCAAATTCATCATAGACGAAGCGACGAGCAACATATTTAAGACAAAGTTGGAAACCTTTTATCTTGATCATAGACATTCAATTTTCCTTAATTCGAAAATCATAAGTGTCCATTTGATCATTCAGGTTATTTTTGCAAAGTTAGCTATCTCGTAATCCTTCACACTCTTCGAGCTTCACTACAAAGATGCCCTCTCAAGTCAATGAAATCCCGCTGAAATATAATGTAATAAGACAATTTCTAATAAGCTTACTTTGGTGTCCTTTTGAATGTTGTGATCTTTGTAAAACTAGCTACTCCGCCGGCACTCCTTCACAAGCTTCAGAGGTTCGCCTTCTGTTGATGTAATGTAATATTTGGTGGTGAATATGAGAGTTATAAGTTATAGGTTTATAACCACTTCTATAAGGACTTGATTAATCTATACCTTGACTTTTATACTGTCACACAGAATGTACTCTTTATGATCTTTTCATATTCTTTGAGTTTTTGGAATTTGAAAAGTGCCTTTAAGTAGTTTTTTGATAGTGAAAGATTCAGGATACGGATGCGGACTACATGACGGGCGGAGAGAAATAGAGGTAAAATACAGTAAATGTATGTAAATTGGGCTGTGAGGGGCCCGTGAAAAGCACTCTACGCCCGTGATATAGCTTTTTTTCAAAACACACCATTTAATTACAAGCCAAGCCCTGCTATTCTTCATCCTTCCAGTTCGTTGTATCACGAAACAATCTTAGACGAACCCGAGGCTAATAAGGATAGATTTCTAACCGCTAAACCCATCATGGACGAAGCGACGAACAACAAGTTTAAGACAAATTTGAAGACATTTTCTCTCAATAATAGACATTCATGTCTGAAGGTAAATCGATGATAAAAGCTTAAAAATATATCCGAATTTTGTAAAATAGTTGCTTAAGCACAAAAAGACAATGAATTGAGATTGGTTGGTGCTCATTCTTGATTAAAAGCCTTCAAAAGTTAAACATCAGTAGAGAATGGAAGGTTAAATCAATAGCCATGAATACAGTCGAAGATCCCGATAGTAAATATATATTTTCAGTTAAAATATTGATTATTCGCCGTCGGTATAGATTAAACTTATCTTTTTTTGATGGGGATTTTATCGAGATTAACGAAGCGACAGTCACCTCATTTCTGTAAAAAAAATAAAATTATTATGATCTTATGATTATGATTATGATATATAAGCCCATCGCTATTCCTCCTCATCCACTTCTATGATGGCACGCATGATGTGGCTTTTACGACAGTGACGCAACTAAAGTCACGACGGAAAACGCGTGCGCGCTATTTAGATCGCTATGAAAATAAAGTACGACACATGATCTCAGGATCACCTTCAAATTACCCTAAGCGTACGGTTCAGATGAGGTATATTCCTCGTTCAGATGAGCGATACTCCTAAATCAGGTGAGGGATACTTCTAGTTCAAATAAGGGATCCTAGTTCTATATATCGGAATATATGGTTCTCTTCTCTTTTTTGCTGTGCTATGATCTAATTTCGCGGTCCTCATTACACCAGGATATTGTCCATACACCTTTAAGAACACGGCACGACTCGTCTGTACCTAGTTTACTACTTGCATAATTAATTCTATCCGCTTAAACAAGCTCAAAAGTCGCGCGAGGAGAAAAGAATATTTCAGATTGTTGTAACTCACTGAAATTCTAGTCCATAACTGGATGAATCTGTCCCTTGAGTTTTTCACATTCACACGGAATGTACTTTTTATAATTTTTTCAAACTACAAGTGTTAGGAATTGAGAAAATGGAAACTAGATGGGTTTCAAAGCAAAGGCTTAGATACATACGAATGAGGACTACATCACGGGCGGAGAGACATAGAGGTAAAATACAGTAAATGTATGTAAATTGGGCTGTGAGGGGCCCGTGAAATGCACTCCTACGCCCGTGTTATAGTTTTTACCACAAAAACAGCCATTCAATCACAAGCCAAGCCCTGTTATTCTTTATCCTTCCAGTTTGTTGTATCTACGAAGCAATCGTACACGGACCCGAGGCTAATAAGGATGGATTTCTAACCACCAAACTCATCATGGACGAAGCGACGAGCAACAAGTTTAATAGAAATTTGAAGACATTTTATGTTGATAATGGACATTCATGTCTGAAGTTAAATCGATGATAAAGGCTTAGAAATATATCCGCATTTTGTAAAATAGGTTTTTAACCACAGAAGGACTATAAATTGAGTTTGTTTGGTGCTCATTCTTGATTGAATGCTTTCACTGAGTTAGACATTAGTAGAGAATGGAACGTTAAATCAATAGCCATGAATACAGTCGAAGATCCCGATAGTAAATATATATTTTCAGTTAAAATATTAACTATTCGCCGTCGGTATAAATTAAGCTTTTTTTTTTTTTTGATGGGGATTTTTTCGAGATTAGCGAAGCGACAATCAGCTCATTTCTGTAAAAAAATTTTATCATGATCTCATAATTATAATTATGACACATAAGCCCATCGCTATTCCTCCTCATCCACTTCTATAATGGCACGCATGGAATCTGGCTTTTACGGCAGTGACGCAACTAAAGTCACAACGGAAAATGCGTACCCGTTATTTCGATCGCTATGAAAATAAAGTACGACACATGATCTCAGGATAAACTGCAAATTACCTTAAGCGTACCACGGTTCAGATGAGGTATATTCCTCGTTCAGATGAGGGATACTCCTAAATCAGGTATAGGATACTTCTAGTTCAAATAAAGGGATCCTAGTTTCAGAATATTTAGTTCTCAGCTTCTTTGCGGTGCTACTCATATGATCGATTTCACGGTCCTCATTATACCAGGATATTGTCCATACACCTTTAAGAACACGGCACGAGTCGTCCGTACCTAGTTTAGTACGGGCTGAATTAGTTCTATCCCCTCAAACAAGCTCAAACGTCCCGCGCAGAGAGAAGAATATTTCAGCTTGTTGTATCTGACTGAAATCGAGTCTAGAACTTGATTAGTCTGTCCCTTGAGTTTTTCACATTCACACAGAATGTCCTTTTTATTATTTTTCCAAACTACAAGTGTTAGGAATTGAGAAAATGGAAACTAGATGGGTTTCAAAGCGAGGGATAAGATACATACGGATGAGGACTACATCCCGGGCGCAGAGACATAGAGGTAAAATACAGTAAATGTATGTAAATTGGGCTGTGAGGGGCCCGAAAAAAGCACTCTACGCCCGTGTTATAGTTTTTACCACAAAAACGCCATTCAATCACAAGCCAAGCCCTGTTATTCTTTATCCTTCCAGTTTGTTGTATCTTGAAGCAATTGTACACTAAATGGAGGCTAATGAGGATGAGTTTGTAACACGAAACTCATCATTACGAAGCGACGCGGATAACAAGTTTGAAGTTAAATCGATGATAAAAGCATAAAAATATATCTGCATTTTGTAAAATAGGTTCTAACCACAACAAGACTAAATTGAGTTTGTTTGATGCTCATTCTTGATTGAACGCCTTTTTCAAATGACCATATTTAAGGGAATTCTTGACCATATTTAAGAGTATTCTTTTTTCAAATGACCATACTTAATGGAATCCTTCAGCATATTTAAGAGTATCCTTTTTTCAAATGACCGTATTTAAGAGTATCCTTTTTTTCAAATGACCGTATTTAAGAGTATCCTTTTTTGAAATGACCGTATTTAAGGGTATCCTTGACCATATTTAAGAGTATCCTTTTTTCAAATGACCATATTTAAGGGTATCCTTGACCATATTTAAGAGGGAAAAGGAAAACGAAGGATAAACAAGAAGCCGCTGACCAACTTTCTGGGGAAAAATTATCTAAGTGGGTAATTTTCAATTGGCTTACATGGTAAGTGAGCTTGGGCTTCCTGTGGGTTTAGATACAGGTATCCCGCAATGCATACTGGTTAGCCAGCGCTACATCATGTCAGCGGCATTCCCCATGATTAGGTTCTCCACGTGCTGCAAGAAAAATTCGAAGCCTGAAGAATTTTCCTCAAAAAATGCTTGTTTTATTTGAAACTCCGGCAGGATATGCTGTCTTTAAGGTAAGATATGGAAGAATATTTCCTTATACGTGTTTTACATGGCTTTTATGACGTTTATCTTGATGAATAAGAGTGTAAAATGTGTATTGTTGTTCGTAGTTGCTGGACGAGAAGAAACTGAAGAATGTGGATGATTTGTATAAAGAATTCGAGTCTCCGGATTCAGCCAGTAAAGTGTAAGTTGTTTTATTTCTTTGCCTTACCTTTGTCTATGATCTCTAGTAACATTCATCGAATTTTATTACAGACTTTTGTAAAGAAAATTATCGATGTTTGTGCAAGTTTGATTATGAATACTCAGCTCTCCACGGAGGTTTTTTATTATTATTTGATCATGTTCACACCGTATTTCATCTTATTTCTCTCTTGGTACTCAATTTTTGTTGTAGTAGAAATTATTATTAACTTAGCAAAGAGCTTATCCAACTACTCTATTGGAATTGGAATTTAAACAAAAAAATAACTCCTTTATACATGTACATGTACCTGAAAAATATGCCTGATTGCTTTAATGGGTATACTTAAGTGTACGGGAGTTAGTTCATGTATGATAGTTTTATGTTGAATGTATTTTGATGATCTGATTTTGTTGTGTTTTTAGGGTAAAGTTGAAGCATTTCCACAAGTTTGACGATACCACAGAGGCTTTAGCAGGTAAATATGTTGCAAATAATAGTAACATTTTTTATGACTATGCTTTAAATCGTATTTGGAAAATTATAGAATACCCTAGGAAATAATCATAGAATTCCCTAAAAGTCTTATCTACACTATGGTCTTCCAACCATAAGCTACATTGCAGCATAATTGGCACCAACTTAATCTTAGAACTATTCCTGTTATAAAGCTGTGAATAAGGACCATATCAGTGAAGTGATACAATATCACTCCACGGTGAAATAAGAATTGTAAATTTTGTTATTGTATCGACTCTAATTATTTATGGGAATATAAACAGGGAAGATGGATTATTGATGATTTTTTTCTCTTCTTTACCAGCCACCACTGCAGCTGTGGAGGGAAAGATGGGCAAAGGCCTCAAGAAACTCTTGAAGAAGGTTGTGGCTAAAGATGCACATGAACAACTTGCTGTGTCTGATGCAAAGCTTGCTGGAGCTATCAAGGTCAGTTTACATTGATTATATATTGTTTATGTTGGAATTTGATATATTCACTATAATCATTAATGAAATATTTATTGTTATTACGCATTTAGTGTCGATAACAGCGAGATAAAGCTGTGAATAAAAACCATATCAGTGAAGTGATACGATAGCACTTCACGGTGAACTGGAAATTTTGTCATCTTAATAATCATAATGGGAGGTTCTTGTATAGCACATTTATACAACGTATAAATACAATAAAAATTATCACATTCTAAGAGCCTGGTATCATTTTTATTCACTCGTTTTCCGTCTCATATTGCGAACAAGCGAGTCCACAAGCAAGATGTCAATCGCACATGTAGAGTCTATTTCTATTTTCTTTTTCAAACAAACATGCCTTTATTTCCAATGTAGGACAAGTTGAACATCACCTGCATCTCTTCTAATGCCATTCAAGAACTGATGAGAGGTATCAGGAACCAAATGAATAACCTTGTTACTGGTATACAGGATAAAGAAATGGCTGCTATGGCATTGGGTTTAGCACACAGGTATATGGTAGTTAATGTTATGTCCATTAGCATTATGTTGATAATGTCCTTGTATTCCAAGTCTTAAGAGTAGTCTGAACAAGATAAGGTTTTTTTTTACCATACCCTAATGGTTTTTATTTTTCATCCCCAAGTTTTCTTGGGTACTCAAGAATGGGAGGGGGGGGGGGGGGGGGGTTAAAAATGGAGTGGTATAGTTGTTACTAGTGGTCAGTAACTGATGGAACTCTTGATTGAAATTAAACCAGACTTCTCCACCTTAAATTTTTTTAAGGTTTCAATCTTGAGTGGGTGGGGGTATACAATTGACAGACTTTTAATGGGTGTAAAAATATAAAAAATCTCCCCTTTCAGTCTGTCAAGATACAAGTTAAAGTTCAGTCCAGACAAAGTAGACACCATGATAGTACAAGCTATTTCTCTTCTTGACGACCTTGACAAAGAGCTCAACAACTATGTGATGAGATGCCGTGAATGGTTTGGATGGCATTTCCCTGAGCTGTCTAAGATCATCACAGATAACATTGCATACACTAAGACAGTGAAAGCCATGGGTACAAGAGCCAAAGCTGCTGAACAGGATTTCTCTGAGATTCTTCCTGAAGAAGTTGAAGAACAATTGAAGGCTGCAGCTGAAATTTCCATGGGAGTTGAGGTGAGATTATAATGTGAGGGAAAAAACCATCATTTAGAATGTATATGAGAATATATTTAGAATACATATTTGTACTGTGGTAATAATGTATTTAAGTGAGCTGATTTGCGCAGTATATCAAACAACTGATGCAGCTGCTAATTATAAGACTCAGAAAAAATTTTGAGTGTCTTGAATGGGATTTGAACCTGTGCCCTGGTGATTCAGTTGTTTTGTTCATCATCCTCATACTGATTGTTTTTATGTAATGTTTAATAAACGAGCAGGAGTGTTTTATCGGGTATGGAACATGAGGCACAGCCAAGTGGTTTTAGACCCAATATTAAACACGATCTGCGAGTTTATTAAATGGCTTAGAAAACTCTTGATGTATGTTCTCTTATTGTACTGAATTCTTTACGGAATGAACCAAGTTTGATAGAGAAAATCCAAGTTAAAGTTTATGCAAATGAAGACGAATCTATATCAGATATAAAACCTTCTTCATGGTAATGATTTCTATTGTGTTTCCTTCATGAATTATTAATGAGTTTTCTAAATCATATTAACTTATATTTTTATTTGGTTCCAGATTTCCAAAGAGGATGAAGAAAACATCATGTTTTTGTGCGACCAAATCCTAGAAATATCAGATTATAGGGCCCAGCTGTATGACTACCTCAAGAATAGAATGTTGGCTATTGCACCTAACCTTACCACTTTGGTTGGGGAGTTAGTAGGTGCAAGGCTTATCGCCCATGCAGGTGAGTTGAAAAGAAACAGCCACCAAGTTATTGAGGAATACTTTGTTATTGTCAACCAACATGTTAGCTATGTGATGTAACGTGCACCCCAAGAATTGGAATTATCACAACCAAATTTTTTTTTGTTTTAAACTGTTGTTGCAACAGTTAATTTGTTTGATTCTGTACTCCAAGCAGTATTGGAAACAACTAGGTGAACATTAAATGATATAAATACAGTATCAAATGATTATATTCAACAAGTTTACTATGAACTGTTTACAGGTTCACTCATCAATCTTGCTAAGCATCCATCATCAACTGTACAGATACTGGGAGCTGAAAAAGCTTTGTTCAGGTAACAAAATATTGAACGAGGGGATCTTAGATTTTGTTTGCTCCTACATCATTGGTGTGTGATATGGCAGAATTTTTTCTGGATGGCTCACTGGCCTTTAGTTCAGGTTACAGAGGTTACAGGTTCAAATTCCTTCTGAACCCTTAGCTTTGTAGATGTTGTTGCTTTTGCTCTAAAAATGTCTGCAAATGATAGACCTTCACCATAGACCTTTTCTGCTTCCAAGGGCGTAGTTTTTATCCCATTTCAGACCATGTGTCATTCTATTGAGAATGTTTGAATTTTATCCACATTCAAGTGTCTTCTCATGTGCAACAGTTAAACAAAGAAATGATACTGTAGGGAATGACACATGGTCTGAAATGGGAAAACATTATGCCCAAGCTGAAAGGGTTAATTGTTTTGTTCCTTGTCATGTTGGGATGTTAAACATAAAGGACCCATATTAACTGTTGAAAGTAAATAAATAAGTTTTAAAAATAGTTTCAAAATTTGTACTTTACAGAGCTCTAAAAACAAAGCATGACACTCCTAAGTATGGGTTAATCTATCATGCCTCTCTTGTTGGGCAGTGTGCTCCTAAAAATAAGGGCAAGGTAAGACATACTTTGATCTATTTTATTTATCCTTTATAATGTGATAAATTTTTTTTTTTTTTTTTTGCGCCGTAAATTTTTTTGCTTGATGTATTATTTTCCTTTTGTAATATATGTATATAATATACTTTAATAATAATAATAAAGTTTATTTATATAGCGCTCATATCCATGAGCATGTCCAAGGCGCTTTACAACAGGAATATATGCATAAATTATATATATGTATTTACAATATTTACAATGCTACGTATTTAAAATATTAATAAGTAAATCTAATTATAAAAGGAAAAACTTATCTTAAAAACCTAAAGGCAATATGCATAAAAGCAGGAAATGAATCAAACAAAAGAGATCTAAATATATTTCCTATTATTAAGGAATAAAGTAAATAAATAAGTTTTAAGCTTACTTTTAAAGGAAGCAACAGTAGTACAAGAGCGAATCTCAAAAGGGAGCCTATTCCATAATCTGGGAGCAGCAAAGGAAAATGACCTGAAACCATACGTAGTACGCCTAGCTTTAGGTTCAACCAGAAGTTTGTTGGAGATAGATCGGAGAGCATAAGAAGAAGAACGATAGCACAGAAGATCAGACAGATATGTTGGGGCAAGGCCACTTTATTGTAATATAGCAGAAATCGAATAAATAAATAAACTTTAGCTGCGATAGCTAGGGAGCTTTAGTAAGTTACCGGTATGTAAAAAAAGTTAAAAAGTTGATGCCAATAAAAATTCATGACAGTGACACCCTCCCCTCCCCCATTCAACAATTACAGTCACCCTCCCCATTCCAGTAATTTTATGTTTCAAGGCAGACATGTCAGTTACTAGTCATTGAGCCTTAAATCGGGACATGGGTTGGTTTTAAGCGTCCTAAAGAAACTTGTGTACAGTATGGCACTAGTGTACCTCCTTGCGTAGAAGATGGCTGCCAGTGTTATTCACTTTGTGAGTAAATAAATACTGAAATCATTGATACTTGCATCAACAGATTTCTAGAATGCTTGCAGCCAAGGCATCTCTTGCTGTCCGTGTAGATGCTCTAGGGGAAGACACCACTACTGAGATGGGTATTGAGAACAAGGCCAAGCTGGAGGCAAGGCTGAAGATGTTTGAGGATGGACAGGTAAGACACACATGTACAAGAAACACTATAAACAATAACAACATCTTTAGCAACAACAGTAGAAGAAACTAAAATAACTACAGCAGTACATCAGCAACCAAACAACACTCATAAACACAGCTTCTGGTTCAACAACAACATATATAGCAACAACAATAGCAAAGACAACAAATATATCAATAGCAACAACAACAACAGCAAAGACGACACCTACTGTACATGGGCAGCCAAAGCAACACTAACGATGACAAAATCTAGATCAGTAGCAGCAACAACTATGTCATACATGGACTGTATTATAGCGGCTCTCAGAGGTGCCTTCATAAGCTTTCAGTTTGAGTCCTTTGAGCTGAGGCACTGCTGTACTTGTGGTGGTGAATAAGGATGACAAGATGGCAAGTAAATAGCGATGACAACCACAGAAACAGCAACAATAACAACATTAACAACAACTATTACAACAAAGTGTACATTAATCAAAATAATAACACTATGGCAACCACACTTTTTCCCTATACCAAGAGCAACAACTACAACATCATCATCGCAACAGCCACAGCAATAGTAACCAAGCAATAAATAGGTTATGGTATTATTTTTGAATTTTTTATTTCAGATGCGAAAGATAAGTGGAACAGGCAAAAGTCAAGCAAAGTTTGACAAATATGAAAATAAAAGGTAAGTGTAACTACGTATCTTGCCATAGCATGAACCAATCAGGAGCAAGCATCAAAGCCCAGATGTCTGAGAGAAACATACAAACATATACGAACTTTATTTCAAGTGGGCAGACAAATTCAGTACAAAATTAACTGGTTTCCAATTTGGCTCACAACTGAGATGTTAAAAACAACTGAGGGAAAGAACATGATTGACAGATTTTGATTAGCTGAGGTTAATGTGATGCTGATTTTGCTCTCTCCTGATAAGCTAAAGAAAAACTTTGTTCGTGTTCACACAGTGAAAATTGCAGATACTTATGAAATATTTTGAATATTGTCAGTTATAAAGTGTACTTTTTTATTTTTATTTTTTAGTCAATCAAGACTTACAATCCAGATGCCGACTCTACTATTGATAGTAAACCCAAGAAAAGAAAGCATAAAGAGGTGGAGGAAGAGGTGAAAGAAGAAGTGAATGAAGAAAAAGAATCTGAAGATGAAGAAGGTACATGTATGAAAAACTGGAACAACAGCCTGCTGTGCAAGAAGGATTTGGAATAAAATTTTTTTGTCATCTCTCCGTCCCCCTAACCCACACCTAAGATGCACAGTAGGAGATAATAAGAAAATCACTGTGTGAACACACTAACCGGTAACACAAGATTAAAACTGACCAATCAGATAACAGTAAAATAGACAGAGATTGAACTATTAACAGTGTATTAGCCAATCAGATTATCACCTTCTCACGCTCTTATTACATTAATGCGCTATCTGATTGGCTGGTTAAAGTGCACATGAACCCTTCGACAATACTTTCAGTACTGATTCTACATGAAGTAAATAGTTGAATGGTAAAATATTTCTTGATTTGAGTGATGCGTTTCTAAGTTATGAAGGTTTATACTTTCAATATGCTAATGAGCGTGACGTCTATTAAGGCTTAATTAAATATACAAAATCGAACTGGTTCATAGATACAGTATTTAAAAAGCATCATTATTTTACTCATGGTTTACATGAAAGCTATTTAAAATTTTTATTTTCAAAATGGCCAGCATTTAGTATTACTAGTTACAACAAAAACACTCAAATACCTTACCTGACGTCACCATCATTTACATATTGGAAGTATGAACCTTCATAACTTAGAGACGCATCACTTAAATCAAGAAATATTTTACCAATCAACTATTTACTTTATGCAGAACCAGTACTGAATGTATTGTCGAAGGGTTCATGTGCACTTTAAGAATGTCGAACTAAATGTCACAGTATGATTGGTTATCCGGATACCAGTTTATCAAAGTGTTCCTGGTTGAAGTTTCCGCACAGTATCTGTTGTGTCCCATTATTTCTTCTATCATTTATTTTTATGCCTTTGTTTTGTTTTTATTGTTTTCCCTTCTCATCCACTCTTGTTACTGCTCTTAATTGTAGCTTAGGAGCAAAAGCAAAAATGGTATAATTTTGAAGGCAGGTTAAACACAAGTATGTCAATATAATAATTTTTTTTTAGAAGTACCGGCCAAAAAGTCAAAGAAAGATAAAAAGAAGAAGAAAGAAAAACGAAAAACTGAAACAGAGGAGAGTGATGGAGAGGAAGAAAAAGTCGAGGTGAGTAAATTGAACTGAGATGAGCAGATTATTTTGTCATTCATGAGGAAGGTGCAACCTGTCGGAAATGAAGGCAAAGAACCTCTGGGCTGATCCAAGTCAGGGCACGGTAACTCACAGTGAACCCTGAAACAACCTCTGGCATGATCAAAGTCGGGGCACAGAGTGAACCCTGTACAACTTTTGGCTGATCTATGTCAGGGAAGTGTAAGCCACTAAAGCATGGCAACCCACAGATACAACCCAGAACTTCCCTTCGGGCAGATCTAAGTCATGGAATGGCTACTTCAGAGTGAACCCTGAAACAACCTCTGGGCTAATCTAAGTCAGGGCACGGCTAACTCAAAGTGAACCCCGAAACAACCTCTGGGCTGATCAAAGTCAGGGCACGGCTAACTCAAAGTGAACCCCGAAACAGCCTCTGGGCTGGTCTAAGTCAGGGCAGGTCTAAGTCAGGGCACAGCTTACTCACAGATCGAACCCTATAACAATTTTTGGGCTGATCTAATTCAGGGCAGTGTGAGGCGACTAAAGCTGCACCACCCTTGATATCCATTTCTTTCTTTCTTCATTTTCAATATCATTGTTTTTATTTTCAGCCAAAGGATGAAAGTTCTGAAAAGAAAAAGAAAAAAAAGAAGAAAAAACAGAAGACAGATGATTCAGATTAGGCACGAGTGCCTTCAATTATTTCCCTTTATTTTACCATCGTCCATTACAATACTATGAACTTTGAAATGTTTTTATTTGAAAAAAAAAAAATACATTTGCAAGCTTCTTAGTTAAAACTCTCGATTCTTGGCTTGACTTTGATTTCATACAATCATGAATGAAATTATGCATGGCGATCAATTTGAATAACTATTGTCCAGGACGGGCTCAATAAGCCTGAAGCGAGATGACGTTTTACCCCCGTCTCTAGACACAGTCTTCCAAAGTAGCTGAACATTCAAATTAAACAGGGCATAATTAATTTCCGAGATGCCAAAACCATAGACAGCGCGAGCAGGATAACTACCAAAGACTATTTTTGGAAGGTTGGTACTCCATCAAAGATCCTAAGACTTCAAAAAATTTAATTTAGAGACCAATTCGAAGTAAAGAGGTTTTGCACCATCACGTGGCGGCGCCATAATCCAGCTTGGGCTGCCTGTGGTTAGATGGCAGAACAACTCCCTTTATTCTCGGAAATTGAATTCTTTCTCATGTAAAACGATTGTATTGTTCCTGCCATCTAACATGGCTGCCGTCATGTGATGGTGCAAAACCTCTATTGCATGTTAATGCTCTTCACTAAAGAAACACTTCTATCAGTGAACCTGTGCAAAAAAGAACTATATTTTTTAGCCTGAAATTAAATATGGGTTATTGGAGCTCAGAACCGTACCTCTTCAGCCAGAGCTCTGATATGGTGAGGTTCAAATCCACAACACCCTCCAATGTATCTGATACCCATATCATATGCTTTACGAGCAAACTTATGGCAGTCCCATCTGGTTAGAGCACGGGGGTCCATGGCTAGCAAGGGACAAAAAGCATAAAAAGATGTTAGAAAAAATGGGACACAGACAACTCTTAACAGACGGACAGACACCGCAGGTTAGCAAAGCCTGTATTTGTGTTTAAATTACCTCTTCGGCTAATTGTCAGTCTGATTTTGTTAAACCACATTTCCGCAATAAAGTTAATTGACAAAAGTCGGCCCTTGATTTCCCTAAGATACTTGAAAATGTATGTAGGCTAAAGTCGCAACCTTACCGAATGGAAACTCGGCAAGACCAATAAAACCAAGAGCATTTGCATCAGGAGTCCAGAAACCAAGTGGTTGAACCATGTAATGCATTTTAATGCCTTCCTTTTTCAAGGCGTGTTGCATTTCTTTCATGACTTCAAGGCTTCTCTCGGGATCAAAACGACAATTAACACCAATGATATCTGCACCTGTTGTAATAAAATTCATATTCCACAATGCTTAAGTCTAAGCGATGATTAAGTATCTTGAGCTTGGTTCACACGGGCAACGCAAAATGCCAGCAAATTAAAATACGCAAGCACAGTGGTCAGTGCTTGTTCATATTAAAGCGCTCTTTTGGATTTGTAAAAATGTTTTTTTGGGCCAAAAGTTTATATACGAAAAGAATAACTAGAAGTTTTTTGAGCAAAATATTTCGGACGATATCCATCGTCCATCATCAGTTTAATGACTACTGTAAGTGGATTTCCGTTACACAAACGCAAGCATGCATGCGCACGAAAAAATGGGAAAGTCTCCATTCCTTCTTTTAGCGTTGACTAAGTGTAGTTCACAGGTAATTTTGCTTGCGCTTTCAATAGCTAGTTCTAGTGGTGTTTTAGAACTTCTGTTACACAAACGTCAGCAAGCGCACGAAAATATGAGAAATTTCCATTCCTTGCTTTTGTGTTAGCTGCAGTTCACACGTTATTTGCTTGCGCGTTCATTTGTGCTTTCATTTCTGCTGAGTCATCATACCTGCACGAGCAAGACGTAGGGCACACTCTCCCGGCAACACACCGTGTCTATCGCCATCTTTACCTATTGCCAAGGTAACGGCTGTGGGTTTACCGCTGGCCTTCATGACTTCAACCATCAATTCTGCTTCTCCAACATGTGAAATATACTACGAGAAATATATTTTACAATATTTCAAGTTGAACAAGTATTAGAAGATTTAGAGAATGTAAAGTGAGCGAAATATCGACCTACCAAATACTGAAAAACATGATTTTGACGAATGATACTTTGCGCGCCTACATTTACGTTAACAAACTGGACAGCGGTTGAAATGGAGTCCTCCTAACCTCAGCGATCAAGAGATCAACACCATTCTTCACAAAAATATCCACTTGTTTCTTGAACTTCTCTTTGATGACCTCTTTAGGGACTTTACCGCTACGGTATGCCTGGACGGTTTCACACAGGGATCCCGAACATAATGCATAAGGACCTTCTTCTGCCACTTCCTTTGCTAACTTACAAGCTGCATCGTTGATTTCATCCCACTGAAAAGTATTCAGAACAATCAAATTCCTTTACTGCGGCAACAACATTATGAATAATTTGGAAACTTTTGGTAAAGGAATTCCTTTGCTTCAAAACATTCGATTTGGGGGAGGGCACCCAGGGAACATTTTATGGCGGGATCTCTAGCAAAATGTTTATGTGAGCAAAGACCTACGATAACTGCTTCGGTCGTGGCATAAAATAATTGCCAGCATACCGGATTGATGGCAATGATAATGGAAGTTCTCGTTCTTACACTTTTAATCTCCTCTCGGTTCGAACTCGTGGCCCAGCATTGTTCCATTATTCAGGGTTCGTGCTGAGGTAACCACTTAAAATTCAAGGACTATTCAAGGGTATACAAGGACCCAAAAATGAATTTTCAAGGAGTTTGTTCAGCTAACTATGCCAAGGTTTTACACGGTGGTTGCATATGGCCGACTTTCAGAAATTCCAATCTTTCTGACTAGATCTTTTTAAGAACCATGCAAGTATTGATCAAAGCAGAAATTCAAGGAGTTTTGGGGGAGTTTCGCTAAAATCGTAGTATTCAAGAGCTTTTCAAGTGCCCTTGAAAATGTGAATTAAATTCAAGGAGTTTTCAAGGAGTTTAAGGACTAGCACGAACCCTGATTATTGAATTAAATAATGAAAGTTGATATATTTTTATGGAGACCCTCGAAGCCCCTCGAAGAACATAAGAGAACCAACAAGCAGCTCTGCTCACGTGCCGGTTCACGAGGATCGAACCCCATGACCATAGCCTTGAAATGACACGCATTAGTACTGCACACAACCCGCACTTCTCAAGAGAGAAAGAAACGATTTAAAACTATGATAAATACTTTACTTTACCGAAACAGTTTTCCCATCAATCTCTACGGGCTCATCTTGCATAGAGTAAGTAAACGCTTGCATGACGTCAGCACCAGCACGAAGAAACTCACGGTGAAGTTGACGAACTGAAACAATGGTTCAAGAGGAATTCAAACATGATCTTTCGATCCACGGTGCAGATTTCTAGTTCTAGCTAAGACAATATATAATACTAATATAACGGATAATTTTATATAGCGTCTTTTCCTAAAGTCCAAAAGCGCTTTACAAGTATGTTAAAGTTATCTAAAACGGAGCAGTTTTTCCTGAAACTTGTCGCGCAACGGCGTTGCAACACAAGTTGCATGGAGCATTGCAGCGTAGTTAATGGAGTGGAATGGTTTGGAAACTCCATTCTCGACTTTCACATCACCATAATCCTTTGCGTCTTTGGGGGGTAACCAGAGGGTAAAAACCCACTTATTTTGCTGAAGACTGATCACACAATGTTGAAAATACCTTGTTTGGTATCCAAAGATAAAATGAAGAAGTAAAAAACAGAAAAAGATAGAAGCTTGAAGACGTTTAAGGTAAATTTTAAACATTTTTTCGTAAGTCAATACATTTTCTGTAAGACCAAAACTCTTCATGATCTGTACACGCAAAAATAACGTGGGATAAACTGATAATCAGTATTGTAAAGATAAAAGCCGGTATAGTATAAATTCAATTAAGAAACCTTTCAATTTGGGACAGTTTTTTGATTGGTTACCCCCCAAAAACGCAAGGCATTATGGGGATGTGAAAGTCGAAAATAGAACAAAGCTATTGTTTTGCCTTTGATGTTGAATCGTACCATCACGTGTTACTGACGGTGCACAATGAACCAAAGCAAGTATGGCTGAAAATGCTCAGTTCCTTATTATTTTCATGTGTGAACACTTTGAAAATAGAAACTTTCATTCCATAACCAAAAACCATTCGAATAAATATTTTCGCGCAGATACAGTTAAGTTACTAGATGATAAATAAGAAAGCATTAAAAAGGGCAATTTCATTTTCAATAAACAATTAATTTTAATCATATAAGATTAATTAACAAATAACACATATTTTAGAACGATTTTGTTTTGGGTAAAAAACTTTTATATTCCCTAATACTGTGAACAAATGGAGAAACTTTTCCTTCACTGTGCACTGAAGGTCATATAACAATGGATAAAGAAGAACAAAAACATAGGACAATAGGTTTCCTAACCATTGATTCCGCTCTATTAATTATGATTACAGCGTGTAACCCACAGCGCAATTCAAAAGTAAAGTTCGTTAACGTTTCTACTTCTGGCAACGATTGCGTCTCCGTTGCACCGGGTATTCTTACAACTTGTGTCCAGCGCTGTTGCACAAGTTGCAGGGAAAATTGCTCCGTATAAACGCACTGGGTCACGCAATAAAACCAGTTTTACCTGCTTCTGGATTTTCCACAGTGCATTCGGGTGTCCACTTTCCAGCCATTACGTAACCTCGCTTCTCTAGGGCCGCAGTAAACCCACCATCACCTATGATCACTTCTCCTGCATCGAGACGTTCGAGGATCCCTCTCTACATTATTTAGTAAAATTTGAATCAATAACAATGGAACATTGCGTTCGATTTTTAGTTCACTTTGAGTGCAGCACAGTTCAGTATTCAACGCGTAGGATTCACCGTACCACGTTTATGCACAGGGAACCCGCTTATTATTTTATTATTTTATTTTTTTGCTTCTTTTAGAAAATTAACTTTGCTCTTTGTGGGTTTCCTGTGTTGTGATCGGTTTCCTTTTACATAAGCTGTAATCAGAAAGGGTAAAGCAAGGTCACTTGAATGTGAGCAGCCAGCGTTTTATATTTGCAATTAGGGACCGATCGTTTATTACGTCCCGGGTAGGGGGGGGGGGGGGATGGTTTCTTCGCAAAAAAATGAAATGAAATTTGTATCTCCCTCTAAAATCATTGAATGGAAAACATACCCCTCCCCCTTCAACACTACTAAATACGTACCCCTCCTCATATTCGGTCATTACAAAAATGTACCCCCAATTTTTTTTTACTGGTTTTAAAAAACGTACCGCCCCCCCTCCCCAACCGTATTACCACCGCCCCCCTGGGACGCAATAAACGATCGGTCCCTTAGTGAACGCCAATCAGCCAAAATATTCGCACTAATTCTTATAGCTCCTGGACAATAAAATCTATATTTCGCTTTAAGCTGGCTTATTCTCAAGGTTGACTTACTCAGAGCGATGATAGAGCTGCAAAAGAGAGGCAAAATATGAAACTAAATCGAAGCAATCTCATGGATCATTGGGTATGGCTTTGCAGCAACGCTGTTCAAAACAAACAAGTCAACAGAAAACCGTTACCAAAGATGAATAAAAATGAATAACAATACCCTACCTTTTCTGACATATTATATTTCTTTTTTTTAGGTAAACTGGCCATGCTACGACAACGAACAAGCCACAAGCAAGAGGTGCTGTGTAATATGCTGGTGTGTACTTGTCTTGTGTGGTTCAACTCTAAACTTTATGGGGAATGAGATCGAATCCCGCCGAATCAAAGCCGAGAAGGATACGAGGAATTGACGGAAATTGAACAAATTCATGGTCAGCCAAATTTCGGCGAAGTGTTGGAAAAAGAAAAAGAAAATACTTCACCGCATAATTATATTATAAGAGATTTACTGTAAACCCGGGCTGTAAAGCCCAACGATATTTCATGCTACCTCCTCATCGAAAATATTTTCCCCCCCTATATTATTGGTTCTCCTAAACGTTACCTCCCGTGTAAACACATCGAGAAACCCTTACCAATGAGCATTTATAACCGGGGCTTATTAACGAGATTTTACGGTTTTTATCTTGCAAAATGGTGCTAAGACTGACAACCCTCTCTCCACAGGAAGCCCAATATTTTATTATCAATAAGAATTTACACAAGACTGATAATAGATTTTTATTTTGAGTAAACTAGAAAATGAAAAAGACAAGGGAAAAAAGAAATAAGAAAATAATTAAAATATGACAAAATCGTTCATCGTATTTTAGCTTTAAATTTCATTATGTTTTAAGGTTAAAGTTAATGATTATACTTTATAAATATGCACGGGTATTCTACGATGCCGGTTACCAAGGAGACGACGTCTGTGTGTATGAGGCACCACACAGTCATGATAAAGAACAATCTATGCGCTTTTGAATCTTGTCTAAAACGATCTAAAATGGTATAAAGAAAAGCAAATTGAATTAGCAATGTCGAGGGGGAATCTTTTAATCCGGTAATGAAGAAGGAAAGCTTGAAAGAAGATAAAAATGAAAGGTAAAACCATATATAAACTATAAAACTACACAGTAAAACTCATTTGGAATCATCAATCAAATCATGTTGAGCACCATTTAATTATACGATTATTCTGTTTATTCTATGCTGTGAACTCGTTGAAAACTCCACTCAGTGCCAGATTTATAAGAATTTATCTCTTTTACTTATTGGAGCTCTTATCATTCTGAGTGTTCTTGACTTTTCGGCTTAAATTTTGATTTCACACTTTTATGTATTGAGCTTCCGAAGTTCAACGTGTCTGTGCATGGTGGTGATACGTGCGTAAAATAAAGTTATCTGTCGGATAAAAACAAAAGGTTCCACCACAATTCCGTTATAATATCCGTTTCTGTATTCGATAATTAATCCGATAACATATGAAAATACAGAATTATCTAGGGTTTGTGCTATTTCTGATATATATAGTTTATTTAGTGATGATCACTTCATGATGAAGTGTTGCGAGACTTGTTACGATGTCATCTTGTCATACTTCGCAAAACATTTGTTTTCTATTTCTACTGTTCTATTTTAGGTCATACGAGAGAATCATTTTAATTTTAATATAATGGAACCACTTTATGTGGTATTTTGAAAAAGAAAAATGTATACATGGAGCTATAAACAACTGACAGTTTACATAAGATTAATTACCAATTATTAGAGTTATTAATTATAAAATTAATTATAACATTACTTTACCCTCTTGAAAAGTGTCATAATGCTAAACTTATGTTATATACTGAATATATTATATTTTTCTAATAATAGTAATACTGTAATAGCTGTACTTTGATGTGTAAGCGAGGTCACTTTATTGATCTGCTTCACCTCAATTTTTTTACTGAATTGATAATGTCAAATTTTATGAAACTCACAAAGGAACAAGTAGATTTTATGCTGAAAATTATTCAGAAATCGTAACCAAGCTTGAAAGGCATTATATTTCATATATTGTTCTTCATTCATCCATCAAAATCTGGAAATATTAAAAAAACCATCACTTATAGCACAGAGGTGTATCCAGTGGTACGGGGTAGTGGGAGGAGTGACTAGTCACCCCCCTCCCTTTGCCCTACGGAAAAAGAAGTTTACTGTGGTTTTAGATATTCTGCGAACTTGGTAGTTTAGAGCTCCTACCATGGTTTTTTGCTACTGTCAATCAAAAATAATCAGTTGGAAACTGATAAAATTATGACTGGCAGCAGTAATAACCAATAATAATTTTAATTTTATTTCACAACAAGCTGTTGAAATGTCTGAGTTTGCAGAAATATATCAAAAACCACAGTAATAACAGAAAACATTAATTTTATCTCTTTAACCTGGGTTCAGACCGTTCCATACAATAATTTTATCTTGATAAACTTTCACTTGTTTTACATGAAGGTCTCAAATTTAATTTCTGTCACTTTAAGATATAATTTTTTCACCATTTTCTCACATTTTATTTGTTTCCTGTAGCATTGGCAAATATTAGCATACATGTACTTTGCTATATATTAGAAATAAAAAGTAAGCCGTCACCCCTTTTAAAATTTTCTGGATCTGCTAGGCTTTGCTAACAGGTGTCACCTCTGTTTTATTTCTGTACACAGGGCTCCTAATCAATGAACTAACATTTGAGGACAGACTTGCATATGATGAGATCTTTGTTGAATACTTCAATGCATTCTTGGCTCTACCAGTAAGTTAGAATCTTTGCTTGCAGTGTGACTCGATGCTGTGAAGTATCTTGCTACTGTTGTTTAGATATGTCCATCAGCCTCATACCAGTCTATGCCACTCAATACATTGTAGTTTCTCCTGACACTGTATAACACTCCTCACCTTACCCTGCCCTTTTCATTTAGTTTATTATTTTTGATGAAAAAAATAGTAGTGATTTTTGAATTTTTGAATTGCTTTTTCATTCATAATCAAATGCATATTTGAAATTACATAGTTTAAAGTAATTATTTATAAAAATCTTTGATTATGAATTGGAGTCTAAATAAAAGCAATCTTTATTATTCCACAAGACTTTTACAACTAAATTGGAATCTCTACGACTTATACTGAGTTCCAAATTCTTTTTTGTATCAATTTTTATCATCCAAATGAGATTCTCTTTCTAAAATTTATTCCGTTGTCTGTGTGGATTCTACTTTCACTATATGCTACCAGAGTAAATACCAGACCACTAGCTTGGGCATAGTGCAGGGACTGTGGAGCCTTATTCTGATTGGTGAGGCTAACGACTGCCAAAGGTTGGAGCATCTAGTGGGTTTCGAGGGTATGCCCCAATAAAAAGTTTGAAATTGAGACCCTTGGAAATGCAATATTTATTGCATTAAAGTTATGATTTAAGTAATTCAACATGACAGGAAAATTGTTTGGGGGGGGAGGCCATAGCCCCCAAGCCCCCTAACTCTGCAGCCCCTGTAGAGTGTTTCCATTTCAGACCACAATATTTCCTTGAGAATAGGATTCTTTGTTAAGTTGATAAGTTGAATTGTATCCATATTCATATGTCATCTCATGTGCAACCATTAAATAAAGAAATAATATTCCTGGGAATAAGGTTGGTCTGAAGTGGGTAAAACATTAATTCCAAGCTAAAGAGGTCTTATATATTTGTTTTCTTATCAACTCAGGCATTTCCCAAGGTAGTTCAGTATAATCCATTGTCAGGTGCTTTTCAAGAAGTCTCAAGAGACAGCAATTCATTGACGTTACAGCCAAGTGATGACGCTGAAAATGAGTCCAAAAAGAGAGAAAAAATTATGAAATGGGTCAAGAGGGAAAGACTTTCATTATTCCTGAGGTAAGCAAAAGATATATATTTTTAAATTCACACAATTAAAAACGGGATAGTAGTCGTAGGTATTTTTATTAAACGTGCGGTTATTAAACGAGCAACAAAACGAGCAACTTGCAACGTCAAGTTTTCGTTGCGTGACAAGTTGACAGATCGAACCCTGAATAAGATTGCGAGGTCAGAAATTAATTTTTTCCGAATTTAATTCCAAGGGTCCTTTCGCCCGGAATAACCTCGTTCCCAAGCACTATAACTTATCTATATTTCTATATCTTCATGTATTTCATAAGTGCTATGCGGTCCACACATTCTATCTTTGAAATAAAATTAGGAGGACGAAGGGTCACGATGTCAATATGTTTTACTTCTGTTAAGGGGAAACCTTCGGGGCCTTGCCTGATATCCACTTAATAAGGGTATCCTGAATAGACAAAGTATGGAGGCTCGTTTTGCGAATAAAGAACATTTCGGGGCCATGCTGACCGTTTAATGGAGAGCGTCCGCTTAAAAAGGGATCTGCTAAATAGAGGAATCATTTAAATATAATTCAGCACCTTTTTCTATCTTGTCCTCAGAACTCGTCTTTTCCTCGAATTCAAACTCTGTCGTCTCCTAATTCGTAAACTTCGAGATTCGCGATCAACAGCTCGTGAAAGCAGCCGAGGGTTACGGGGCTACAGCCGTGCAACAAGCTCAACAAACTACACACCTCACACCGTCCGACCATCCAGTAATACCTCCAACAGATCATGGCCAGGTGTTCCCGTCAGGCATTTCGGTCGCCGTCCTCTGGGTAGCGCTACTAGCTTGCCTGGAATGTTGCGATTGGCCGTGAATGAGAATACGGAGGAGAGTTTTGGGGATACCAGGCAACTTGTTGAACAGATGTATGTCGAAGCGGAATTGAAACAAAGTATGTACATATAGTACTTATATCAGTTTTCTTATGACTGTGAAAACCTTACGGCGCGAACACAGTCGTGACACGGCAAGGCATACTCCAGACCAATCATATTGCTCGAGAATTTACTCTCCATCCAATCAAATACCCGGAACACGACACAAACACGGTGCGGACATGGTCACGCCACAGTCACGGCACTGCCAGACCAAGCACATGCATTACGCGAGAAAAAATCAGCCAATTGAAATTCTAGAAAACATCACGGTCACTGCACGGCACGCTTAACGCACTGAGCTTTACACAGTCATGCGAAAATTGCTCTAAGGTGCAGTAGTACGAGCAATAAGATATTGCAACTTGTCTTGCAACATTGTTGCGCTGCAAGCTGCAGATCTAGAGCGAATGTTGATCGTATTATCGTGCGCGCAACAATATTCTTTCTTGCAGAGAGTAGAAAGAGCTTTTACTTCTGCAACACAGCCGCAAATCGAAATTTTGCACGAGGGTGGTGATACGAGGGACATTCGCTCAGCAACTAACGGCACAACAATGTTGCAAGAGAAGTTGCACTATTTTGTTGCCCGTATTATTCCCGCACCTTTATTGTAAAAGAGTGACGTCCCCCCCCCATTACTAATTTACATTTTCAATTTTCATTTTATGTGTGAGTCTTATTACACACATGGAACTCTTTTCGACATAGTATCTGTATATTTATTATTACTTTTCGTTGTCTGTCATCAGATTTTAGTGGGGGAAAATGCGTATCGGATCAGAAATCTGCATTTTTACAGTTAGGGCACTTGAATTGTAAACACTTCGAGTTTTTTGTCACTTTTTAAAATGCCTGCTGTAAATCATACCTTGACTCAATCGATTGGAAATAAGATTTATGTTGTTCACTGCGCGGTGTGTATTTGAAGTCAATGCTTCACTTGAGGGTTGGAAACAGTAGAAAGTTCAGTAAATAATACCATGAAAAAACTCGTGTTCACGGTTTTCTCACTGTAATTGCGACACTCCATTCCTCCCTTAAGTCCTAGTGTCCTAGTCTCGTGCTAATATACCAAAGGATGTATCAAGACTTATTTGTAACTAATGCTCAGGTCAAACGTCAAGCTTTACTGAACCGAACCCAATGGATAACAAGGTGGCCTTTTTTGATGTCATTAGGTTCGGCTCATGTGAAGTTCAACGTTTGACCTAAGTCTTAGTCTACGTGACTCAACAAATGAATTAGGGGAATTGAAACGTCAAACGCCGAGCTTCACTGAACCGAACCCAATGGATAACACGGTGGCTTTTTTGATGTCATTTGGTTCGGCTCATGTGAAGTTCGACGTTTGACTTCGTCTCAGTCTGCGTGATTCAACAAATGAATTAGGGGAGTTGAAACAAACAGACAAACAAGCAGGGTAAATAAAAAAGTTCTGATTCATATTTTTTTAATTTCAGTGAAAAGCGTTCAAATTGAAGATGTTGGTGCCCAAGAAAATCAGGAGAAGAATGGCGCAAATGGGCAAAATCAAGACACAGAGCTGGAAAATACATTAAAAGAGACTTCTGATGATGACCACAAGGATGGTAATATAATTATGTACAAATGCCAACGAACCTTTGGCAACTTATCTTATGGTTTAGAGTTGGATCGCTTCCTGTTATGTATAATATTCCTTGCATGAATTTCCGGCCGGATCCAGAAAATATCTGACCATTTTGGGGGCATGCCGCACCGTTTGCAACAAGATGCGTGATTGGTTTAAAAAAGAATACGTAAGCTTAAAATGCCAATAGATTTGTGGTCTGTCACACAACGAAAATAAACCTAACCTAACAAACGAGGTGGTTTACTGTGGGCCAATAAGGCAGGTCTGGTTCTGAATGGTGCTGTCTTACTGCCATTTTAAAGTTTTAAATAGCGCAAGCCTTAGCTTTGGCAAAAACATTTGCTTGCGCATAAAAAAAATTCTTAATTATTATTAAAAAATAAGGGGATTAGCCTGCTATTAGGGATTCAGCTCCACCTCTTTCCCCAACCACCTCTCCCTCATCTCCCACGCTTCGCACTCTGCAACACACGAAAAGGTATTATGTTTAAATAGCTTGCTAATATACTTATTTGTATTCAGATAACGGAAGAGGGTCAGACTTAGGGTCAGATCAGGAGGGAGCAGAAGATGAAGAGCTTCGTGCTGTTATGGAGTTCGGTGAAGGTGACGACGGTCAGGCCGAAGCAGATGTTAAAAGTATTGTGTCAAAGCACAAGACAACTTTACAGGAGCTAAAAGAACAGATATTAGGATCGGTAAGTCATGATTTCTTTACAACTTACCTTAGCTTTAGCAGGCAGGCACGTCGCCACGAAGTAGGGTTTTCCGTTACATGGTCGTTACATGGTCGTTACATGGTCGCTACATGGTCGCTACATGGTCGTTACATGGCCGCTACATGGTCGCTTCATGGTCACTGTGAGCTAAAGCTACATAGATTATCAACCGTTCCAAGGTTGAGGGGGGTAATGGGTCGAGTTGGCATTGCAGTGCATTATGGGACTGTTTGATGGGTCATATTTTTAAGATGGCGTCTATAACAGTCATACAATCCAATGCAATGCCAATTCGACCCATTTTTCCCTCGACCTCGGAGTGGCTAATAGAGACGTCGAGCCAACTGAAGGGAAATGACTGGGAGTCGAACTATGAATGGATCATTTGATTTTGCTGGTAGCACACTACGCTAGACATGCAAACCCCTCGGACACGCTTCCTTTTAGTAATTAAACGGAAAAGGGAATTCTGATACTAATCATGCCTCATCATATAGCATATCTAACGCATATTGGGTTTTCTCTTTCAGCTGCAAGGAATGACTCTTTTTCGCGCCTTTCTAGAGGACACTTTAGGAATCCATTTGTACAATTTTTGGCTTGATGTTGAACGATACAAAGATAGTTTACAATCTGAGCCAGAGGAAAGCATACGAGAACTACGAACCAAACTATTTAGGTATGCTCGATGTCGTATTGTGCTGTAGTCAAGAACATTGATGGGTATTATCATCGATGATAGTTCAATGGACGTAGTATAAGGAGGGCTAGAAGGCCTATCACCATGCGACCCTACCCCTTCCCCACTTATTTTTTGTGGCAAAATTTATCTAACTATTGTTTTGGTATGAACATAAGAATTTTAAATATGGATGTCCAATACTGCCGATCCCCAAAAGTGGCGCCTGAAACTTATACCTTGAATACTAGCTCTATAATTGCTCAAATAGCATTTTATGGGAGCCCTGTGGATAGCTAATCAATGGAATTGGGTTGTAGCAGTCGCATGCACTAATTATAAAGCATGCTTCCAGTAAAATTCCGCGTCTAAGAACCTAAAATTTAAGAACCTGTCAGGCTGAAATTTTCATTTTAAGAACCCTTCACATAAAAACCATTTCAGGCTGAAATCTCAAAGTAGGTTCTTAATTTACAAATATAAAGTTAATCTGTTTTATTTTCTTGTAAATAATAAAATACAGTACTCTGTATATAAGAGTTCTTACACTGTGTCCATGAAATAAGATCGAAATAGTTACTACCTAACATTTAGTACAGTACTTTACTTAACCATTTACTTAATGTATAAAATGCATCGCCCACCAATACAAGCACTCTTTTACTTACCAATGATTAAGAACCCATTTAAGAACCTAGATAGCCTGATTTCAAGTTAAGCATCATTTATATGAGAACCTGTTCAGGCTGATTTGGATAAATCTAGGTTCTTATACGCGGGGTTTTACTGTATTAAACAATTCAATCGGTTAACTGAGCAATGTGTTTGTTCTTGTACATGTGAATTGAGAGCTCGTGTGAGCCTCATAATCAATAAACCGATTTGAATGTTTAATATTGACTGGGGAGACTTGGCAACAGTTCCTCGTATCACGAATAAACCATTGATTTATTGACTTTCAGGGACATTTTAGACAAATATAAGAATTACCTAACGGCCGATGCCAAAGTAAGTAAAAAAAAAAATCTTTTTTTATATATTTAACTGTTCATCAGATCATTGTTTCTAGAAGAGTTTCCAGATTATTTACAACTTCCATATTTTTAGGAACAAATTGATAAAGCTCTTTTCCACGGGGGTGTAACCCAAGACCTCTTTACACGGACCCAGTATGACATGCTACGTAGGATGCGATCCTATTGGGTGCCGAGGTTTCTTGTTCATTTGGAGAGAAACGAGGACTACAGGTGAGAAGACGGCAATGTCACTGCAGAGTAGAGTCTGGCGCATAAAAAGCGTGATGTTGATCGTTTACTCGCACCACCACACAAAATGGTGGCGCCCGTCTCAATTAAAGACATATAGGTCCAAACATTTACGTGTGCAGCTTATGCAGTAAAACCTCTGATAATCGGCCACCCTCGGAGAATTGTCACGCGGCCGCTAAATAGAGGTTGACCGATTAATAGAGGTGTCAGTTTGCGCAAAAACCCTCTTTGGGACTTAGACAACGTGACTGCTAAATATAGGTTGGTCGATTAAATAGGTAGTCGACTCTTAAAATAAAGAAATCCTGATTTTAGTTTTCCTTTCTAAAGAGATAAAAAAACCTTTTTAAACAATCATGTTGTACTAACTTTTATGTATTTTCTTTTCTTTAATCAGAGAAAACTATTTCGCTCAAGTCAACCCACGTGATCAATATCGCCCTAACTCAAATCTGAGCTTTTTCCCTTCTCTCTCATTTGTTCATTCTATTCCACCGTTGGGAGACTGGTGTCGAGAGATGATTCGCACTCAGTCTCGTAAATGGGACCGCGATATCTTGATAAAAGACAAGAGAAAGAAGTCAGTCAGTCAGAGACTCAATACCATCCCAGAAGGGTAAGTAATCATGTTTGGGTTTGGAAATTAATTGATTATTTTTAAATTTTCCCTTACCACGTGATATCGTTATTACCATCTATTACAGGAATGTTGTCGATCCGTTCGTGTCTGCATTGAAGGCCGAAAAGGATGCTGGGTATCCTTTCAAGCGATATCTTCAATCGTAAGTATCAGTTTTTCTTTGCTTCTCTCTGTTTGCTTCTTTCATTGTTTCTTCCTTCGTTCCTTCCTTCCTTCAAGTTCCTTCCTTTCTTCCTTCCTTCAAGTTCCTTCGTTCCTTCCTTCGTTCCTTCGTTCGTTCCTTTCTTTCTTCCTTTGTTCGTTCGTTCGTTTCTTCCTTTGTTTGTTCGTTCGTTCGTTCGTTCGTTCCTTCCTTCCTTCCGTTCTCTTCTTTAATTCTTTCCCCCCTATCATTTCACGCATTTCTTCTTCTGATTTTTTAACCTCAACATATTTACTATTTTACAATTCAGGAGAAAAGAAAAGCATTGCTTGTCAAGTCTGTGTTTTTGGCTCGATGTCAAAGAATTCTACGCAGGTGAAAAACGATCCAGAGACAGGTATCTCAGTCGGTGTACTGGCTGGACCATCTTCAACAACTATTTGGCTCCAGGTTAGTGTCTGTTACTACGCGGACACACTAACTGGGACCACTTTTATAAAGTCAGCCAATCACGACGTAGAATGAAAACTGTAACCAATCAGAGAGAACGAAATCCGTATTTTATTGACCTCAGTTGCCAATCACAATCTTTCATTCCAACGGTTTTTTTTTTACAGAAATCAACTCCCAAATTCCTACTTGATCGTGGATCGAGGGCCAAATTAGGTTTGTTAGCCACTGGCTATTAATTGCTACCCTCATAAAAACAATTGCGTTTTTAAACCAAACAAGAGCAGTTAACTTTCTAAAAATGGTCTCAGTTAATGCGTACGTACCTTATATACTACTTACCTATCCTAGGTGATGACGATGTGCGGTACTAAATCTTTTCTTACAGGGGCGGACATGAATATTGGAGAAACAGAAAGAAAACGAATCGAGAGCATTCTTCAATCTTCAGAAGAACTTCCACGTGACCTGTTCTCTTCAACTGAGGTGAGAAATGAGAGATCACCTGTTTGCTTCATTAGTTCCATATAATATATATATATATATATATAGGTTTTAACTAGCCTATGTGCTTTATTCTTATCATTTGTAACTCCAGTGGGATTGGCTAGCCTTCCAGTTCACTTTCTGAACCCGCCCTTTCAAGCAACTATTTTGTATAATCAGCTAATCTATTTTCTTTGATCAGAAACACTCAATAGAAGTATTAAGACATCCGTGGGAGGATTTTAAAGATTTTGATTTGCAGCGTTATCGCAAGTAAGTGTTGGGTTATACTCATCCCACATCTTAGAAAATATAGCCAATCAGAAAACAGTAATGATTCGACTTTCTTCATTTGTATTGGTTTACGAAGGCTGGAGACACGGTGTCTCTGTTGCTCGACACGTTACAAAAGTAGAATCAAGATCTACTTGCAAAGTACGCATGCGCGTACAAGTTTCATCGTGTATACGTGAACACGACCTCATTGTATTGTTCCCGGTTAGGCCGTGGGGTTCTGGGATGTTTGATGCTTAAAAATAAATGTTGACGTAGTGGTAGTGCGATCGCCTCTCACCTCTCGCCTCTGGGGTCTGATTATCTTTTTTCCTGTGGATCGATTGAATATTTAATTCCGTCAATGTGATGTGTTTTCTTCTTCTGTATGTCTTGCAGACCGCCTCGAAGACCATCGGATCGAACAGGGTCGCCATCTTTATCACAACAAGACAAAAAACAGACCGAAGATTATTATTCACCAACCACAGGACGATGGGTGAAAAGGTTAGACCATATAGACCTATTCCGAAAATCGTTATCGCACCAAGAGCCTAACAAGCCAAGGCTCCAGAGAAGTCGGTACTTTTAATTACAATTCATTTATTCATGGTTCATGCAAGTGGCTATAGCTCTCCACTAATTATCATCTCAAGCAGCCTTGCTTGGAGCAATTTGTGAAGTCAATAAATGAAAATGCACCATGAATAAACTAATTACAGCTAAAAGTACAAGCGTTCACTGCGGTCTTGGCTCGTTGCTTGAGGCTTTTGGTGTTACAACGATTTCTCAAATAGGTGTATACATAGCCGTACATAGCTTAGATGGCTGTCCCCTAGCATCCGCACTCAATGAATAAATAGATTGGAAGCAAGTGAACCAATATCTATTTGACCTCGTTTTTCTTTCTTTCCTAAGGCACCCCGGCTCATCTCCATCAGAGCGTGGTCGTCGGTTATACACATCACTGGCCGTCGCAGAAGAAATCGATGCGGACAGATCCTTCTCGTCGTCCCCAAAACGTTCAATACCGCTTCCACAACCTACTCAAAGCAAGAAAAACAAGGCGACCAAGACGAAGAAGAAAGCCAAGACAAACAGGAATGTAACCTTTCGAAGGAAAAAGAAAGCTGTCAGTGATACTGAAGACGAGGACGACTCTGATTCATCGGAATCTAAACAGGAAAAACCTGCTAGACCTGTTACTCCAGATTTTGTTGATGTCGTGGAAAATAAAGGGTAGGAATTGTAACTTGAATTAATGCTTTTTTGTTTGTTTGTTTGTTGTTGTGTTTTTATTTTTCTTTCCATTTCGTTTTATTTTTCTTTTCTTTCCATTACCTGTTTTAATTGGTTTTCCCTTTCCTTTTCTCTTAATTATTTCATTTGTCATTCATCGTTTATCAATCATTTTTTGATCTTTCTTTCCCTTCCCTTTTTTTACTTTTTTTCTAATTGTTGTCCCTCCTTTTTTTCTCCTTTCATTCCCTTTCCTTCTTTCTTTTCGTTTCTGAGTCATTCTTTCGTCTTTCTTTCACTTTCCTTTATCTATTTGTTTTTCCGTTCTTTGCTTCCTCTCATATTACGATTTATCTATTTACCTTTCTCTCTTTTTCTTTCTTTTCCTTTCATTTGTGGATCGTTATTTCGTTCTTATCTTCTCTTTTCTTGCATCATTTATCTAGTGTTGATATCCCACAAAATACCACTACACTTAAGATCAACGATACTCATGAGAATACAAATCTTTGTTTAACCCGCATGAATTTATTCTCAAGCGCTTTAACTCAAGGCTACGCGTTTTGCAAACTATTGTTCAAACCAACATGGCTGTCGCATAAAGAAGGCCCATTCATCTTGTTTTCTTATACCCCGCACAGAACCATGGCTTCCTTCAAGCAGTATGTACAAAACATGGAAGGACGGCAAGCATTCAATCAACTAGTTATGTATTTAGAAATTGAACAGTATCTTGGTATTCTACCGTCCAAGAAGAGCCAAAAATCTCAACAAGCAACGAACATTTATAAGTGAGTGCATTGGAATGTTTGTGAGTTGAGATTTCATTTTTGCAATCCTTGTTGCTGTTGCTGTTGCTGTTGCTGTTGCTGTTGCTGTTGCTGTTGCTGTTGCTGTTGCTGTTGCTGTTGCTGTTGCTGTTGCTGTTGCTGATGCTGTTGCTGTTGATGTTGCTGTTGATGTTGATGTTGCTGTTGCTGTTGCTGCTATTGTAGTCGTTACGTTGTTGTCGTCTTCGTCGTCGTCGTCGTCGTTATTGTTGTTGTGGTTCTTGTGGGAGTTGTTGCTGCTATTATTGCTGTTCCTTTTGCTTGCATATCGAGTTGGCTCTTACCGGCCGGTACTTACTTCTTTCCTCTTTTTCAGTCTATTATAAACAAAACATCGCACGATCTCGAGAACAATTTGGGATTTATAAATACTCGTGATGTTTTGAAAAATCTCAAATTGGACTCGCCTAAGGCTCGTCCAATTTTGAAAACTTTCGAAACATCACTCGTACCTATAAATCCCAAGATCGTGCGATTTCTTATACTTACTTCCCACTGACTTTCTGTGTTCTTTTTGCAGGACATTTATTGATCCATCTTCTAGAAGGTATGAAGAATTAAGATGCTTTTAGAATATCGCTTGATAATTATGTTTATTTCATCACGCGTAAACCAAGTGCTAGTTGCCTTTCAGCTGTCTCTTCCACTCCTGTCTGTTTTTTGTCTGTCTCCTTTCCTCCTTTCCCCCCTCCCCTTTCCTCCCCACCCCCTCCCCATGGGCCTGAAACTCAGGTTACCTTCTCCCTAGCTAACTTTGTGCATCTCTATCCGCCTTTCTCTCCATTTTTTCATCTGCCTGTCCAGTTTCTAGCCACTAAATCAATAACAGTTATTTATTCCGGGTTACTTTATCACAATCTCATATTTGATCTGTTCTTTTACTTCCATCTAGGTCAGTAAGTCTTCCCTCGCTTTTGGTTGACAAGATAGAAAACGATCGTCCCTCGTCACCAGTCCTAACCGAGTCTCAACAAGCCGTCAAAGCCGATGTAGAATCCTACTTTAAAACCTACTTCAAAGTAACTCATTCATTCTTCATTTCAATTTCTATTGATATGACACTCAATTGTAAAATCATTGTCGGGTTTTCGTGGAATACTCATAAATTGTTGCACTTGCAGAAATCATAATGGGATTTTAACACATGTTTTATATCTACTGTCTTTGACTGTTTATCACAAAATGAATACAGCAGACAAAAATGTCATTTCCCGGAATACCTTTCGCTATCAGCTTCTACATTTTGATGTTCTATATTTTGAACCCAACAATAGAGACCTTTAGCACGACGTTTTTGCTAGCCCCGTAAACCTCAAACTGCAGTTCGACGTCAGGCCTTTTCCATCAAACTTTCAACATTTAGCATTGCGTCATAACGAAGTTGTGGCTGGAAGAGCCGCCATATTGAATTTCATTGATGCTGAGTGTTTCTCCGTGTTTGCGGGGACGTGTTTCTGGGCCTGATCCCCAGCAGTCAGCGGTAAACCTGATGCTAAAGGTCTCTAATGGTTATATAATTCTAACTTGAGAGATGACATTGGGATCCTATTGGAGAACCATTTTATCAAATACATTTAGGGGGTGTAACGTATGCACCGTGGTAGTATTCACCTCCGTGGGAGACCTGACCGCTGGCGTCACTAGGGCACGGCCATGCACCACACTCTTTTATTGGTAGATAGATCTTGTCTCATTGGTTAAGATTTATCATCTAACCTCGTTCCCAGGGATCATTTGAATTGACTATAAGGGATTTATATAGTACATGTGCTATTATCTTGCAGCAGAGCCGAGAGGCTTCATCAAAACGAGCTGACGGCACATCTACTCCCAACACACCAGGCCAAGCCAGTAAAACAGACGGGTTAGAGACATCACAAAGCTTTTTACAGTTTTATAAAAGAAAGGCGCAGAAAAGATCTAAGGTGAGTCAATTATTAACTGCTCTCAGCTTCCTTTATCTCGTTGATAGCAGCCAAGGTTTACAGCAAAAAAATACCGTGAACACTTAAAAATGTTTGGAATGATAAGTATCGTGTTCTGACCAATCGCATGCAAGAATGAATTCATTTCTAATTAACTGTCGCATATGATTGGTCAGAACACGATGTTTTACATTCCAGACATTTTAGGTGTTCACGCGACGGTTTTATTACTTGACTGAAATTTATAAGGTATTGGAGTGAGGTAGAGTGCACGCACTAAACCCGTGAAACATATTTAGTACTAATTAGTAGTAATTCATACAGAATCCTTTGTTTCCTATTGTTTGATTATCACTATTTAGTGCTAAAAATTAGTATTTGTTTCACGGATTTAGTGTGAGCACTCTAATAGTCAGGTAGTAGGTAAGGGCCATTACAAAAAGATTCAAAATTTTGAACATTACACACGTTTTTAATAACGCGACCAAAACAGCTAGACCAAGATGGCTGAATCTTTCGCATTCGTTAACTAAAATGTACTGACTCAGACCGCTGGAAATTTGATTGAAATTTATTTTAAAAAATTGGTATAGAGGTTTGCTCCATTACGTGATGGCAGCCATGACAGGAGGCACAACAATAGAGTCTTTTCCCCTGGGAAACAAAAATTTTTTCTTATGTCAATCAGATTAGATCAGACTCAATTATTCCTGTCATGGCTGCCATCACGTGATGGTGCAAAACCTCTATTACTTACTCATATTTTTTGTCTTTTCTACTTGCTTTTTCTACTGATTCTAAGGATATTCTCCGGATTCTCTTATTTCCTTACTCGTCATGAGATTCTGAAGGTTGGTTTAGAAATGAAGCTGATAATTTTCCCTCTTCTCTTAATCATATTAGAATACAGGACGCGTTCAACCTACTAAAGAAGACCGAGAAGAGTTCAAAAGAATACTTCAATCAACCCAAGGACGACTGCCAGTCAAACTGGAACTATTCAGACGATATCTACAAAACCACAGCGACCCCGAAACTGTCCCTAAACTTGAGAATGATTTAATGTTTTATCTGGAGGTGCAAAAACTGAAGGTACAGATACTATTCACACGTGCACATTCACTCATTTACAGCTATTTCAAAAAATGTTGAATACTGAATACTGCGCTGAATAGTGTGTTCCATAGACTGCGAGTAGTCCAACTTTTCCTTCCAGACTCAGTATAAAAGACGAGTGTTTTGGGATTCCTGTGGACTCGTTCAATCTCCGCGCGCGTCCACAGGAATCCCAAAACACTCGTCTTTACTGAGACTGGAGGGAAAAGTGGGGCTGCTCGCAGTCTACGCATTCCAAGACCAAAGGGCATTGTGGGTCTCGTTAATTTGAGATAAACATTAAATATACACCGATTTGCTCTCTATATGTAGCTAATATATTGTTTTGGATATGGAATGCACTAAAAACAAAATAAATGATTATTTATTTTATTTAGACAATATCACATAACACCCAAAACAGAAAGAAAGATTGAAACTGGAGTCTTTTTTTTTCATTCTTACTTAGTATTTTCTCATTTGTTTCTTTCAGGATCTTTTTAACTATCTAGACGATGTAAGTTTATTGCCTTTGCTATTTTTTGGAACCTGTATTGAATACACTTGACTAAACTAGGTTTTGCTTTACGTTCTCTCCAGGCTTCACTAAATAAAAAAGTAGAAACAATCATCGAATGTTTTCTCGACTCAGCCTCCCCTCCCTGGCTTCAGGTAAGACTGATATCTGATATCTATTTTTTATGACGTTGATTGAACAGCCCTATAAGGTACAGCCTTCATAAGAGTCCATTTTATGGAATCTGCGCTGTTATGAGTCGGTTAGTTAATTGATTGACTGACTAACCGACCGACCGACCGACAGACTGACCGACCAACAAACAAACAGACAAAATTCATGATTAAATGATCGGTTGATCGGATCACTTATGTTCTAGATCGATATTGGGGCAGAGTTAGCTTCCAAGATTATCCACAAAGCTCAGATGATTTTTTCGTCATCCAAGAAAGTATCCCGAGATCAGAAGGACCCAGGAATATTCGACGAAGCACAGAGTATCGTGTTCAAGGAGGTATTGCCTTATTGGGCGGGGTTCTGTAAAACATATAAGCCACCGGAGGATGAAAACACGGTCAAACTACCTCGTAAGTACTCTAGTTCGACATTGGTCTTATTAATTGTGAGGTTAACAGATCGGTTTCTCCAAATAGACCCATTAAGCCTAATGGGCGTGATAGGTTTTTTTCATTTCAGACCATTTGTCATTTCCTTGAGTATTATTCTTATACTTTGTGCGTATAATGTCTTCCCATATTAGACCTCGTATCATTCCATTGAGTATCATTCTTTTAACTTTGTGCGTAATGTTTTCCCATTTCAGACCTCGTATCATTCCATTGAGTATCATTCGTTTACTTTGTGCGTAATGTTTTCCCATTTCAGACCTCGTATCATTCCCTTGAGTATCATTCGTTTACTTTGTGCGTTATGTTTTCCCATTTCAGACCTCGTATCATTCCATTGAGTATCATTCTTTTAACTTTGGGCGTAATGTTTTCCCATTTCAGACCTCGTATCATTACCTTGAGTATCATTCGTTTACTTTGTGCGTAATGTTTTCCCATTTCAGACCTCGTATTATTCCATTGAGTATTATCCCTTTTATTTTTGGCGAATGTTTTCCGATCTAACACCACGTCTCATCCCCTTGAGTATTACCCTTAATTGGGAGAAATATTTCCTATTTCCGACCTCGTGTCACTCCCTAGAGTATTATGGCTATATATACCTATGTATTAAATATAGAGGTTTTCTTACAGCAACTAAACAAGAGAAGAACCTTCAGAGACAGTGCAATGAATACCTCGTATCATTGGAAGAATTTTTTCCTATTTCCGACCTCGTATCATTCCCTTGAGTATTATGCCTATATATACCTATATATTAAATATAGAAGTTTTCTTACAGCAACTAAACAAGAGAAGAACCTTCAGAGACGGTGCAATGAATACCTCGTATCATTGGGAGAAATATTTCCTATTTCCGACCTCCTGTCATTCCCTTGAGTATTATGCCTATATATACCTATGTATTAAATATAGAAGTTTTCTTACAGCAACTAAACAAGAGAAGAACCTCCAGAGACGGTACAATGAATATCTCCAATATCAAGCAGTAACAGAAACATTAGTTCTTCCTCCTGTTAATCCGACCACTGGTCAGTCGCGAAGTGAGGCTACTTTCACTTTCTCTGACGGCATGAGATGGAAGGTGAGAAGGCTACAGGAAGATATGGACGTCACCCCAGTCTCTTAAATCTCTTTTATATCTGTACATGTAGTAATCAGCAATGGGTTCAGGTTGTTTAGATTTACATGTTTATGGTGGTGCTGGTGGTGCATGGTAAAAGAATTTTGATAATGCCAGGTGGTGTCTCTTAGAGGCATGATGGTACTGCTGCTTGTGTGATGATGATGAGTAATGATGCTGTTGATGATGAAGAAGATGATGATGAATAAGTGATAATGTTGATATCGATGATAATGGAATATTAACAATAATTAATAGTAACGATGATATGTGTGCAGATGATAATGATGAAGTTGCTGTTGCTGTTGCTGTTGCTGTTGCTGTTAATATGCTATGATGATGCTGTTGCATGATGGTCATGCATGATTTATTATTTTGATAACCGCAGAAAATGATATTCCTGTTGATGGTGATAATGCTGTCGATGAAATATGCCCTGAGAAGGCGTTGTTGATGATGGCAATACAGGAACCACACTTATCAGTTTTAATGTAAAGTGTTCTTTCCATATATTCGCAGGATCGGCGAGAGGTAGATACAGCAAGTGTGGTATCCAGTGTTCAAGGGAGTGTAACAGGAGCAGGACGTAAAACAAGCACCATGGATGCATCCTCTATACAGCAGATTGAAGTTGGTAGTTGACAGTAGTATTTATAATCCATACTATCCTGGCTTCCAGTAAAACAAGCACCATGGATGCATCCTCTGTACAGCAGATTGAAGTTGGTAGTTGACAGTAGTATTTATAATCCATACTATCCTGGCTTCCAGTAAAACAAGCACCATGGATGCATCCTCTGTACAGCAGATTGAAGTTGGTAGTTGACAGTAGTATTTATAATCCATACTATCCTGGCTTCCAGTAAAACAAGCACCATGGATGCATCCTCTATACAGCAGATTGAAGTTGGTAGTTGACAATAGTATTTATAATCCATACTATCCTGGCTTCCAGTAAAACAAGCACCATGGATGCATCCTCTATACAGCAGATTGAAGTTGGTAGTTGACAATAGTATTTATAATCCATACTATCCTGCTGGCTTCCAGTAAAACGAGCACCATGGATGCATCCTCTGTACAGCAGATAGAAGTCGGTAGCTATAGTTGACGACAGTATTTATAATGTATACTATACTCGCTTCAGTACTTTTCGATCGAAGGTTTGCAACGAATCCTACGACCGAGAAGTACTGGAGCAAGACCGCCTCTGGAACCCAGGGTAAATTCAACCTCTCCCCCCCCCCCCCCCACCACCACCACCTCCAAAAAGAAAAAAAAAAATACAGGGAGGAAAAGGATTAGGAAGACAAAGACCAATTAATACGCCGTCGAATTCTCTATCAATGCAATCATTTTTATTAAATTTTTTTCATTGAGGTCAGAGTAATGAAGATAATTTAATTAAGAGAACAGGAGAAAGCGAGAAAGCGTGCAAGTAGGATTCTGGGCGCGGTTGTTCGAAGCCAACAATAAGATTTATCCGTCGGATAGTGCTGTCCAGGCTTTGTACAACCGGGCCCAGGTAGTCGCAGAAAATAACCATATACATAGAATGCTAATCACCTATATTGTAATTTGAAATACTGTAAATATACAATACATCAGCTAGTTTCAGCTGTGCGCTTGCGCAGGAGCAACATGTCCTTTGATGGGAAAAAACCTCGTCCCTTAATTTTCAAGGTTACTTGCGAACACAAAATTCAAGATTGTATGCCAAAAAATCTTGTGTAATGCTTATCACAATATTTATATATAAAGGAAAAAACCCGCTAAAAATTGGATCTGATTATTGAATTGCATCTTAAGTTTTAATGTGTTTTAATGTGTTTTAATGTGTTTTAATGTGTTTTAATGTGTTTTAATGTGTTTTAATGTGTTTTAATGTGTTTTAATGTGTTTTAATGTGTTTTAATGTGTTTTAATGTGTTTTAATGTGTTTTAATGTGTTTTAATGTGTTTTAATGTGTTTTAATGTGTTTTAATGTGTTTTAATGTGTTTTAATGTGTTTTAATGCGTTTCAAATGTGTTTGTTTAAAGTATCAGCTAACACGAATCTGTCGTTTGCTTTGAGTTCAATTCAAGTAGCTCATTTACTATTATTTGTAATATTCAATGACTTCCCCAAAAAACTACACTTTCTGAAAGCTTATTTAACGAGGACTGCGTGTCTAATGGATATTTTTTTAAAATATTGTGTTATTTTGGAAAAACTGTGTATTTTTCTAGAGCACCTCTCGATAAACGACTTCTAAGACTAGGTGGCCGAGTCAAATGTTGTTTACTGCATCTATTTATACAGATGTTGATCTCTCATAGTGTGTCTGCGTTGTGCTTTTCTAAGGTATATTTTTTTCCCATACCTTACCTCTACTTAACCACTTAACCTAACCCACTCAAGGGCTGATCCAGCCAAAATTTTAGGGGGGGGGGGGGGGGGGTAATTGAGTTTAGGTGGGGGTTAATTGAGTTTCTTCCGTCAACACAACAGAAAACAATATAAAAAAGCATCGTTTTTTTCTGCAGAAGGATCCGCCCTTGCCACTAGGGATTTCACGACCCAAATATAGTGATTTTTGGACTGAGAGCAATGTCTGAACTGGACAGATTCTTTGGCATAGTCTGTCTTATTCATAAACCATGTTATAAATTCACAACACCGATTGAAAAATATTTTTATTACTAAATTTCTGAATGTGAAATGGAATAAAACAAACTACAGTCTAAACCTGAACCAAAAACACATGCGCATGCGCTGAATTATTACCATTTGAATGACCGCAAACCACTCTCGACCCCAGATCTTTATCATTTTCTTCGTAGGGTCGAGAATCGACCATGACAGCAATGAAAAAATTATAGTTGAAGTCTTCAAGAAAATACCAATGTCGTAGCTGTTATAGCAGAAACATCACTAATGGCCATCAAAAGAAGACTTGGATATTATAAGCAATTATTATTCATAATTTGGCGATCAACATTTTAGTTGTTGGCCCCAACCATTATTAATAAATCACGATAAAATATCTTATTTGCCTGGAATTATAAAACATACTCAGTATGTATGAAACAGCATTACATATACAGGATCTGGAAACGGATAAAATATAGCGCGGGAACCGGGAAACTATACTACAAAAACTCTTACGTGATTCTGGATATTGGTATCGCTCGTGACTCGGGAACTACGGACTCTCAATGCCCGGGATGCGGGATTTTGCTTTCTGATTTTCGGGAAAAACGTGAAAACATTAATAAATAAGGAAAAAAGTCAAACGCCTTTTATGTTGAATTGGGTCGTCGCTTAAGATTTTCGCGGGATGCGGGATTTCGACAAAAGATAGAGCGTGAATTACTACGACGTTTTCTCCCGGTAAAAGTCTCACCAAAAGACGTAGACGTAACGTTATGAACTCGACAACAAATTGCTGGTTACATTTGAACTTCTAACATCGTATTACACTGTAAACTGCAGTACATCGTTTTGAGGTTAACATTCGATCAGCTACCTAGCTGCTGTGTGATATAGCAGCACTCTTGCTGCTCCAAATCCTTCAAAAATCGATATAGAGAAAATCGGGCTCCCACGATAAAGTGAGAGTTACTTTCGAGGCTAGTATAAACTCAATTTTGATTGGCTAGTGACGCCTACGTCACGATAACGTCAATCAGCTACGTGACTTCCGGGCTTACGAACTTTGCTAGAAGGATTTCGGCAGAAAGACTGTTTATAATGGATTAAAAGGTCTTAGCTAATTTGATATTTAAAAGCTAAAGTTATTTACATCAAATAATGAAGAAAAGCCTAAAAACAGAGAACAGAAGAATAAAAACACCCAATTATTTCGCTAAAAAAGACACTTTTTAGCCGTAAATTTGGATCTTATTAAATTCTGAAAGCTGAAAATGCTTCGTTTTAAAAGCCTTGATTTTTTCGTAAATTTTTCGATCGACGCGGTTAAATGTAAACAGGATTGTTTTCAGTACTCTTGCACAATTTTGGATTATATTAGCACACAAGAACTTCATTGCCTTTTGGTAGAAGAAAAATGCTAAAATTGCCGCAATTTGAATTTTGGAAACATGCACGCGAAAGTTTATGATTTGAAAGTAAAGTCTAATTCAAAGAAGCTTTAGTGGCCTAAGTGTCGTGGACTTCAGAAAAAAAGGCCACTTTATGTTGTAAATATTGATTAAAATCGCGATAAGTATCACTACAGTAGCACAATAATGAACTCTTGAAACTAACTCAATGATATAAGGTTTACGCGTTTTCCAATGTTTTCCAATATTTTTCTTCTAATAACCAATACGTAACCTGCTTTATAAGAGTCTATATAAAGTTAATCAAGCCAATTTCGTTTCTTATACTTTGTACAAACTTAAGGCTTTTAGCTTATTATGAAATATCGCTTGTGTTGTGTAAGAGTAGGAACTATAAATTGTCACTGGCCAACAATTTATCTAAGTCTTTTAAAAAGTCATTTTTTCGTTATCCAGTTACAATTTTTCAACCATAAAATGTTTATTTATTTTGCAAAAATGTTCCACTCTTTCGGTGTCATTCCATATTAGAAGAAATTGTAATCTATGAATCTAAGACTCTTGACTGTAAATGCATTGTAATGTAGAGATGTCTTGGTTGGTGACTTCACAAGAATGGCGCGAATTTACTAATGGCATCAAGTTATTACTAAAAATGTAAACAAACTTCGACTTCCTTCTACGAGTAATGTTTACTTTCTGTCAAAAAATACAAAAGTCTTTGTCAAGCCGGAATTCCTATAGTATTTTAACTGTCCGTGCATTACGACATGAGCTAAAAGCCTTAAATAGTAGAAGAAATACGCTGCAGTATGTGTGAACATTTGAAGGATAACACTGGAATTAGGAAGTTATCAGACGTTAAAAACCCAATGGTCTACTACCACGACTGTGAGCAGCGACAGAATGTACCAGATAACAAGCTCTTTAACAGAGAAAGCTTCAGCTCAACAGAGCTCTCTTTAAGCCGCAACAGTAGTTTTTCCAGTTGTTCAAGTAGCGCTACAAATAGCAGCGGATATGGTTGTACGCTCGATACAGATTCGTCGATGAGCAGATCTAGCGTGAGATTGTCTGGTATAAGCCCTAGATTAGGTAAAGATACGCCGCTGAAACACGCCATTACTAAACCCGAAAACCATTATCCCGCTTCGCTAACAATTCGAAGTAAACACAGATTGGAACACACTTCTTTACCACGAGAAAATCGCGTTCTCGATCGAAATCCTGGCCAGCCAAACACGAAAACAGAAAAAGAACAACGTTCATTCTGTTTCCCAGAACGAAGTATCTCAGAAACGGAGTTACTTTTGTCGAGACGCCATCTTTGTTCGCCAGAGGGGCTCATTATCTCCACTCCACGGGCGAAAGGAACTCATTTGTCAGCAAGTGAAAAACGAGCTCGCTCCAAATCTGAATCATATGACGAAAAAAGCGCGCCCAACATCGAGGACTCAAAAGAGAAATCAAAAGATTCGACCAAGTCAAAGAGGAGTGATTCATCGAAGAGAAAAGAAACACAAACTACTGCTGTGGATTGGTGTATCGACGAAAAAGCAATGAAGCGATGTTTGCTGTTGTTCGAAGCCAGTTGTGAAGGGAAAAAAAGTCAGAAACGCAAGGTAATAAGACCATGAATTTAATGAAATATGCTGTAATAATTTTTAAACTGGAAAGTATTTAACCAAAAGTCGTAGAAATGAATGCTTTGGGGTTTCCAAATGCATCGATTTTTATATAACATTCTTGTTCCTCTTATCGCTTGACTATTTTCCCTCCTCACTATCAACAAGCTTTATTTTGTCAGCATTTTTTGCGGGGCTAATTAACGATATTGTATATATGTTTTTCCGGATTTTTTCTTTCTATCTTTAGTTTCTACTAGCGAAAAATATCCAATGCGTAGTTGGGAAAATATAATCCGTTCTATTTATATGAAAAAAGAGTAACATTTCAATTGCGTGCGTAGTCGATTGAGAAAAAACATCAAATGTTTCGGCTTGACACTGATACGAAAATCAAACAACGTAAAAACATTAACTATAGTAATTTTTATTATTATTTATCAGTAGTTAAATAAATAATGCAAAACAAAAAGGAGAAAAAAAGAAAGACACGGAAAGAAAGACGGAAAGAAAGATGGATAGAAGCGAGAAGGAGCTGAATAGACAGATAGACATCGAAAGAAACAAAACTGAGTGTCAGAAAAGATTCCCTTTTTTCAGTGTATGGAGCTGAGCTTTGCTCAATTTGGTTTTCATGATATTTTCAACATGATATTTACATTATACATAAGCTCGTGGAGATGTATTTATATTGTGTACCCGTGTTGTACTGTGCGACACGACAGATAGTGTAATTAATGTCTGTCGCTGGAGATATTCTATCTAGAGGGCAAATATTGTTTACTCTCAGCTGGTGGTATCCTTCGCAGCCTTTTTTTCATTTCCAAGACTTATTTAATTACATTCTGGATTGATACTTCAATGCCTGCACAATACAAAATAAAGATAAAATGCTAACAAAGATATAGGCGACGCCCACATTAGTGCGGCTTTCGTATAAAACGCTCAGTTTTCGGCTCAACGACTGTAAACGCAATGAAAAATACGCGGGCACACTAGTGTTTTCATAGCGTTTCAAAAACGCAGATATAATTGGAAATGATGCAACATTTGCGTGTGCAAAGAACAGGTGTTTCAGTCATGGTCCGGTGTGAATGATCTCGGCGTTTTCATAAACATCGATCGTTTTCGCTAACACTTTGGAGAGCGTCAGTATCCAGTCAAATGTATACACCTAATTCAAAAATCGCTGTCATCGCCAAAGGCGATAGGCGGTAGGTCATTCCGACATGGAAATGGTTTCGTTGAATATAAAGAACATCGAATCAGTCTCAGCACGAAGGTCCATACTCTTGACGAGAAGAAGAAGAAGAAACACAAGTCATTCCAGCTATTCTTGGATCTTGGAATGACATATATCCTATCAGCTTTCGCCTATGTCCTATTGCCTATCGCCTTTTGCGATGACAACGTTTTTTGAATTAGGTGTGTGCATTTACGGTGAGCGTTTTCATCTTTTACGTGTGGACAGAAGGGCTAAACGCATAAAAGAGTAAGCGTTTACGAATGATCAAAGTCAGAGAACGGCTAACACCAGGTTTGTTATCCACTGGCTATTAAGTGTTACTCTGGTAAAAAAGGGACGTTTACACAGATGAAATTGGAATTTAGCGTGTTAGGTCAGTTTTACACAGGGGTGGAAAACCTGAGTATCCGGATAAAAACCCTCGAATCAAGGACTCTTTTAGCGTCAGCTTGATCGAAAGGTTTAATGTTCTAAAAGAATATCCAGGAAAGTGCCTCAGTTCGTTTTATCTTATAATCAAGCTAATAGGCAATATATTATTCAGATAGTTGCGTTAGTTTATGACTTACTTAACGGGTCCGTTTTGCGTCTTAACTTGGATATATTTGGCATAGAATAATCAAGATATAAATTGATCCGGTTTTAAAGCTATGCCCAAACAAAAGCTTTGCTCTACTGTTAATTTTTATTGGGGTTCTAGTGTGTTCAAGTATTGCTGATTTCGAAGCCGTGGTTTGATGGCATTTAGTAACTCAGGAGACTTTCTTGGCAGCCATGTCTTTTATTTATTTATGATTTATTTGTTGTTTTGTTTTTTATTCGTTTTATTTGTATATTTTTTGTATACTGTGTGTAGAGAAGGATGGGTGTGTCAAGTGCTTGTATAATATCTTGGTATTGCTTTACCCACGTGACATGTGTGGATATAATATGTTATGTGTACAGTAGTGTGTGTACAGTAGGGTGGGTGTGTCAAGTGGTTGTATAACAGAACTATATCTTGGTATTGCTCTACCCACGTGACATGTGTGGATATAATACGTTATGTGTACAGTAGTATGTATACAGTAGGGTGGGTGTGTCAAGTGGTTGTACAACAGACCTATTGCTCTACCCACGTGACGTGTGGATATAATACGTTATGTGTACAGTAGTATGTATAAAGTATGTTCGGTGTGTCAATTAGTTATATATTAGATGCTGTTAACAATTAGCTTCTTATAGCATTAAATTTATTAGGTCTTAATTAATTAGGTACATATGTATCATTGTTCTAAAGAGATAATTAATCGTATGGACTACGGTTGTTTTAAATTCGAATTTACTTTGTAAGGCTTGGAAAACAAAATAAGTCAAATGTATAATTTGCCAAACCTGTTTTTAAAACTCGTTTTACAGGATGCAGCAAAGCGAATCGCAGCACTGGAAAGCCAGGTTGAACAGGTTTGTCAGGTAAGAATGTATTTGAATGATTTCTAGTGAGTATCAAAACTACACTTTAACTTTTTGTTATGTCTATCCCTAACAGGAACGGGACAGTGCGATACGAGAAAGAAATGAAATGATGCATGATCGTGACCGCATCAAGTGTGAGCGTGACGCACTTGAGTTAGAACGTGACAACTTACTGCGTGACAAAGATCTTCTTGAGAAAGAGTTAATCAACAGGAATAACGTTATCGATCACTTGAGGGAGCATTTGGTGAGTCAATAGAGCTATTCTTCTATAATAGAATTCTATTATATATGACAAGTGGAGTGGAGTGGAGTGGAGTGGAGTGGAGTGGAGTGGAGTGGAGTGGAGTGGAGTGGAGTGGAGTGGAGTGGAGTGGAGTGGAGTGGAGTGGAGTGGAGTGGAGTGGAGTGGAGTGGAGTGGAGTGGAGTGGAGTGGAGTGGAGCGATTTTTTTCTTTATATAATTACATATTTCTATTTCAAGGGTCTGGCAGTCATCCCCGTCAAACTTCCTGCCCGTAATACGAACTGTCCAGTGTCCGTACAAGTTCCTAAAGAAATGTCAACCACCTATGAACACGACGCTCCTGCTGGTAGAAAGTTTAAGACTCGCCCGAGATCCAAGTCTGAAATCAAAACTCCAGAGTTTTATTTTCCAGATCAAATCTTAAAAACCAATGCCTATACATGCCTCTGACGCCTTGCTTCGTAACGTATTGATGGTTTTCACGGCGGCCATGTTGGAAGAACTTAACGAAAGAATTGCCAATGAATTCTTTTGTTATATCCTCCAACATGGCCGCCGTGTCTTTTGTTATTTAATTCTCTTGGGAATGGTTGAAAATCATCAATTCTTTTAAAAATGTATCACATTATGGAACTTTCGAGACATTTTTCACACACTTCGACTTAGATGTATAACCCAATTAACTGCATTTCTTGAAAGTAAAACTGCATTTCTTTAAAATAAATTTCCTCTTTAGTTTTTAAGCAATTAATACAAAATAATAAGGAATAGTTTTCTTTACGTTTCGACACTCGCCATTATCAAATAAACGCATTCTTGATAATCCTTATAAACTTCGTTATTAAACATGCTCTGCGAAAAACTCACTCTAAGTTACGGGGAACCCAGCTTTGGGAGCCTGGTTGATTGATTTTTATCATACATTTTTAAAGGGTTTAAATTAGGTAACTTTAGTCTTTATGCCTTTCCTGTGATTTCAGATCGATTGATACGTAAGCTTTAATTACTGGGTTGCCTGTGGCAGCTCAGTCTAAAAATGCGTTGCCTATCTCCGTATTTTACTGCGTCCGAAAAATACCAAAATTGCGCAATAATCAGGGGTCTTCCTGGCACTACCCAAGAGTCCTTTGCGACATATTATACAGAGATCCCGTGTAAAGTCTGATTTATATGTTGTATATATATACAGGCCAAGAAAGTTCAATATGCCGTGAAAAGATCTTTAATTTAGCTTCTCAAAGCAATATTCTATTCTTTGATTGCACGTTACGTCATCCCAGCCATGTTGGTGCCATTTAGCAAAAGGTTTCTCATTAGCATCCATTATTAACGGCACCACAATGGCCGCCATGTACTTGTCTTTTGACTCTCTTGGGAATCTTTGCAACCCACCAATACAGAAAGAGTTTTTAAAAGATTAATAGGTCTTACTTAGACAAGAAAAATAATTATAAGGCTTCAAATCTTCCCGTGGGTGAACGAATTCCATGTCTAATTAATAAAGTTGGAGCGCTTCAATTCCCCGTGGTAGACCGCCTTCACCTTGTTTTAAAGTCATTTTTACTTGCCAGATTTCTATTTGAGATTTAATAATGCTAGCGCTATGAACAATTTTAGAAAGGATAAAAAGGATTGTTTGAGTTTTAAGTTTGGTTTGTGTTATCGAATGGATTGAGCTGGATTTATATATATACATATAAACAAAAGCAAAACAAAACAAAACAAAACAAAACAAAACAAAACAAAACAAAACAAAACAAAACAAAACAAAACAAAACAAAACAAAACAAAACAAAACAAAACAAAACAAAACAAAACAAAACAAAACAAAACAAAACAAAACAAAACAAAACAAAACAAAACAAAACAAAACAAAACAAACAAAACAAAACAAAACAAAACAAAAAAAAAGGAACTGCACACCATTAATCCAAGCCTAAGATATTCAATACAACTACTTTACTAGTGCATTTAATATCATCAACGTTGATGAACGTACACTGAATAAAACCGTTATTTCCAATTTTAAGGATTATTACTTTACAGACGGAAAATCAATGCTAGTCGCGACAATAACAGTCATGAATTAGCTGAATATGAATCTAAATACTAAAAGTAATACTTACTGATTATCTCTCTCCTTTTTATCGAACATTTTTAGTACGATTACGAACCACTGCCGTGGAATATTTGGCAAATTTTTCATTATAAAAAGTGCTAGATTGCAAGCGCAAGCGCCATGACACTTTTTAAGGGTAATACCGCTGAGGGCTCGTCCCAGTCTTACATTCCTTATTCCCAGTCATTCCCCATTCCCTCTTTTAGTAACGTCCAGTTCAATTTAACTAGTGGAAATTTTCGACACAATGTTAAAAGCGTTTGTCAACCAATCTATTTCGGAAATGATTGTTATCTTAGACTCAATCAACAAGCAACAGAACGGAATGAATAGATGATGAGAGGAATACCAAAAAAACGCACAAATCTTGATCATCAAAATTTCGAATTCCTAGCCGACAAACTGAACATACAAGTTAAGTTCATCAATTCTTCTCGGACATACAGGTGTCGAGAGAAGATATATATCACAGTTTCCACGATTCAAATCAGGTAGTTATTAATTTAATTTACTTAAAACTATTCGAGTATTTCAAATTTTTCTTGAATACATTTTTTTATTTCCTCATTTTATATATTTATATTTATTTCATTTCTTATATGTGTGTGTGTATAATCATTTGTACATTTAGTGCTAATTATATTATTTAATATAAACAAGTTTATTCAATACTTTAGACAATTCGATTTCACCGTAGAAAGGAAAATGTGTCGCAGATCATAAGCAGCTTTAAAATAATTATTCCTCTTTGAAAGGTTTTGCATTAATATTCGTGTTGACGATTTTTCTGGGCGACAGTTGAAAGCTTATACCTCTTGCAAATAGTATCGGAAAATCAGCGATGAGAAGGTAATGATATATCAGTAATAATGCAGATAAAAATATATTTGTCAATATATTATTTCTTTATTTTATTTCTTCACGCGAAAATCGAAAATTTAAAATTTCGTGTCTTGTATATAAGCAAGGCGCATCAGTTTTCTTTTCTCGACGTTTATTATTGATCTTTCTTTGAAAAAATATATATATATGTAATTTTTTTCAAACCTTGCCAAAACGGCGACTTCTCAGTGGGCTGAACAATGTCAAGGCACGGCTAATTCACAGATAGTAAGCCTGAGACAGCCTCTGGGCAGATCTAAGTCAGGGTACGGCTATCTGGCAGATAAGAGCTCTGAAACAACCTTTGTGATGATCAAAATGAGGGTAAGGCTAACTCACAGTTTGAAACCTAAAACAACCTTTGGACTGATCAAAGTAAGGCTAGGTTAACTCTCAAATAGAACCCTCAAACAACCTCTAGGTAGATCTAAGTCAGGGCACGGCTATCTGACAGATAGAGCCCTGAAACAATCTCTGGGCTGATCAACGTCAGGGTACGTATACGACTAACTCACAGATAAAACTGGAAAACTTAATTTAACATCATGTTACGCCAAGAGTATAATGGAGGGAGCAAACTCTGTGCTTTGACTTCTGCAAAGAAATAGAAAACCTGATCATTACACAGAAATGATCTAATAATGTTTGTTCTTTTGGTATTCATCCCGTCTGTTCCACATAAACATTTCAAGAAAATGCTAATATTCACTGGAAATCTCCGTGTATTTCGGTGTGAAAATTTTCTATCAAGCAAAAAAAAATTTTACACTGAGTAGACATTTGAAATTAGAAAATGAAGGAGAACGAAGACAATAATGGCAAAAGCTAGGTCATTTCAATCATGGACTTCATCTAATATCTTGAATAATCCTAGCATAAATTGAAAGCGTGTATTTTCAATTTTTAATATCAAAGACTAGGTTAAAAAACCCTAGTGGATCGGATGTGAACGTAATGTCGTGGTCAAGCCGGAAATGAAATGAATGTTAATATTTTTGAGACTAGTACTATGATCATATAAAGGAATGAATATAAGTGAATGAGTGAATGAATCATTGAATGAGTGACAGAGAGAACGAAAGACCTCTAAAAAAAACACCTCTTTGAAAAAAACTTTTTTGATGAGTGCTTCCTGTACAAACATTGTTATATTTATTACTATTATTATTATTATTATTATTATTATTATTATTATTATTATTATTATTAAGAAAGAAAGAAAGAAAGAAAGAAAGAAAGAAAGAAAGAGAGAGAGAGAGAGAGAGAGAGAGAGAGAGAGAGAGAGAGAGATGTCTTTTATTTAATCTCGGGAAATTTCATCAATGTACAAATTGGTTTTCATGAAAACCGAGTTCATAGGTAATATATATAAAAAATTAATAATAACGTTAAGAATATATAGACAGATTTATGAAATAAATTCTCATCTACCCCCCAAAAATATTATAGTAATTAAAGTGTTAAGGACCAACAGACGAAAGATTCCTCTTAAAAGATTTCAAATTATTGGACAGTCTGACACTTTGGGGTAACGAGTTCCACACTTTTGCACCGTCATAAGAGAGAGCTCTTTTTAAAAACTCAGTGCTGGGTTTCGGTAACTTTAAGCACTTCTCTCTACCACGAAAATCGTAGGTATTTTCTTGAAAATAAAAGAGTTCCCTTACAGATTTTGGTGCAAGTGCATTTAAAGTCTTAAACATCATTATTGCTTTATGCTCCTTTCTTCTTCTTTGTAAGCTTTTCCAGCCTAAAGAAGTTAAAATATCACTAGATCTGACATCGTAGCTGCTTTTTGTTATTATTCTTGCAGCTCTATTTTGCATTTTTTGCAATCTTTCAGCAGACGTCACTGGTAAATTATCCCATACCACGTCACAATAGTCAAACCAAGGTAAAACGAGAGCCTCATATATGGTAATAGCTGTCTCCAAGGGGATGTAATCGCGGACTCGTCTTATGCCACTCAATCCAGAGGATATTTTTTTACAAATGTAATCAATATGAGCAACCCAAGACACCCGTTCGTCAATCACAACACCCAGAGTTTTTGCTGTAGAGACTCTAGTAATTGGTTTGCTATTTAAATATATGTGTGGTTCGGAGGTAATTTTTTTCAATTTATCGTCAGAAGCAATAAACATGTGCTCTGTTTTAGCTGAATTTAAGCTAAGTTTGTTAGCTTTCAACCAGTTATGAATATTGGAAATATCAGCGTTCACCTCGTCAAATAGAGTCTTTTGTGATGTGCCACAAGTGGTGAGACTTGTGTCATCAGCATACATTCTAGCATTTGAAAATTTGACACTATTTGGCAGATCGTTTATGTAAATAATAAATAATAATGGCCCAAGGATTGAGCCTTGAGGGATGCCGCAATCGAGTGTTCTAGAGCTAGATAAGGTATGGTTTATGTAGCATCTCTGACTACGATCTGTGAGGTAAGATTTGAACCACTTTATCGACTCTTCTGCAATCCCATAATAGTATAATTTGTGGAGAAGTATGGAGTGATTTACTGTGTCAAAAGCTTTTTTAAAATCTAGGAAAGTGACACAGTTCAATTTACCTTCATCCATATTGGTAAGCCACTCCGTTGTGGCTTCTAGGAGTGCAGTAGTAGTCGAATGAAGCGGTCTAAATCCCGACTGCTTTTGAGAAAGTAAATTATTTGAGTTTAGATACTCATATAACTGGTTAAAAACTATTCTCTCGAAAATCTTAGCAATAGTAGGTAAGACCGAAATGGGACGGTAATTATTCAAATCATCTTTGTCATTAGCTTTATGAATTGGCGTAACTTTCGCAAGTTTCAAGCCGTTAGGAAAAATCCCTTTATCAACTGATTGATTGAATAGCTTCACTAGTGATTGACTTATTACTGGTGAAGCAATCTTGATGAAATGAGATGGTATACCGTCAAGACCTGTCGCTTTTTTAACGTCAATAGAATTAATGATTTTCATAAGTTCATCAACTGATGTGTGTCGTAAGGTGAATGTTGAGCCAATTCTAATTAGATAATCATTATAAGCAGTCGGTCCATCGGGAATTAAACAAGCTAATTTAGTCCCAATTTCAGAAAAATGACAATTGAATACCTCAGCTATTTCCTTCGAGTCACACATCGATGTATCACCTGTTTTGATAGATGTTACATAAGAGCCAGATTTAGTCCTTCGTGAGAGGACTTCATTAATAGCTTTCCAGACCTCCTTTGAGTTTTTGAATTTTGTGCAAAATGATTTTCATAATATGACTTCTTGGCTCTTTTTATCTCGTTGTTGACGCGATTTCTAATAGACTTATAATCACTCCAGTCGTCCCTCGAATTCGTTTGAGTAGCTTTTTGTTTCATTTTATCTCTATCGTACATAGCTTTCCTCAAATCAGTTGTCATCCAGGGAGACTTCTTGTTTCTTATTCGTTTTGTTTTGATCGGAGCGTGCGAGTCAAGAACAGAGAGAAATAACTCTTTCCATCTGTCCCACATGTCATATTATCCAAACAATCCCAAGGGAGTGTTGCTAAATCCATAAGAAACTTGTCGGAGTCAAAGTTTTTAGCCGATCTAAATGAGATCTTACAGTGATTGTTGTTTGTCGGAATTGCTATTTTCCGTATTGTATAAACCAGACTATGGTCACTGATACCAATGTGAACCACTCCACTTCGGACTACCCTATCTGGGCTATTCGTTAAGATCACATCAATGAGGGTTTTACTTTTTTCAGTGACTCTAGTTGGTTCTGTGATTAACTGCGTAAGTTGAAACAATTCAGCAGTCGTATTCAAATAGCGGGTTTGCTGATTAATATTAGTAGATAATAAATCACAGTTTAAATCCCCTAGGATATAAATTTCCTTAAACTCAGAATCTATTTTTGTTAACACATTTTCAAATATATTGAAAAATGAGCGTGTATCATAGAAAGAAAGAAAGAAAGAAAGAGAGAGAGAGAGAGAGAGAGAGAGAGAGAGAGAGAGAGAGAGAGATGTCTTTTATTTAATCTCGGGAAATTTCATCAATGTACAAATTGGTTTTCATGAAAACCGAGTTCATAGGTAATATATATAAAAAATTAATAATAACGTTAAGAATATATAGACAGATTTATGAAATAAATTCTCATCTACCCCCCAAAAATATTATAGTAATTAAAGTGTTAAGGACCAACAGACGAAAGATTCCTCTTAAAAGATTTCAAATTATTGGACAGTCTGACACTTTGGGGTAACGAGTTCCACACTTTTGCACCGTCATAAGAGAGAGCTCTTTTTAAAAACTCAGTGCTGGGTTTCGGTAACTTTAAGCACTTCTCTCTACCACGAAAATCGTAGGTATTTTCTTGAAAATAAAAGAGTTCCCTTACAGATTTTGGTGCAAGTGCATTTAAAGTCTTAAACATCATTATTGCTTTATGCTCCTTTCTTCTTCTTTGTAAGCTTTTCCAGCCTAAAGAAGTTAAAATATCACTAGATCTGACATCGTAGCTGCTTTTTGTTATTATTCTTGCAGCTCTATTTTGCATTTTTTGCAATCTTTCAGCAGACGTTACTGGTAAATTATCCCATACCACGTCACAATAGTCAAACCAAGGTAAAACGAGAGCCTCATATATGGTAATAGCTGTCTCCAAGGGGATGTAATCGCGGACTCGTCTTATGCCACTCAATCCAGAGGATATTTTTTTACAAATGTAATCAATATGAGCAACCCAAGACACCCGTTCGTCAATCACAACACCCAGAGTTTTTGCTGTAGAGACTCTAGTAATTGGTTTGCTATTTAAATATATGTGTGGTTCGGAGGTAATTTTTTTCAATTTATCGTCAGAAGCAATAAACATGTGCTCTGTTTTAGCTGAATTTAAGCTAAGTTTGTTAGCTTTCAACCAGTTATGAATATTGGAAATATCAGCGTTCACCTCGTCAAATAGAGTCTTTTGTGATGTGCCACAAGTGGTGAGACTTGTGTCATCAGCATACATTCTAGCATTTGGAGAGAGAGAGAGAGAGAGAGAGAGAGAGAGAGAGAGAGAGAGAGAGAGAGAGAGAGAGAGAGAGAGAGAGAGAGAGAGAGAGAGAGAGAGAGAGAGAGAGAGACAGAAAGAGAGAAAGAAAGAGAGATGTCTTTTTTTTTTTATTTAATCTCGGGAAATTTCATCAATGTACAAATTGGTTTTCATGAAAACCGAGTTCATAGGTAATATATATAAAAAATTAATAATAACGTTAAGAATATATAGACAGATTTATGAAATAAATTCTCATCTACCCCCCAAAAATATTATAGTAATTAAAGTGTTAAGGACCAACAGACGAAAGATTCCTCTTAAGAGATTTTAAATTATTGGACAGTCTGACACTTTGGGGTAACGAGTTCCACACTTTTGCACCGTCATAAGAGAGAGCTCTTTTTAAAAACTCAGTGCTGGGTTTCGGTAACTTTAAGCACTTCTCTCTACCCACGAAAATCGTAGGTATTTTCTTGAAAATAAAAGAGTTCCCTTACAGATTTTGGTGCAAGTGCATTTAAAGTCTTAAACATCATTATTGCTTTATGCTCCTTTCTTCTTCTTTGTAAGCTTTTCCAGCCTAAAGAAGTTAAAATATCACTAGATCTGACATCGTAGCTGCTTTTTGTTATTATTCTTGCAGCTCTATTTTGCATTTTTTGCAATCTTTCAGCAGACGTTACTGGTAAATTATCCCATACCACGTCACAATAGTCAAACCAAGGTAAAACGAGAGCCTCATATATGGTAATAGCTGTCTCCAAGGGGATGTAATCGCGGACTCGTCTTATGCCACTCAATCCAGAGGATATTTTTTTACAAATGTAATCAATATGAGCAACCCAAGACACCCGTTCGTCAATCACAACACCCAGAGTTTTTGCTGTAGAGACTCTAGTAATTGGTTTGCTATTTAAATATATGTGTGGTTCGGAGGTAATTTTTTTCAATTTATCGTCAGAAGCAATAAACATGTGCTCTGTTTTAGCTGAATTTAAGCTAAGTTTGTTAGCTTTCAACCAGTTATGAATATTGGAAATATCAGCGTTCACCTCGTCAAATAGAGTCTTTTGTGATGTGCCACAAGTGGTGAGACTTGTGTCATCAGCATACATTCTAGCATTTGAAAATTTGACACTATTTGGCAGATCGTTTATGTAAATAATAAATAATAATGGCCCAAGGATTGAGCCTTGAGGGATGCCGCAATCGAGTGTTCTAGAGCTAGATAAGGTATGGTTTATGTAGCATCTCTGACTACGATCTGTGAGGTAAGATTTGAACCACTTTATCGACTCTTCTGCAATCCCATAATAGTATAATTTGTGGAGAAGTATGGAGTGATTTACTGTGTCAAAAGCTTTTTTAAAATCTAGGAAAGTGACACAGTTCAATTTAGATAAAGATAGATAGAAAGATAGATAGAAAGAAAGAAAGAAAGAAAGAAAGAAAGAAAGAAAGAAAGAAAGAAAGAAAGAAAGAAAGAAAGAAAGAAAGAAAGAAAGAAGGAAGGAAGGAAGGAAGGAAGGAAAGAAAGAAAGAAAGAAAGAAGGAAGGAAAGAAAGATAGAAAGAACCTTCAAGTATGCAGGCAGGCAGGCAGGCAGGCAGGCAGGAAGGAAGGAAAGAAAGAAAGAAAGAAAGAAAGAAGGAAGGAAAGAAAGATAGAAAGAACCTTCAAGTATGCTCTTGAAATTTGTATCCAGCTTAGGGATGAGGGCAAAACAATTGTCATCTCACGAGAACAGATTTAGGGGGGAGGGGTAGTGTTACCCGGTACCCACCACCTCTGGAAGTGAAAACTTAGATTTTGTCCCCAAATATCTCCAAAACTAAAAGCCAAATCACAGAAATGAAAGGGCTGTTTGTCTGCATGTATGCTAAAAACATATTTGTGCATTGAAATTGCCACTATAGATCCCCAGTATCGAGCATTTGAACAGGTCGCTGAGGTGGGAGGGGGTATGTACCGGCCCACCACCTTAATTGAAAAAATCGGTGATGATTTATTACAACGCATTAGTATTATATATATTTCTCGATGACTTCCATGCAACACTGCAAATGGAATCTTAATAATAAAGAGATTCGAAGAGGATATTTGAAGACGACACGCTGAGAGTAATTTCAGTCCTTTCATTGATATCCAAATTCTAGTTTCCTGCGAAAGTTCGTAATTACTGATTCGCTGTATGGCTCTGTGTGATTTACAGATCGATGCCAGCGGGCTATCTAACTTTGAATTGAATCATATTTTTTTTTAAATTTCATGATTGATCTAAATAATACTTGAAGGATGAATTATTAATTGAACTAATCCTCTAATAAGAAAGTTCCACATGGAATGTGTGTCTTGGATAAATATATTAACACGTTCAAATAATGTGCACCTAAGTTCGTTAATGCATTCGAAGTGTCACTGTTCTTCCTTAAAAAAAAAATGCTAAGGATTGTATTTCAGATAGACAGCAAGCATATCAAACTAAAGACAAGACGATAGCCAGCTGGTTCGTTTGAAGTTTTTTCACTTTTATTCTAGAAGGCACGATTTCAAAATTTCAAGGTAAATTTTTTGCTTCAAATGGTCGTAACTAGAATATTATCGTATTTTCCGCATCTCTTATGAAAGCTCATTCGAGTTTACTTCTCGTAAGACACACTTTGTTTTGAATTGGCAGCCGAGAAAGTTTTATTGTGTTCGTTTTGTCATCAAGTTTCCATACGCAAGGATTGCCAATGGATGGAAATTTAGAAAGAAAGAGAGAAAGGAAGGAAGGAAGGAAGGAAGGAAGGATAGAAACATTTTTTACTTAAAGAAATGACAAGACTTCTGTCAGCTACACCTTACCATACATGTTTTTCGTTACATAGATATTGAAATTTTGAAAAGATTTCTAAGGATTTTTCAATTGAAATATATATATATATATATACTAAACTGTACGAGTAAAGGTATTTGTAGAAATGTATATAAGCATCAAGAAAAGGGGCCGGAAACTTCATACACAAACTTAATGATACTCAACATCGAACGTATTTTTCTAGACACGTTGGAGTTTTCAGTAAGATTTATATGGAAATCAATAGTTCAAAATATTGTAGGAATGCTGAAATATTACGGAATAGTTTGTGGAAACTTTAGTATGATAAAATTTGAATCTTTTAAAATGTTGAAAGAGAACTCCTTGTGTTTCACTGATAGCACAGGATATTACTTTCATATAAATACACATATTTTAAATTTATATGAATTGTACATGTGAACGAAAGATAAAAAACAGCGTTTATTAAGGGTCGACTAAGGAATATTTCACGAAAAAATACATAATTCAGTTCGTTCTTCAAAAAGTTTCGCATTGTAATTCGAAGCTCCGTATGTACTCCTTGTGTGTCACTGATATAGTACAGGATATTTGTACGATATTTTTTGTCAAAACACAGGAAACAACTATCATATATATATATACACATATTTTAAATTTATATGAATTGTGAATAAAAGATAAAAAACAGCGTTTTTAGGGTCGACTAAAGGAATATTTCACGAAAAAATACATAAATCAGTTCGTTCTTCAAAAAGTTTCGCATTGTAATTCGAAGCTCTGTATACATTTAGTCCATTGATGATCAAAGTACCGCTGTTCGCATATTTAAACAGCCGCGACAAAACAAACATTACAATTACTGGCACATTATATATACATCTCATACTCATTAGTAATTCATGAGGAAACCAGCCTATCAATGGGCTATTTTTTGGGTCACATGATGTTACTTGAAACCTGGCAAAGTCCTGTGAAAGGACTGAATTAATTTTTTGTTCAAGTCCTTGGACGGGATCAAAAATAATTCAGTTCAGGGACATATCTGTCTCTTAAGTCTTTCAATCCTAAACAAATAACCTCTCGAATAATTAATGAAATCCCGTCCTGTCCTCATTGTCGGCTTTGAAATATTATTTATTGAACACAGAGATTAGTTATAATGAAGTGTTTTGAGTTTAATTTTAAAAGGTTGTTTATCAAACCGTCTCTCGCAAAATGGTAGGTAATGTTGAACTGCCAAACAGATGATTTTTAATTTTTTCCCCGCAATTTAAAAGTGCTTAATTTTTGCTTGCATGGGTGATGAAATGGTATGTAATAATAATTATTAATGGATAAATGAAGTTTTAATGATTTCCAATAACCAGATTGAATATTTGATGACTACTTAAGCTATCGAAAACGCATCCACTTTGATAACCCATTTCGGAGCGTAAATTCGCTGTTGAGGGCAAATTCGAAAACGCATTAGTGCGGACTTGGCCTTAGTGTTTTCCTTCCTATTCTTCTATCCTGTTCAGTGCCCTCCGATTCTCTTTTATCCAAAATCTGCACTGCTCCCAGGGATCTTGAAACAATCTGTTTCCTTTTTTTCTTTGAAGGTTTCTGCAGCTGAAACACTACTCCTTATAGCCAAATGGAATACCCATCCAGCCAAACTACATCTGTTCCACCGTCAACTACAACAGGTTTCCATGATCTGTTTTGTCCAAATGGAAAATTGTCAAGATCTTCACAGATTGCTCTGATATGCTTAAACTGTTGCTGCTATGTCCTAGCATCCGGGGGCAATATCCTCGTCCTTCTTGCAATTTACAAGACACGTTCTTTGAGGAAGATTTCCATGTATTTCTTAGCATCGCTGTCATCTGCAGACTTGCTTGTTGCTTTCACAATGAACCCTATCTATACTCTAATACCTTTTGTACACAACTACGAAGATGATCAAGTTCCGACAAACTTTTTCTTCATCCTAACAAAGATTGAAAACTTTTTATGGGTTCAAACGTTAACAGCCACAACGTTCAGTCTATGTGCCGTGACCATCGATCGATATATTGCCGTCAGCTTTCCGTTGAGGTACCCCGAACTCGTCACGAACCAACGATGCCTCATTGCTGTTGTTTTTATTTGGGTATTTTCATTCCTTTTCTCTGCTACACTCTTTTTCTATACGGATTTCGACTCTCGAGAAGTCTTTTGGCTCATATGTTCTATACTGACGGTAGGAATACCATTTGTGGTTATATTGTTTTGCAATTTCAAAATGGCGGCTGTTGCAAGGCGGCAAGTCAGACAAATTCGTGAAATGTCGGTTGTAAGCGGACCTGAATCATCGCGACCGACACGAAGCGAGACGGCGTCAAATAAGAAAGCTACCTTTACAGCTTTAATAGTTTCAAGTATATTTTTCTTGCTGTTTTTTCCTGGGATGGTAGTGTTTGCTATGCTGTTAGTGGCGAAGGATCAATGTCGTGCATACGAATTGAACCTCGTCTGGCTGTGGGCTGCTTCCGTATCGTTTCTTCATTCAGCTTTCAATCCATGGATTTACTGTGTCAGAGGAAGAGAATTTAGGGTTGCTATTAAAAAGATGCTCTGTAACTGCAGGAAATAACCTTTTTGTACACAACCATGTGACTTTATTTTATTTTACTTATAGCTAACTCTTAGCTTATCAATAGCTAGTGGGTTAAAGAAAGGAGACTATAAAACGTATCGCTGAATAATAAGAGATCAAATAAGAGAGGCTAGGAATCTATTACAGGTTTTCCCCAATTACAATTACAATTTATCATGTTTCAAGAAACTAATGGCGGGATAATGTTTTTTTTTTTTTTCTTATTTAAACCTAATTTCAAACTTGTTTGCATCGATTCCATTTATTTGATCGATGGGTAGGTTTATTCTAAAATAATTAGACTTCTATAGCAGAATCATGGCCGGAATTCCCCATAAAATTGGTGTTTAAATTAGTCTATTTTTGCATTGCTTTTGTTTTCAATACCTGCATTTCTCGCTAATACTGGTCTATCACTAAAACTGAGACCACTAGCAGGCGGATCAATCAGAGTGTAGGATTAGTGATAAACTATTAGAGCCGTTTAGCATAAATCCGTAAAAAACTTTGAAAGAAATTGCACAAATTTGCACAAATTAGTAAGCTCAGTAAACTATCGTAGAGCTACAAAACTTAGCTCTTGTACATTTTTACACGAATATTTGGTATGCACTCCAGTCCACGCCATATATCCGTGAAACAAAACCAAAGATTTATTTTATGATATGCAGTTACATTGCTGATATTTTGTAAAAATAGAGAATATTACTGTAGAAGAACATAAAGAAATACCTAACCCGGCGTCTTTCTTTGGTTAATGCTCGACATATAATTCTTAGCTATTTTATGAGAAAATAGTCGATAATTAAATAATTTTAAGCAAACAATATAACCTTGAAACTTTAGTAATACTAAATAGAACAATTTCATGAAAATTCCATTGTTTTCTATTGCTTAATTAGCATTATTTTGTACTATTTAGTAATTAGTGTTTCACGGATTAATTGTTTGCACTCTAGTATGTAAAATTGTTTCACGGATATATGGTCTTCCCCTATAAAGCTGAATATCCACGCTTTTTGGTGTATGACAGTTAGTGAAAAGCACGTGCACCTCAAATACCCACGGGTCGTTCATTTCCTATTCAAGCGAGTGAACCTAGCTTTATTTGCATAGTCAACCGGTGTGGCCTTCAGACAGCAAAAAACTGAAGAATTCGTTTGTGAACAAAGCTCCAGAAACCTAGACTTCTTTCCAAACTGCCGACAACAGTTCAAACAATCGAGGTATGCATTTTTTTGTTTAGTTTGCTGTTTATTTGCCGTTATCAGGTCGTTCAATCATCGTATTCCTTGCTCTATACCGTGATATTTCTATTGTCGCTCGGCTAGCTCGGTTTTATATATTTGGGGAACCAGTTTTCGACTCATATCTATGCGTTCTCTTTGTAAAAACACTGTTTTGGGGTCAGCGCTATCTAGCATTTTCAAGTCTTAGATAGGATATTCAATTTTGATTTTTGTCGAAACCGTTTTTTTTCCTTTGACGCTAAGCAATTTTCAGCACTCAACTTCAAGTGTGCAGCGCGCTTTAAAGAACAACATCAACACTGCTTCATTGTATTCTTAGATAGGGTTTATAATTTACAGTGTTGTCTTGAACCCCGTGGGGGGGGGGGGGGGGGGGTACTCCGCCAGGATTTGGGTAGGGGTGTTCCGCTGGGATTCTGAAAGGGGTACCCTGTTTATGACAAAAAAACTCAAATTCGTAGACCCTGTTTATGACAAAAGATATAATTAATTGCACTGAGTTCCTGTTTCAATTATCATGTCATCTTGCGTATCGTTTTTTACGACCATAATAACCAGTTTCGGTCAATACGAAAGTAGAAACCCTGAATATGACAAGAAACTCAGGAAAAAATTTGGAACTTTAGTGAAATTGCATACCCTGTTTATGACAAGAAGCTCGAAAAACCATACCCTGTTAATGTTCAGCGGATCATCCCCGTATAGTCCATATATGGGAGTTCCCCCCTCCCCCCCGGGTCTTGAACGAGGTAGATCAGATAAGGTTCCCAGATCCCAGGGCACATCTCTATTACTGAACCACCCATACCACTCCTTCCCTCCTTACATCTGTACTAGGGAGAAAGATAGTTGTATATGCGCACTGTAAGACTAAAAATCTTAGTATCATCTTATTAATCATCTTTGTTAAGTTAGTAAATGCACACTACTTACTAGAGATAACGAGAGAGTCATGTATTGCTTACGATTTTTATTTATTGAATAATCACACAGGTTTCATGACTATAATATATTGTATCAATGGTATAGCTAGTCTATGGCCGGTTAGTTATTAAAATTCACGCGGAAATGAAAAGAACTTAACGGAAAGCTCATTTTTAAAATATGCCAAGTGGGGTGGGTAACGGAATATTTTGGATCATGCATATACTGGATGGGGCTTTTAATTTGAATTTGGACATTTTCATGGGTTGTTTATTTGAAGAGGCTTCGGAAATTTAGTTCAGTCCTAAAGGGCGTCCTGTAAAAGGAGTTTTCGAGGAGAAGTCTTCATCCCCTTCCCCCTCGGCATATTAAATGAACTTTCCTTAATTAACGCACTTCAAAGGTACATATGGTACAGTCTTTTTCACTTCGAGTCTTTCTTCAGGAGGTACGAAGAGATATCGTGAATCCGTCTGTATATAAGTAGATACCATGGTCTATCCTTTGACTGAAAAAATGAGGTTTCCATTGTACGATTGGTTAGTTCATGAAAAATAGGTTGCTATCAATAGACGTCACTTCCGGTAATAGCTCTTTTTTGATAGCTTGTAGAATCCTGGAAGTTGTTTTGATTTCTTGTTTTCTGATTTGATGTCGTGAAAATAGTCAAATACAATAGTTTGAGGACTTATTTTGATATGTTTTGACTTAGTATCCGCTAGTTGCCCCCCAGTCAACCGCTTGTTTGCCCCCCAGTCAACTCCAAAAAGTCACGTGATTGATAGTAAGCAATATACAAATTAAATTTAAGCAAGCAAACAAAAAGACACTGACTCACAGACACTGACACAGCTGACATACTAAACTAAAGGGGGAAAAGTTAAATCTTCACAAACATGTTTTCAGTATTACCTGTGCAAGTACCACAAGTCTTTCTGCAGAGTCTCTCCCTCATGCTGCTAAAACGCTTGCAAAATATCTTTTTTGATGTGCAGTACTCTTCACCTTCTTTATCTTCACATTCTGCATAGACAAATAAATACCATTACTAGTGCAGTTTTCGTATGACTGTGAAAAATTCACGGCACGAACACGGCCATGACACGACAAGGGATACGCCAGACCAATCACATTGGACGAGAATTTACTCTCCATCCAATCAAATACCCGAAACACGGCATAAACACGGCGCGGACACGGTCACGCCAAGGTCACGGCAATGCCAAACCAATCACATAGCGCGTGAAAAAATCAGCCAATTAAAATTCTAGAAAACATCACTGTCACGGCACGCATACGACACTGAGCTTTCACAGTCATGCGAAAACTGCTCTATTCTTAGATTGCACGTTACGTCATCGCGGCCATGTTTGTGCCATTTAACAAAAGATTTCTCATTAGCATCCACTGTTAACGTCACCGCAATGGCTGGCATGTTATTGTCTTTTGACTCTCTAGGGAATGCTTGCAACCCATGAATATGATATTGCATAGTCCTATTCTCGATCATTGGACTAATGCCGCTGGGATTTGTGACTACAGGCTCATTTGCGTTAGTTGAGCCACGTTTGACAGGAAAAAAAAAACAATCAAAAGAATTTAACCAAAAGAATCGATTTTAAGAATATTAAATAATCAGGAGTTATTAGTCTATCGAGTTCCAGATTCGCATAACACGTTGCATCAGGGGGGCTGTCTTAGTTGTAGCTAATCAATATGGCGTCTTTTTCGCTTGCGTATAGTGAAAAGCTAGTCATATATAGGAAACCTTAATTGTCGTGTTAGTTTTCAAAATTTATTATGTTTTTTGATGCATGAAATGTCACTAAATCTTTGTTAAATGCTCCCTGAAAATTCTCCTATAATTCAACGCATTGCTACAATTCTGAAAAAGCTATAATAAGGAATTCAATTATGAATACTTACTAGGCCCGGCACATATGTCACAGGTAGATGCACATCTCTCATAGGCCCAGTTTTGGTACCGCTGGCAATAGCCATTTTTATTAAATTGGTCGCAGTATTTTTCGTCTCGCGCGTCTTCACAACCTGAGGGGAAAAAAAAAAACATTTATGCGATAGGATTCCTCGAAAACAGAAGTACCGCAATTTCTCTCTGCTTTCTTTGCAATAGACCTTATTCTTCCTGGTATTTTAGACGGAGTGTCATTCTCTTGACAAAAATATTATTTTTAGCTGTGGTATATCTATATTCATAAGTCTTCTTAGCTCATGGGCAACCGTTAAACAAGAGGAGGGAACGACATGTGGTCAGTGGTAGACCCCTCAGTGAGTCTGTATCATAGGGTGCATGGATGGAGGGAGGGTTATGCTGATGCTAGTCTAGTAGTAGGCTCTCTATTTTACCTTCGTCCTTTGCAGTTACCATGACTACAGCAAGAACACCGACTAGTACAGCAGCGATCTGAATCTTCATCATCTTGAGCTAAAATACAAAACGAAGCAAACTAAATGATCAGTAGCGTGCGAATTAGCGTGCACAGAAATCAGAATCACATGAATGTGCGTTTCGGCGGCTCTCTGTTTGATTGATTATTTTATGTCGTTTCATCGTTGGTACGTACGTAGTTCAGGTGTTAGGGCAGATTCATATACCTCTTACTAGGAAGAATGAAAATATACCATAAAGTTTTATATACAGATGTTAAACGTCACCCCACTTTAAATGCAAAAATCGGATGCATGGTAGTTAGGATCAAGGTCACGTGACCGCATTACCATTTTCTTCCTAAATCCTTTAGCTCATAAACTTAAGTGTACATGCCAATTTTGGCGAGGTTTCAGAAAGAAATGACTAAAGAATAATAAAATGGTTCTAGCTATAGATGTCCTTCAACCCAGGCCTTAACGTACTTGAGTTTATTCACAAGTCCAGTAAGAAAACGCTTAAACCCTTCTCACGTCCGGCAAGAACAAATGCAAATTGCGCGCCCATGAGTGTAGCATAAGTTTCATAAAGTAATGATAGTAGAGAGATAGACTTTACTGACTTAAACACGAATTTGAATCACTAAAAATTACTACAGTGCTCTCCCATTGAGCTGTGTAAAATGATATTAATATATGAATATATTATTTAACAATTATTCGCCTCAGGCTCATTGAGTATCGGGGAATATTTACAGAGATGCGAATCTTGTTTGATAAAAATTCTGGAAAAAAACGTTTCGTGGTATGAATTTAGACTCCATCAAATGAGATGAAAATAGCAGACACTAAGAAACGTCAACGTAATGAGCCTTATTTTTGATTATTTTTGACTAATATTAATCCTTTACCCGCCCAAACAGATTGTATCGTTATAATTCGCGCTCAAAATGATTATGCTAAATTCATTCTAATTTAAACTTAAGAACGCGCGCTTTGAAACTGAAAACCGTAGTTTGCGCGCTTTTTGATGATACAAAGCCATTGATGATTAACTCAGTACACGACATGCACTTTAACTTATGCCAAATATAAACATATTGCAAGCATTCACTAGAGAGTCAAAAGAAAAAAAAAACATGGCGGCCAACATTGAGGTGCCGTTAGCAATGGATGCCATAGCCGCGATCAAAACGTGCAATCAAAGAATAGCAGCTAAAATTATTGGGCTTGATTTCGAAGTTGTGTGTATGGTCAAATATACGAGTCTACGAAATATTTTAGTCCAAGAAAAATTGATTAAATAAAATTAATTGCGGTCGAATTTTATCAAATCCTCCAGAACAACCTCTAGTTTGGCAAGGCTAGGCAAACTCGGTATGGAATTTAGGAATTTTTGTTTTGTGTATAAACAAGTAATAACTATGGCGCTTTAACATGGTACCGGACGAACTTTTAACGGAATTTTTTATCTTGTACAAACCGTTTACACCAACCGTCTTTTTAATTCTAAAAAAATACGTTCTATTTACACGGGCCGGTTCCAAATTTGCCCGACTATGCAGGCGTACGAGTAGTTTTTGTTCAGATAGCTCAGTCGTCCCGTATGAACAGAACCCATAAACGTACAACTTTTTGTTTTGACCGCGGAAACGAAGCTTGTGCTAAATAAAGTTGAAGAACTGCATATTAAACCTACAGGAATTAAAAGCGAGGGTAAAAGAGATATGCTGTGTTGAAACTCTACTCTTGTGAGATACCAAGTACAGGAATAGAACCGAGCGAGTATCATGATCTAATGTACATTAGCGCCGGCGAGTGAAGTACTGCCACCCTAACCTTCATTCATATTCCCCAATTTTTAAGTGAACCAAATCCCTGTGAGTAAGCTTTCCAAGAAAAAATTACAAAATAACAAGAACTTACCTTAAAGTCGTTCTTTGGGCTTCTTGAATTCTGTTCGATTCGTCTTCTCGTCTGATGCTTGAGTGTTTTAGCTTGTAACTGCCATCCATTATATAGTTGAATCATTGTTCTTGGCACCTCCCCCTTTTTCCAGCCGAATGCACGCAAGCAATTTGAATTGTTAAAGTCATTAAACCCGTGTTGTATCGATGTTAGACTAATACACGCATTAGTAGTAATGTTATGGTCTTCTTTCATGTCTATTTATTAAACCGGATCATGTTCAGTCTAATACTTACATACAATTATTTTCTATCCTTCTTTTTCAAATCGTATGTAAATTCCTTTGTTGTTCGACATATTCAAAGTTACTTTGAACTCTACCGAGTCGTTTCCACGTGCACGCTATAGGACCCATGGGGCGAGTTATTACTAACGGACCTAATTGGAATTCTGAGGTTTCCAACTGTTTGTTGCTTAGGGGATATAGGATTCGAAGAAAACGTTTAAAGGGGACTAGCGCGTAAATCATCCAAATTTTAATTCAGCTGAAACTTTACTGGAATAACCCTTAAAGGTCTAATAATCACTGGTTAATTTTTTTCCCTGACATTCGGATGGGAAGTATTATATTTTTGCAAATGTTTATAGGAGTATGTGACGTCATACACTCATCACTAAACATCGCTCCATACATTTCTTTGTATTTTGTAATCAAAATATCTTCTAGTTTTATAACAGCATTGGAGAAAAGATACCATAAAATGATTCTAACCACAAGTTATGTATGTTAAGTCCCTAAGCGGACCTTTGCTGGGCTTAATAGAATGAAAGTAAAACATGAAGTTATTTACAAAGAAATGTATGGAGCAATGTTAAGTGTTGAGTGTATGACTTCACAGACACCTATAGAAATTCGTAAAAATATAATACTTCCCATTGGAATATAAAGAAAAAAACTTTAACCAGTGATTATTAAACCCTTAAAGATTATTCCATTGAAGTTTCAGCCGAATTAAATTTCGGAAGATTTTCGTGCTAGTCTCCCTTTAAAAAATGATTGTAGCCCTGCCACTTTCTCGGCAAGAAATTCGTGTCCCTATTACTTCAACGAGGAAACTGCTTTTGTCAAAATAAAAAGCTATGGACTCTACACAAATGTTTTATTTTTTTTGACTGATGACTCTCCCATCTGAAGCTCCAGCCTCGGCCTCCCTCCAATAGTACAAAGAACTGATTGATGGCAAATCATGCATGAAATGGCATTTTGCGATAATAGTTAGATATATATTTTTTAACGTATTTTATTGGTTTTACAATACAAAACAAGAAAAATAGAGCTTAGCGAAAATTATTATATTCTTGCGCTATAAAGATGGTGTTATGGTGTCACTATACAGAACAAGAAAAATAGAGCGGACGGTAGTGTGGACGGTAGGCCTAACCGAATAAATAAAAATTCGGATTCAAATTTATCAGGCATAGTGTGGACGAGGCCTTATAATGTTTCTATACGGAACAAGAAAAAATAGAGCTTAGCGAAAATTAAGATATCCTAGCGTTAGAAAGACGAAGGAAGGAAATGCTACTAACGCGTTCAGGACTACTTATATATTCAATAGTTATGAGTCGCAAACTTAAAGGAAAACGGGTCACTTTAGTAAACGGTAAATTATCGAGGTCTCGAGCTCAGTCATAAGCTTTAAATTATCAATTTTTGCTGAATGATCATTGAAAAGTCACCCTTGTGCTCCACTGATATACTTTGGAGTTTGGATACTTTCCTAGTGGCATTGACAGTGAATACGTTTCAGCAGAAAATACATAATTCAAATTTAAAATTGCATGCAATCATTCTTGTTGACCAGGGAACAACTCGTGTCTAACATGACCGACTCTTTTCCCATGTTCGTTTTTTATCTATGAGATTAAAAACAAGTCAAAATTAAGACATTACAACATATATTCTACTCTCATTTGTCAATTACTATAGGAGTCTAAAGCCCAAGACGAAAAGTATAGAATCATGTGGTGTGAAAAAACGTTGACTGCCTAGTTGCATGGTTGTAATAATGGATGGGCCTACATCAAAGGAATATTGATAGGATAAATTAAAAGTCTAGCGCTAAGATGAGCCAAAAATGGATCAAAACGTACAACAATTGCTGCGCAATAAAAATATAGAAAGTAAAAACGTCTTATTTTGAGTTGCGTTTCTTGGTCGTTATTATAGACACGTGGTTTTAAAGAATAATGAGATTAGAATAGAACTAACCGTGTTGCTATATGAGTTATATAAAGGACTTATTGTCTTCAAATGGAAGCCTTTGGGGATATTATTCTAGAACAATATGTGTTATCCCTTCATATAAGTGTCTAATTTGTTCTTAATTTGTATTCCTTTCGTAAATATAACCTCAACATCTATATTCATGATCGCATATCAGCAACAGGCTTTTATTATGTTATGCGCTCAAGTTATAGTTGAGCTCTAACTGAAAGTGTTGACATGCTTTTGTTGGGGGAAGGAAAACTGCAGGACCCGGAGAAAATGTGGGAATACGATCAATAGTCCTTAAAATCAAATAGTTTATAATTGCACAATTTCCAGTACGAGTTCAGAAACCATTTTGGTGGTCATTACATAACAAACAAACAAACAAAAAACAAACAAACAAACAAACAAAAAACAAACAAACAAAAAACAAACAAACAAAAAACAAACAAACAAACAGAAAACAAAAAAAAAACAAAACAAAAACAAAAACAAAAACAAAACAAAAAAAAAAAAAAAACACACACACACACACACAAAAACAAAACAAAACAAAGGGGGAAAACCCAGAAGAATAAAAAGAAAAAAAGATTAGGAAATATTTTAAGGTTTTTTTTGCGGCCCCCTGACTGACAAATATTTATAAATAACTATTATAAATCTCGTGTTCTGATTGGTTGTGAGCGCGTGCTTTATGAGAGCACACAGCACGCGCTGGTACTCTCAGGTGCTTCATTCCTATTTAAAATAACGGTTGTTGAAATTCGTATATATGTTCTGTCAACCCCCGCGTACTTTATAACTGCACACAGCACGCTCGCGCGTTTTCTATTTCTTCAATATACCAATATATACTCATATATGTATACATATATTTACAACTCAAAACAAATTACACTCTGCAGCTACGAAAAGAATAATATATGCATAAGTGTTTTAAAACTATAAATTCAATTTTTATCATCATCTACATTTATATATGAATCGAAACACGAAAATCAAGCTTTCTGACCCTTCGTCCATAACTAGGTTATGTATATATATTGTCGGTTGTGTATAAGCAAAAAATGAAAGAAGAAAAGTTTGTTTTAAGAATTACACTCAGCAGATACAAAAAGATTAATACATGCTCAAGTACTTTAAGATTATATATAGAATTATTATCATCATCTACGTTTATATTATGAATCGAAACACCGAAAAAATCAAGCTTTCCGACGCTTCCTCTATTTACTAGGTCATATATATATTGTCGGTTGTGTATAAGCAAAAAATGTAAGAAGAACATTTTTTTAAGAATTACACTTACCAGATACAAAAAGATTAATACATGCTCAAGTACTTTAAGATTATATACAGAATTATTATCATCATCTACGTTTATATTATGAATCGAAACACCGACAAAAATCAAGCTTTCCGACGCTTCGTTCATAGTAGGTTGTGTATATGTGAACAATGAAAAGAAGAAAAGCTTGTTTCAAGGATTGTTTGCGCCATTTTTGGTCTTTCGTCTACGTTGTTCAAGGTTGATGCGACTGGCCTTTTTAAACAATTTGGCTGATTAATTATTTCTTCCTTGTTGTTCATCTTCGTCATTGATCTTCTCCTCTTCATCTCCTTCCTGGTCTTCATTACTTTCACCCCCATCATTCATATCAACTTCAGTTAAACCATATTCTCCTGCAGCATCCCGTACACCAGATACTACAAACAAAAAAGCAAATCAAAGATTAATGTACTGAGCCCATAATAACGAGAATAAACCAGTTTTCAAGCTAGTTTTTTTCAAAGTTGTGAGAAAAAAAAATCATATGCATGGATTAGAATATGTTTATTGAATACCATCCAATAAAATAGGTATGATTTTCACTTCAAAGTTCTGACGCTTTGGACATAAGTCTTTGCTTTTGTAAAGAAGGACCGACGTCTGATACGAGTGTGAAATACGTTTTCTTATTTCACAGTGTTCATTTTTTACTTTTCACATCAAAAAGTGCAAATTGATTTTTTACCTTGAAAATCATTGCTGGGCTTGACAAGATTTTTCGTCTTCCAGCCGCTGTTGCTTGCCATGCTTCTTGCTTCACTTTGTACCTCATCAATAGTCAGCATGATTGACAGACAGCAAGACAGAGAACAACGAGGATTCTTGATGAGATAATATATACTTTGACCAACTGCCACCGAATATTTTACTGCAAATGAAACATTTTACAAAGAGATCGTGGTCATCAAAAAGTGTATAACGAACACAAGCATGCGTGTCCATTACTTACCGACAACAAGAGCAGTAACCATGACATTAGCAGTCACCAAGAGTACTGTGATGATCAAGGAATCCATGATCTTAGCATCAGCATCCAGCAAGGCACCTTGGTCTATCTTGAGCATCATCCCAATACACGTGTTAGCAAATGTTACCAGAAGCGACGTTAACTGAAGAGCATGCTCGAACTTGTCAGGAATCGGCATAAAGTGAGCGTGAAGGATGGCATAGCAGCCTGTAAATGCAAAAAAGCGAATACAATAATTTGGGAATTTATAGTTCTGGTCACTAGTAAATTTTGTTATGTTTACCTGAAAGCATTGAAGCAACTCCAAGAGAGTTTCGTCCTTCTGCGCCAATCAAAGCCAAAGAAGACGTCAGCAACAGCTTTCTGGTCATCTCAATAGTTTCCCAGAACCAACAATTATCTGCGTAGTTTTCAAATATGAAACTCATTCCTGCGACAATTGGGACAGTAGCTACAACAGATCTTCCAAGTCGCCTGCCTTTCTTTTCGCTTGTGGACCCCTTTTGGTTACTAAAGACTTTCTTTGTCTCAGATATTGCACGGACAGCTTTTGATAGAGAAAGTGGTTGACGTCTTGGCCTCTTCTCATCTCTGGACATTTTGTTCTCATCTGGATAATTTCCAACTGGTTGTAACTGGTCATGTTTTACTTCGCCACCCATGAAGCGGATATGTCTTGAGTTGGGTGTCTTTTTTGGTGACGCAGTTTCGTTGGCAACAGCAATCGTGTCTTGTTCTTCAGATATCACCTCGAGATGTTCGTCTCCTTTCTTGATTACATGATTTTCTTTTTTTGAAATATTTGTGTTCTGACACATCTTACTATCTGTTTTGATCACTTGTTTTCTTTCATCAACGGATCTAGTACGCTTTTCCGACTCTTTTGTGTTACTTCTCAACTCTTCATCACTCAAAGCAACATTTGCAGCTTCTTGCAAAGTCTTCTTGTGGTAATACTTCCACAGAACTGCTACAGTTAGTAATGGAACAGCAAAAGGGTAGATCAATGCAGCATAAGCCAGGATCACATACTGGTTGTATTTGTCAGTAAAGCAAGTTATGGAGTAGTCAGCCTTTAAGTAGGAGGAACATTGTTGTTCACTGCTGTCTTGGCAGATTTTGTGGCAAGATGCAGGAAGCATTTGGAATATCTTTGAACATGTCTGTGGGTAAGTCACGAAAATGAACAGGAAAACATTTCGGTAGCAAGCCTCTTTAGTAGCGTCTAGGTCAGTTTGAATGGACGATTTTCCAGCCCTCTTGCTAAGATAAACACGCTTTAGGTGGTAATAGGCCAAAGCTACAAGAATGACACCAGCAGTCATGGAACACGTGATAACAAGATCTGCGTACGCATCCATCTTAAGACGAGAATTGAAGCAATGTAGAGGTGCAATTTGCAGGATGTTCAGCTGAACGAATTTGGCGTACTCACTCATCTTGGTCAAGGCACTTGGCCACTGAACGTACGAGAATGCGTCGAGTGTACCAGAAGAGATTTGATAGAAGGACACGATGATCTTGAGACGAGCAAGGATGATGTCGGTAAGGGAGCGCTTAGCTCCTGCTTTGCGCTGCTTTCCTTTGAAGACCACGTAAATGATTATCACAACAACCAATAAGATTGCACAAATCTATAAAATAGCAATCGAATAAAAGTAATGTATGTTTAGCTGTCAATAGCAATTTTATTTAGAAAACAATTTTTTTTATACCTGAAAAATAAGCCAGTGTACAGCTGGACACTTGAAACACGTTGCAATGAGCTGGTAATGTTTCTTGTCACATACAGCACACAAGGGACCTGTGTAACCCTCAGCACATTCAGCGTCCAGTCCTCCAAGGCATGACTCTGATCGTGGACATTGGTAATGTTTGGGGAAAGATCCATTAAACTGAACAAGGTCTCTATCATAGCTGTCGTCGAAGATTTGTAGGTTATTGGTAAAGTTGATGTAGTAATCTTTCTCTGACTTGGAAATCCATTGCCAGTAGTACCCAGCCTCCAGGGTCATCGACTCGTTAAAACACCTGACGCCAGAGTCAGGACAAGGGTAGCACTTGTCAAAGCGATCGAGACGATAAAACTCGTCTTGGCATCCACAGGCTCTGAAGCCTGCAAACCCATCATTTTTTGTTCCTATAAAAGGGTTTTACATGTCACTTGAATAAATTGTTAGAACAAGATTCAAATGTGTAACAAACAAAAGAAAATCTCTCCAAATTAACATTAGTATGAATTGATCAATGAAATGATCTATGGAATGTTGAAAAATGAGTTCCCAAAATGCAAGATTGTTTCCTGGTCCTTTTCTTTCCTTCCATCTTTTTCTTTCGTTCCTCCTCCTGTTCCCTCATCCCTTTCTTGGTTCTTCGCCCGTCCCTTCGTCCCTCCCTCCCTTTTTATATAAATAAAATAAGAATGTTCGTTGTACCCTCAGGGCATGGTTTACAGTCTTCTTTTCTTCTTCCTGGTGCTGTTCTTACAAACGTCCCGTTGTCGCACATCTGGCATCCATTACCATACGCTCGTTCGCCATAGAATGCAAGTGCGTCTTGGTAAAACCCACCTAAATTTATATGTTATATATCATTAGTCACACTACCATGAAATGGAGTCACACTTCATTCATATTAGCCTCTTACGCAGACGTTCTTAGGGTCTATCGGGCAACGTTGCGTGACAGAAAAGAAATGAGTCTGTTTAGGAGACTACATTCACGTAAACGGCGCATAACAGAATTATATCTTCTGTTTTGACTTATGTTTTCAGTTCTCGACGTTAGCCTCAATATTGTGAAGAATACTCATGCATTTGTTCCATGCAGTGAAGTTTTTTTTACTTTTGCATATATAATTTATTAGAAATACTAGTATTCATAAATATTTTGACAGGGAAATTTGAACAAGACAGCAATCATGAGTCTGCAATCAAGAAACACAGCGGAATCATAACATCTATGACATGTGTCAAAAACATTCCGATCTCTTTTATTTCTCTCTGATTGGTTGGCCTACCTGCTGGACAAGAAATGCAAAGAAACTCTTGTATTGTAGCATTGTAGGTGATGTAACTCCCGGATAAACAAGGTTTACAATATATGTAGCCTGCGTCATTAGTGCATTGGAATCCAGTGCTGCTGTACCCAGCCATCAAATTGCTACTCAGGTCTAACATTTTTATTGTCTCGGCATTTTCGGTTGGATATCTCGAAAGAAAATATACGAAAATTATAAAAACACTATTTAGTAAACAACTATTAAAGCCAGCTATCCATGAATGCTCGTTTACATTTCCTCTATATGAGTTTTTGCTTACCACTCTTTTTCGAAAATGTTATTAAGTAAAACGGTTTGTCTCTATGTTATCTAACTTGCCGATATACCGGCATCTTAAAATATCGTAGTTCACATTACCAGGTTTAACCAAGGGCGGATCCAGGGGGCGGAGGTAAAGGGGGGCTGATACCCCCCTTCAGCAGAAAAACAAAACAAAACAAAACTGAAGGATATCTGCTTTTTTTAAATTGTTTTCCGTCTTGTTGACGGAAGAAACTCAATCAGCCCCCTCCCCTCAACTCAATTAGCCCCCCCCCCCCCCCCCCCCAACCCTAAAATTTCGGCTGGATCCACCCTTGGGTTTAACGTCAACGAAAGAAATATCATATAAGTAATTGCAGTAAAATTTCAAAACTGACTGATCGGACGCCAATATGACAAAGACTTCAAGACGTTTTGTCATTCGGAATAAACTAATACAGCCGACTGCATAGAAAACTCATTATTTCTTACATTTGTATTGCTGTTCTAATTCTGTACACGAATGGACTAAACCATTTCACGTTAAGGTTTTTGATCTTGGTTTGCAATAGGTACCTGTAAAAGATACATCATTTTCAGTGTATAGAAGGTTCTGAAGGGGTGGTCCTAATCCCATTTTCCCGCCCCCATTTTGAACAAATCCCGTAGTACCAGCGTATGTTTCCCCCTTAAAATCGCACGATATCAATTTTCAGTACCAATTAGCCCTTCGGCCAACGGTGCGAAGAAAGGGCAGTTTTGATAGACTCTTATTTCTCAATTGACACGGTTTTCTTTGTTATTCACAAGGCTTTATTTTTGTTATAACCCTCATTATAAATGCGAGGTCAATATATTGTTAATTATTAACACGGTTAGTAACTAGATATAGACTTCGCATTTATAATGAGCAACATTTGATAGAAAACCTTCTCAATTGAGAAATAAAATACTTAATTACCTAGAACGGAGGCAGTAAGCCTATACATCCCGAGGGCCGCAGGCCTGAGGGATGTATATGGCTTATTGCCTCCGACCGTTCTAGGTAATTAACTCTTACATATTAAAGACTCTTGGGGAATATGATATTTTACGCATTTTTATTGGCTATTATGAAACAATGGAAAATAAATAAATGCAAGATCTTGATACAAGTTATTTCACAATATATTATTACGAAACATGACTGGGCAAATCTTCGCTGTAAGAATGATCTCATATATCAACTTTTTTATGCTTCAGTATTTCATGCTTAAGTATTGACCATTCCTTAAGTCGCCATTAATCAGTCTGCTATTAATACATACAGCCTATTGAGCATGAAATTCCCAAAAAAAGCTCCATTAGCGATGTATTCTATTGGATTATCTGAAAGAAAACTATAAAAAAAACTTATTGAAAGTAAGGAAGTGGATATTTATTAGTGTCAAAAAAAAACTGTTCCAGCCAAAGTGGTTGTTGGTTATAAAGCTATTGTCAATCAGGGGAATTTGACATTCGAAGCCATATTCAGAACACCGGGTCTGGTTGAATCACTGTTAGCCCTTTGAAGTACATCGAACGGACACGAGAAAAAAAAACGTACTTGCATTACTTGCAAACATGCTTGCATTACAGTGCGTTTTCTAAGAATTTTGAAGAGTTTGATTTAGAAAAATATGTTTTCTCCAAGTATTAAAAAAAAAAAAAAAAAAAATCGCGAGTATACTTTTGTCATACTAAGATGCTGTATTAACAGACACAATATGAAAGAATTAGCTTTATCAGGCATGTTTGAAAGCCAAATAAGGCTGAAGCGACTCTATACCATAATAGTTTTTAAATTTCTTTCATATTAAAATTTTTGATTCCTTAGAGAATACAGGAACAATAGTCAAAATTAAAGAACAAAAGCAGTGTGAAAAGGATTATGGTCTAGAGACGGAGGTAAAACGTCATCTCGCTTCAGGCTTATTTACATCGGTTTTGACTAATTCGGATTCGGAGCATGCGCAGACCTTTTTCACTCGTGTCCGTCGAACGTGTCGCATGTTCTAAACCTGGAATTGGATAATTTGGGGGGAGGGGGATAATAAGGGCATTCTGTATGTCAGAACTCTATCTACTGGGCAGCAGTTCATGATAATGTCAATTGCCAGATGCATATATTGATTTTATATCAAATATAATAGGATATAAAGTAAATTATCGATATGATAATGATCATTAGCGATGTCACTTACAGTATTTGTAAACCGAATGCCCCATTAAACGTTCCACTCGTAATGCGCTTCAGTCGATTGTTATTCAGCAGGCTTGTTAAATAAAAACACAAAACTTGAGAAAGTGAAGCAAAAGTAACTCTCATCATGAAATAGCTATGGGTTTAGAGCGGATTTCTTTATGAACCCTTATGGTGACCGTGAAGGTGCCGTGTCCCAGCGTTCTGATTGGTTAAATCGTTTGCGCGTAGTGAATGGCCAAAGTTATGTCATCGAACAGTTCCGTACCTTGTGGTTGTACAGTAATACGAAATCTACTTTGCCAGCTAGTAGATCACGTGAAAAGTAATTTCTATTTTTCAAAAAATACTTACAGATGATATAAGTAGCCACATCTCATGAAAGAGTAATCTTGGATGTTTTCGATGTTGTTGTATGATGCCCAGCTGTATATAGTGGAATGCAAAATGCAAATTAAAATTAAAAGGAAAATAGGCGTTCGCACGATGGCTTCATTTTACTACCCCTACCAGAATGCTTCACGAAGTTTCTTTTTTTATTCAAATTTGCATTTCCTTCTGAAAAAAAGTGAGAAGGTAATTGAAGGCTTATTATATTAGCTGAACAAAAGAAAGTGTGGAAGCGGTTCTGGTAGTGTGGAAGTTAGTGATGCCATAATGGCCGAAAGTATCTGTACATAAAGATTTGTTTATGTGACAACTATGATATTAAACTGCGGCGTATCGATGGCATTGATATTCATTGGAAGAATAGTAAGTTAACGTTTACGATCTTTCCATTTTATAGGGTTTGCTGGTCAGTGGTTTTCTGTTGGTTTCTTTGCTTGTTTAATTTGCTGTTTACTTTTCAACCTACCTATGTTTACTTTTCAACCATTTGTTCTTTGTTTGTTTGTTTATTTATTTATTTATTTGTTTTAGATACCTTTACTTTCACGTCATAGAGAAACCTACTTTTTATGACAATACCGTTAAGATACCTTTCATTACTTACAGAGCATTTAGTCTTGGTAGTGCGTACAAGACTGCACGACTCAGCAACTTGGATGTGATACTGTTCTGATGAAGCATTCTAATGACATGCATGTCATTTATCAATTTAAAAAGATAAACATGATTTTTCATATATTTATATACAGCGATAAAAAGTAACTTATTTTGTCTTATTCATCTTCTGTTATATATCAGAGACATAAGTATTGCACAAACTCAAGTTAAAAGAGTATTTTCCACAAAATGTTGTGGCTAAGCAGTCGTATTTAAGCTTGTTTTACATTCTGCATCATATTTGATATCTTGCATCTTATTAGGTATATGTATGTATTAATGTATACAGTACTGAATAAATTAGATACTTGTATAAACGTATACTACAACGTTTCTAATTTATTATATCTAATTTATTATATATATATATATACACACTCGATTGCAGAAACGTTGTAGTATACATTGATACAAATATCTAATGTCTATATCTAGATGCATAATGCAAAATAACCATTTTCAACGCTTAAAACTAACTGATTTATAATCTGTACGATCTAATAGACAAGAAAAAAAATATTTTGACAGTCATTGAATGAAACAGACAATAAATATCATTAAATATACTGAATAAATTAGATATATGTATAAATGTATACTACAACCTTTCTGCAATCGAGTGAGTGTATATACATATATGTGTGTGTGTGTGTGTTTGTTTTAAGATGTTAATATGTATATATTTTATGTCAATTCATTTGCAAATATATTACAGTGGAATCCATGCTATGGCCACCCACTTTATATGGCCGGCCTGCCGGTTATTACGGAAAGTTTTGTAGGTCGTCCCGACCAAAATACCTATGCATTAGTTACCCAATGAATATATTATTATTTATATTATTTATATTATTATTATTATTATTATTATTATTATTATTATTATTATTATTATCATCATCATTATTATTATTTTTTTTATTATTATTATTATTATTATTATTATATTTTTCATGATGGGGCGTTGGTATTCTTTCTTTAAGTTCATTTTCTCTTGGTATCAATCATATCTGAAGGCTGGCCGGGGATCCATTGAGAAGAGATAATGTACGTGTATCCTGTAATTCCATTCTCTTACAAATGCAAATATTTGCCGTAAAGCAATAAATTGTAAGATTAACTTGAAAAGATTCGAACTTTCAACGAGTTTTTAGGTGCACGTGCATAATTGCTAAGCACGAAGGGAGCGTAAGAGTCACACGAGATCTCCCTTGAAATAGTAATTTATAATATTTCTTAATTAATTGGCTGAATAGTTAATCATTACTGATTCTGATCAACAAAGATACTGGGCTGCCTGTGCGTAAAATTACTCTATCAGTTTTGTGTACTTACAGGTATCTCACTTGTCCAAGATTTTTGATATCAACACTTGACAAATTATTCATACCTAAAAAACTACAAATAGTACAACATTCGCATGAATATCGATATTTTGATATTCGTTAAGTATGAGCGTCATTAATTTAGTAATTTTATTTCCGCATAAACTTACAGGGTTTCAAGGTTCCTGGTATTTTTAAAGATCCCATCAGGCAGACTTCGTAATTTGTTTCTAGCAAACCCACTGAAATAAAAAGAAACAACTAATGTAAAGGTACAGGGAAGTTGTTGTCGACCTTCCCCCTACCCCTCAGTGACTCCTTGAAAACCATCACGATTCTGGATGTCTTCAGTGACACACATAAAAATACAAATGACATGTCTCGTTCTAACGCCGAAGTCATAGGGTTAGTGAAAACTCTAAGGCAACACTACTTCGTATGATGCATGAGTACTGATATCATTATCCCTTCTGTTTAAATATTGGGCTGCCTAGTTAGATGACAATTGCTTGTGCCTCGCTCCATTAGTTAACGAAAATATCTAATCAAAATTAAACAAGTGATAAAGAAACGAAAGAAAAGAACTTACAGGATTTTCAGATTTTTCAATTGCTGTAAAAGATTTGCAGGCAATCCCTCCAAGAGATTATTCTCAAATGATCTGTGATCGTTATTTTTGAAAAATATGCACATAAATTAGTAGAATCATTTTCTTTTCCCTATTTTTACTGATAAGTTACAAAAATAAGATTTAATGAAAAAAAGACCTGGGCAAGTTGGCCTTGCAGTCCGTTGTGGGACTGTTGTAGGGGACATATTTCAAAGATGACGTATATTCCGTCAACTAAAACAGCCCCATAATGCACTGCAATACGAACTCGTCCCAGCTAATACTGAGAAACTGAGTAATAGGAAAGCCATAGAGTGTAACTTAATATCTGCTAATTGACTGGTATCATGTCAACACCTTGCCCGGTAAGGTTCTGTGTAGACAAAACGTACCTTTCATACTATTAAGACGGTTCCGTGTAAATGTTATGTACTGGTCAAGTTTTTCGTGCGGTACCGCGTGCAAACATAGGACGTTATTTTAAATATCAACTCCCAAAACACTATTGGATGCTTACAGGTAGCCCAGTTTGGTGTTGTTATGAAACAATGTTCCTGATAGATTCGTTAGTCTGTTGCCACCTAAATATCTACAATGAAAACACCATACAGAAAACAGTTTAAAAAAGCACTTGTTAATGACAAAATAAGGTAACTTACAGAAAACATTTAGTATAAGGTCATCCAGCCATTTTAATACAACAGCTTTAAGTTTTAGGTTAAAACAAATGGTTAGGTTAAATGGCAATTGCAATGGCAACAACAACGGCAATGGCAATGGCAACGGCAATGGCAATGGTAATGGCAACGGCAACGGCAACGGCAACGGCAACGGCAACGGCAACGGCAACGGCAACGGCAACGGCAACGGCAACGGCAACGGCAACGGCAACGGCAACGGCAACGGCAACGGCAACGGCAACGGCAACGGCAACGGCAACGGCAATGGCAATGGCAATGGCAATGGCAATGGCAATGGTAATGGCAATGGCAATGGCAATGGCAATGGCAACGGCAATGGCAATGGCAATGGTAATGGTAATGGTAATGGTAATGGTAATGGTAATGGTAATGGTAATGGTAATGGTAATGGTAATGGTAATGGTAATGGTAATGGTAATGGTAATGGTAATGGTAATGGCAACGGCAACGGCAATGGTAATGGCAATGGCAACGGCAACGGCAATGGCAATGGTAATGGTAATGGCAACGGCAACGGCAACGGCAACGGCAACGGCAACGGCAACGGCAACGGCAACGGCAACGGCAACGGCAATGGCAATGGCAATGGTAATGGCAACGGCAACGGCAACGGCAATGGTAATGGCAACGGCAACGGCAACGGCAACGGCAACGGCAACGGCAACGGCAACGGCAACGGCAACGGCAATGGTAATGGCAATGGCAAAGGCAACGGCAATGGTAATGGCAATGGCAATGGCAAAGGCCATGGAAAGAAACAGACACCGAAAATAGATTATTTAAATTCAAAGTTAGTAGTACATACAAATGATTCAAACTGGACATGTCTTTGAACGTATCAGGGTGGAGAACGGAGATCTGGTTGTAGCCAAGTCCTCTGTAGAAAAAGTGGTTAATATGCGAAACAACGGATATTCGCCTAATAAATAAGATGGAGTATCTTTCAAACAATGTTATAGAATGTAAGTTATTACGTGACGGAGGATCAACCAACCAACCAACCAACCAACCAACCACCCACCCACTCAGTCAAATAAAAATAAGTACGCTCACAACTAACAGCACACGACAAGGAATTACTTGGAAGTCAAGCGTATATTTGGAAAACGCTCTCATACATTTTTTCATACTGCAATATGTTGGGTGCCTTGATGAATACTATCGACTGGTGTAAGTGGCTTTGAAAGTTTAGGTCTAGTTTTCGAGAAAATAAGCGGTAAACGGTTTCTATGATGTCATCATTACGTCATAATGAAAAGGTCGCTTTAAACTAATTTCTCATTTTTGAAACCTTTAATCTTTTCCTGACATTGTGTGATATGTGATTGAAGATCGAGTTATTTTAGACGAAGTTGTAGCCGTTTCAATGCGGCTAGGTGTGCCAGACCAAAGCTACCCAGAGCCTCGTTAAGCTCTCTTTGCGTTGTCCTCATCCAACATTTTGTTTCACTCATCAAGAACGGGGCGAGTAGAGACGCATGAGATTGACTCGTTTTGGAAAAAAATCCGCAATATGATAGACTAATCGTTTTTCTTCAAGATACGGGTCCAAAATCTGTTGCGCGACGAATAGATGTTGTGATACGAGAAATTACTTTGCAGCTTAGAAGGGGCAATGTTGCATGTCGGGAATACATTTGCTCAAACAGAATGGAATAATAAATACAGTTAACACAGATATATGTTCATACAGTGTTGTAAGCATCGTCGTGTTGCGAAAAATCTTATCAGGCAGTTCAGTTAACTTGTTTGTCTCTAATAATCTGAAAAGAAAATAAAGTTAGAGGTAGTACAAGTCATAAAGTTCTATGTTGTTATCAAAGCTTCCCGCCGGTAAAGACATCAGTTGGTTTTGGTCCAAAGAACTGATACAAGAGTCAAATAGTATCTTTCCAAAGTACACATCCAGTCTTTTCGTTGAATTCATTCATATTTTTTAAACAAAAAATTGTTCTATAAACTAAGAACCTACAAAATTGATAGTAGTTTGTTGTTATCGAGAAGTCCAGGGGGTAACGATTTCAGTTCATTTTTGCTCAGATATCTAAAACAAAAGCAAGTATAATAATCAGAAACTTGATATAATATAGGTAATTTTGAAATTTCGTATACATAATGTATACATAATTGAACGTAAAAAAATTCGAGAGAGAACGAACTGGGAGCGGCCGACCAATAGTTTGCTACTTCTTATTGTATTTTTAAAATTCCAGTTCCTTCTCTCTCCATTTTTTAACGTTAGTTAATAGAGGGGAATGGTTAGGAAACCTATTGTTATTAGGTCTTTGTTCGCTTTTGATGTTGAACCGGTCTTGACAGTGCACAATGTTTGATTTATTCGAAATTGCAAAATAAGTAAACATAAACTTTGTCTATGGGATTGTTGTAAGGAATATTCAAATATCTGAAACTACTGAAAGTACTTCAAAACACAGAATGTGTGAATATTGTGTTCGTGGCATGTCTTTCTACAGGATCTGATAAAACGTTTTAAAACTCACTAAGGGAAAATGAACTAGTTCATTTTGTCTTGATTTGGTTTTATGAATTCTTGACCGAAACATCCATCCCTCGAAGACACTGAAATATATTCTAGCGATTATCTCTTTGAATTTTTTATCTCTACCTAACACTTTCACCGCCCTCTTGGCCGTACTTTTTTCAGAATATCATATGACATGAAATACTTATAAATATCTTAGCTGTAGGTTGTTACGAAATATTCCAACAGGCAAGGTCGTCAGTGAATTGTAAGTTAAATGCCTGAAAAGGAAGATAGATTCGAGTCATATAACAATAATAATATGGAATTAATAACAGTCCCAAATCAAGACAAATCGTCTTATAGTTTTTGGTCTACTTGTATTCTGGTGATCAGCATGTGACTTCATTGCTGCCATTTTGGTTGATTTTGAACAAAAATGGTCTTGGTACTGTCGTCTTTTATCTCATGCCAACCATTATGGCGACCACGCCTTTTGAAAATATTCTTTTATTTTCATGGGAAGGAATGTAAGACAGAAAAGACTTATCTCATTGCAAAAATACCTATCTTGTTATCGCACGAGATAAGTTTTTAACTCTTTGCAGTTTACTGCTGATTTTCTTTTAGATGTATCTTTTATAGTTTTTAGCTATTTTTGTTCTATGGATTTGAGATTTGAGTTATGAGTTTTGATGAAGCCCTTTGTTCCCCTTTCACTCAATAAGAAATTATTGAATAAGTTAACAGGTAACAGGTTTCTTCACAAATAAAAAGGTTTGACCTTCCAAATGCATAAAAGTTCCCATGTTTACTGATAACCCTCGCCTTTGAAGCTCTAGCAGCCCTTCACTCATAAAAATATACCTTCCCGAGATCTAGTCACTCGACTTTAATAAGAAGTTTGTCTATTATTTGAGCCAAAATTTCTCGTAATCAGAAAGTAGGGGTCATTTTTTCAAACTTTAAGACGCATTTAACCTGAATGGAAAAGTGGAACGTAAGGAAAGAATAGAACAAACACTATAGAGGCTTTGCACTATCACGTGATGACAGCCATGACATGCGCAGTAGGCAGGAACAATTGAAACTGGTCTAAACTGATATACATGAGAAAGAATTGAGTTTCCCAGGGGGTATGAGTCTCTATTGTTATGGCTACTTTCATGGCTGCCATCAAGTGACGATGCAAAGTCTATATGTCAGCTGAGTTTTCCTTTATAACGAACGCAAGGTCAACCAATCAGAATTTAGGATTCGATATTGCTTTTTGTGATAGAAACCACAAAGTACGACTGAATTTTTCATTCTTTTAAATTGATCGTGAACGCTAGTCCAACTCATGCTGGAATTCCATAACTTTCAATCGACAAAAGAAATCTAAATTAATGTCTCTGATAGGGAAAATGCTAACCAAAATTAGTCTTATCCAACTATAGTGGTCTATTCTCGATGCTGCGCTCTGATTGGATGAGCTACTACTAGGCTATAAGTTATACTAGTCGTTGCAATATGCAAATGGAATACTGCGAGTGCCATACAATGATGTGAAGGGATGTATACCAATGTTAATAAGATATAAGTAGTTACGTACAACAAAATTTGCAAACCGGCTAGATACAAGTAGCAAGGACGCCATGTAATGTAAACAAAATTAAATTTATTATTAAAGACGTGAATTTTGTGTTTCGTCATAGTTGGAGTTACCCAATTGCCAGTTAAATCTACTAATTTTTCAGCCGAATGTCAGTTATCCGTAATAGTTTAAAGAGAGCTGGCCATACTATTGATGGTTATCACGGCCGCCATGTTGGAGGAATTTAACAAGAAAGATTCGTCATCACTCTCTTTTGTTATATAATTTGCAAAACCGTATAGATACAAGTAGCAAGAACAAACGTGTTGTAGGGCATTACTTATGTTTGTATATGAATATGTTCCTGTAGATGTTATTGAGATATTAAGGTGCAAGTCCATGATAATAGTGGGAAAACAACACAGTGTCTATAGTGTATAAGGAATTAAAGCGACTATAATTGTATACAAAAAGTAAATGGTACACAACTCTTTTTGTAAATACATGCAAATCAACAATTAGAGAAGAATACAAGAGAGGTTATAAATATCATAACGTAATAAAAATAGGTGTCATGGAGGTCAAGTGGCTGGTGTCTTTATAAAAATCAATGTACAATATTATGCAATTCAGTGCAACGCATAAATACATTAATTACTATAGCATATGGAACAATAACTTTACAAAACAATTATTGCTGTTAAATAGATGCATATTCGATCTCCTTCGGCAAGGATGTGATCTACAGTGGCGGCAGTAGTTCTGTGTTCTGAGCGCATAATGCTGAAAGACTCATAACACAACATTGTCTTCCTCGTGAACTGTCACTAAATCCTTCGTGACCTCGATGAATGCTTCCAGCAATAAACATTTTTGAATTAGACTATTATTACAGTGGGAAAATTGTATTTCAGCTTAACTCGCACTTTATTGATCTTGCACTTTGCTGGTCTCGCACTTTGTTGATCTCGCATAGACAGCATACTACTCTTATTCGAGTTATCTCTGGCTTGTATGTTAAAATTGTTCAGTGACTACTGCACACCCCTACCTTAGTAGTCTAGTAAAACATCATTGATCAAACTTACAGCTTAATGAGTTTTCGATTGTGATCAAAGATTCCAGGAGGTAGGAAAGTCAGTTGTATATCCGATAGGTGTCTAAATGCGAAAAGAGACAGATGGGAAATAATTATCAGTACGGACAGTCGGACAGCATAGTGTGACATTCAATATTATGATCTTTGGTCGTGATTTCATGGTTAGTGGAGAGACTTGAGTCAGTTTTACTTTTACTACTAAATTTTAATCCCTGAATGTCCTCTGGATAAAACATTTTACTGTCTCCAAATTGTATCGCCATAACGTTTTTCAATGCCTTTTTACCAAGACTATGAATGAATGAATGAAGGAAGGAAGGAATGCGGAACGAGCGAACGAACGAAATGACGGACGGACGGACGAATCATCGATCGATACTTGTTTTAAAGCTTACAATGTGTACAGTTGTTTGTTGTTGTCGAAGAGTCCAGCAGGAAGTGACTTCAGTTGATTGTTCCTCAAGGATCTAAAGCAGAGAATAGTAAAGATGACAACGAGTACAACGACAACGACGAAGAGCCGAAAAAAACTCACAAAGATTGAATCTTTGTATTGTTATCAAAGATACCAACAGGAAGTGACGTCAGTTTGTTATACTGTAGATACCTGAAAGAATGAATGTATGAAAGAATGAAAAAGTTAATGAATGAATCAATGGCGAATCGAATGAAATAAGAATCGAATGTCTTTACAATTAACGCAAAAGGCTGAATAACATTTAACCCTTTCTTTTTAAGACGCCTAACAACATTTTTACTGGTATGACATGAGTTTTCGGTTGTGGTCAAAGATTCCAGGATGTAACATCATCAGTTGGTTATTCAATAGATATCTAAATGCGAAAAGAGTCAGATGGATAATAGATAAATAAATACACTGTCTGACTGACTCTTGGCAAACGTTAATAATGGCAATAATAATAATAATAATAACAATAATGATAATTAAAATAATAATAATAATAATAATGATAATAATAATAATTGTTGCTCAAAGATCTACTGAAAGCACAGAATAATAAAAATGATAGTGACAACGAAAAAATAGCCGAAAACACTCACAAATATTGAAGCTGTGTATTGTTATCAAAGATACCAACAGGAAGTGACGTCAATTTGTTATACTGTAGATACCTGGAGGAAGGAATGTATGAAAGAATGAAGAAGTTAATGAATGAATCAATGGCGAATCGAAAGAATTAAGAATCGAATGTCTTTACAATTAACGCAAAATGTTGAATAACATTTAACCCTTCCTCTTTAAGAAGCCTAACAACATTTTTACTTTTATGACATTAAACTTAAAGCAGATAGAGTTTTTGGTTGTGGTCAAAGATTCCATGAGATAATATCATCAGTTATTCGATAGATATCTAAATGCGAAAAGAGTCAGATGGATAATAGATAAATAATTACACTCACTGACTGACTCTTGGCAAGGATTAACAATATTAATAAAAATAATAATAATAGTAATAATAATAACAATAATGATAATAATAAATAATAATAATAAAAACGATTAATAAAGGAGTGACGACTTTTAAAGTTTTGCACTTTGACGTCACGCTATTGAAAATTTTACTTTTTTCGTTTTATCAGAAAAAAAAAGTTTACAGTAAAATTGTTCATATAAATATTAATACAATTGTAAAGTTGTATTTTTATATCTATATGATCATATTAACTCCTTTTTTCGATTTAAACACATTTCTCTACAGCGTAACGTCAATAGGGCGGCTCCTTTTGGCAATAATTATGTTGACATTGACATGAATTGACATTATGATAAGAAACAATAAAATGAGAGGCACTTCAAAGAAAAGAAGACTATGAATGAAGGAAGGAAGGAACGCGGAACGAACGAACGAACGAAATGACGGACGGCAGACGTATCATTGATCGATAATTTTTTGAAGCTCACAATTTTAACAGTTGTTTGTTGTTGTCGAAGATTCCAGCGGGAAGGGACTTCAGTTGATTGTTGTTCAAAGATCTAAAGCAGAGAATAGTAAAAATGACAACGAGTACAACGACAACGACGAAGAGCCTAAAAAACTCACAAAGATTGAAGCTGTGTATTGTTATCAAAGATACCAATAGGAAGTGACGTCAGTTTGTTATACTGTAGATACCTGAAAGAATGAATGTATGAAAGAATGAAGAAGTTAATGAATGAATCAATGGCGAATCGAATGAATTAAGAATCGAATGTCTTTACAATTAACGCATAAGATTGAATAACATTTAACCCTTTCTTTTTAAGACGCCTAACAACATTTTTACTGGTATGACATGAGTTTTCGGTTGTGGTCAAAGATTCCAAGAGGTAAAATCATCAGTTGGTTATTTGATAAATATCTAAATGCGAAAAGAGTCAGATGGACAATAGATATAAATAATTACATAATATATAAATAATTATATAAATAATTATCAGAAGATCAGGACGGTGGGCATCTCCAGTTATAAGCGAGGGACTGGTATAGCCTTCAATGTCAGCATATAATGAAGATTTGTCGAGTTTAGGTAGCAGTGATGCAGCGAGGAAATTTAAGATGGAAACGTGCCTCCAAGTGAAACGTGATAGATAGTATTGGCATCCAGCAACAACATGACAAAGAGATTCTGAAGAACTGCAATAGGAGCACTCAGAACTAGCTGACAAACCCCATTTTGCTAGATTCGTGCATGTAGGTAGTGAGTTGTTGATATATTGAATGGCAAAGTTAAAAATGTTCTTAGGTAGATTAGCGTGAGCGGTAGACCAGATTGAATGAAGTGATGACAGGGAGTATTTCATAATGTTTGTGAAAAATGATCCTTGTGATAGCAGATGATGTGTTAGTTTTTCCTCTTGTGCAGATCTAAAGTTCTTGAGTACTTCTTTAGTTGATTGAAAAACATCATATTGAATCATTGAGCTGTTACTGGACGACGTCCAAAGATATTTTATGTCGCTGCTTTTAGATGATTTTAAGGCTTTTCTTGTAACGGTTTGGCATTGAATGAACTTGACTGAAGGTGGGATGATATTTAGACCAAATTTATTTCGTGGTAGATAAGTGTTACTTAGGGTTCCAGATATGGGGATTTCTAGCCATCTGCGAAGATATTGATTTACTTAGGCTTAATCATGTCTAAAGATAAAATATTTTCAACGCTTACAGATTTAACAGTTCTTTGTTGTTGTCAAAGATTCCGCCAGGAAGTGACTTCAGTTGATTGTTGTTTAAAAATCTAAAACAAAGAACAATAATAATAGGATTTAATCGTCAATTTGTCAATAATGATGATGATGATGATGATGATGATGTATGATGATGATGTCAATTGAAAAACCTCAAAAGGGCAGCGTCTTTTCCCCCTAATAATTAAGTTGACATTGACATGAATTGTCTACAAATATCAGCAAAAAAACTCACAAAGATTGAATCTGTGTATCGTGATCAATTTCATTTATTATTTTTTACGAGTAAGCATATTACGAGGTTCTTTATCTGCTCTGTGTGAGTCTGTAAATAACACTTACAGGCGACCCAGTGAACGATTATTTAAGTTTTTCACTTTGACGTCAGTTTACAGTAAAAATTTTCATATGGATATTATTCGCTATTATTGGTATTAAAGGTAATTCCTAATTTGGCAAAATCAAGAACCCACATTTGTGGCAGCCTTTTGAGGTGATTAAAGATTCCAGTAGGAAGAGTCATCAGTTGGCTGTGATTTAAATATCTGAAATTGAATAAAGTTATCGCGATAAAAATCTTAACTTGGTGATAAGAAACAATAAATAGACTGAAGAAGAGAAGACTATAATTAAATAAATGAATGAAGGAACGCGGAACGAACGTAAAAAAAACGAAATGACGGACGGACGGACGGACGGACGGACAGACGGACAGACGGACGGACGGACGGACGGACGGACGGACGGACGGACGAATCATTGATCGATACTTTTTTTAAAGCTTACAATGTGTACAGTTGTTTGTTGTTGTCGAAGAGTCCAGCAGGAAGTGACTTCAGTTGATTGTTGTTCAAAGATCTAAAGCAGAGAATAGTAAAAATGACAACGAGTACAACGACAACGACGAAGAGCCTAAAAAACTCACAAAGATTGAAGCTGTGTATTGTTATCAAAGATACCAACAGGAAGTGACGTCAGTTTGTTATCATGTAGATACCTGAAGCAGATGAAAACAGCAAACCAGTCAAGAGCTAGTCAAGTAATTTTGAATATAATAAACGATACCATCAAATGCAAATGTTTAAACAAGTTCAAATTTGCTACAGTCAAATTCAAGAACTTACAGTACTACGAGCCGTTTGAGGTGATTAAAGATTCCAGGAGAAAGAGACATTAGTTGGTTGTGATTTAAGTATCTAAAATGGAATAAAGATATCGCGGTGAAAAGCTTAACAAAGAGCCAATAAGAAGAAGTAAAGTAAGGACAGAGAGAATGCAATTACTAATGTTTTTTATTGCTTGGCGATGATCGAGACAACAGTCTCGACATGGAAATCAAGCAATACACTGACATCAATCAGAGTATGTAAAGGTAGTGAAAAATAATTATATGTGATTGACGATATAGTTTCAGTATTGCCCGATTGTAAAAACTTTTTTTATTATTGATATTTTGCCCTTTTAAGCCTTAGCACATTCTTAACATCCAGCTTTTCTTAGAGGATTTGCATTGGAACCTACAATTGCGCCCGCTTTCAAAGAGAGATACACTGACTTGACTCACAGGTAATTTGTTCTATTATCAAATGTCCCATTAGGAACCATGGCCAATTGCTTTCCTGCGCAATTTGTGACGTAATATGGGTAGCAGGAACATGGTGATGGACAACCGCCTGGAATAATAATAAGTTAAAAAAGTAACCAATCAAATTTAAGGAAGTTTGCCCTAATTTTGGGGTGCTTTTTACCTTTTGACCTCCTTCAGTACGAACCGTTGGTGAGTGCGCAAACACCAAACATTCAACTGAGTAGATAGCAAATTCTGATTGGTTAATCCAACTTCAACTGTGCGTAAGTAATGGTTTGAGAATGCTCAGTGAATGTAGCTCGTGTTAGACTGCAACAAGATCCTGTTCGCAGGGTAGACCGGGTTACCTGGTTGTGACAGTTTTCTGTCATAAGTAAACGTGGCAAATTTAAAGCCTAGTTCGCGTTTGGACATGAATAACGGTGAATAACGCATTCATCATAATGATGCCTTATAAAATTTACGCGTTCAAACCGAAATGCTTACAACTATTATTGATTAAAACATGGACTACATATTTTTCTCTCTCCTGATAACAATATGAAATATTATGATAGCGTCGTTAACCAACAACCCAGCTTTACCTTCAGCTTTCGCCGTGGTTACGGTAAGGCCTAGGATAAGCAACAAACCGTAACGATAGGCCAGACCCATTGTTCTTGTCTTCACCTGTCACATGAGAGAAATTCGATAGAATCAAAGGCTCATCTTCATAGATACTTTTATATTGTTTTGTAAGATCAGATTCAATTCTATCCCAACACAACGTAATATCACGATTAACACACTGTTAAAGCAAATAATTGAACTGAGGCTGAAAAATCTTGGAGAAACAATAGACTTTTCGCGAAGCCACTTAAGTATGGTGGCCCATGATACAATGGTTCCATTTCGAGGTTGGATTTGATAAATACAGTACAGCTACCTCGACTTGGAACCATTGTTGCGTTTGTTGGTGATTTAAGTGAAATAGGAAAAGGTCTAGTACAAACATGTTTAAAGCAAAGCAAAAAATAAAAATACAACAAAAACAAACATACACAGGGGTGTAGCCTCCATCCTTCCATCCATCCATCTATTAAATAATTCATCCATGCATTCATTGTTGTTCATCCGTACATTCATTAGTTCGCTCGTTGGTTGATTAATTTCTTTTCTTTTCTTTTTCTTTTTCTTTTTCTTTTTTTTTTTTCTCCCTCTGCTATCTTCATCTGGTTTACCATATCCATCACATTGCCCCAATTTGTTTACATGTTTTGAATGTGACAGACATATAGAATCGGCCAACAAAGGCGAATACTGAAACACGAAAAACGGAGGTCTAGCTTAACACAACCAAAAATGTCCCTACAGAATACAATGGGAAAAAAGCAAGAGCCCGAGAATACAACACAAACACAAAGTTAAGAATAATACATAACCGCAAAAGAACTCCGTTAAATCGAAATGACCCGTAGAAAGGACTACTAACAAGAACATTTTGCACAGACGACACAAGAAAACCAGCTTGAAAAAGACGGCCTACAAGGACCACCAAAACGTCGGAAAACTTAATCGAAGAATCGCTGTGAGCATGTCTAGAACCCACAACGAACACTAAATGGGATATTGAGTAATATTTAACGTAATCTTCAATTCAGGTTTTATAGGATAATGAATGAATACTTACGAGGATTTGATCTGAAAAATAATCCTTTTTAGAGAAAAAGTTAGATCTAGTCTTCGAAAACTTTCCCCAAAACACCCATATCATGAAAAACTAGGGGCTTTGGCTGCTCTCATCAAGCATCTGTTAGCATATATAACAGTAACAAAATCATAACCAAGATATGCAATTAAAACAGAACTAAACCAAAATAGCCAAAGACTTTTTCATTAAAAAGTCCATTTTCAGCTGTAACAGAAACGCGACTGTTCATTTTGATTGTACGCACGCCAATTTCTAGAACGCCGTTAGTCTTGGGAGGTCTTATATAATGAAAAATATATCGTGAAAAAGAGACAGATAATAGATAGCTTTTTTTGACCGCAGCATATTGAATTGTTTGGTATTTCAAGCCTGGGCCTTTTTATTTACCGACAATGAATAGGTGTTCACTATAATTAAGAGGTAAACGTCGTATTATAAGAAATTAAATAACAAATAGGGATAAGACAAAACGGATGTAATTTATTCGTTGTTTTGAAGGTAGACTGACATTTTTGAGATTACGTTGATGGTATATTCCAGAATCGGTTATAATATCCTCAGCAATCTAGGGGGCTTTACTATCAAAATAGATTTTTCTTTGAATAATTCCTTTTCGTTATTTTGTTGTATAGTCATTTTTATATCACAACGTTCTTGCAATTAGGTTGATTCGGTTTGGTATTTGTTCCCAAAATAGGTAACGCTATCTAAAGAGGCAAGCCAACTTATAGCCACTAATAATAGAGAGTTATGGCAGTAATACTGTTACATCTTTTCAGAATTCATTTGAGTGACAAAATCAAATATGTAACTCGTCAAGTTTAACATCGAGCTGGAGCTTTTGTTTCCCGGACACTGAGGGAAATTCGCGGAAGGTCGATTTATTTCAATCGAATTCAAGTAATTAGTTTGGCCGTGCTCGCAGGATGTTCTCTACTCATTAAATTCTATGGCATATGTTACTGTTAAAGTGATGATAATGATAAGAAACGAACTGGGAATCTGGCTTTAATAACAATGGCCTTTTACTTCACATCTGCTTGCCTGGTTTTTAGTGCAAAACATAATGAATATTTTTGGTGGCACGGTAAAGTTTCTAACTAAAACTAGTCATATTCTGAAATTATCAGTCACAAATGTTGTAAACATAATTAATATTTGAAAGTGCCTAGCACTATCCTACAGGATGCCTTTGTGATTTGAAACCTCTTATAAAAATGAATAAGAATGGCATTTACTTTTCTGTGATATCTCTTTTCGTTTTTGAGATAATCAATATAGAAATTACAAAATGGTGACGTCATCACAGGATCCGCAGTGAAAAGTAAAATCATTAAATAGCGAATATCTCTTACCCTGGTTCCAGAGACGATTAGTTGCTGCATAACGAGAGAGGGAGAGGTGGTGGTGGGGGAGGGAGGGAGGAGGGAGGGAGGGAGGAAGGGGAGGGATGGGAGAAAGCGCGCTTTCTCTCTCCCTCTTCTCTCCTTCTCTTTCTTCGCCCTTCTCCCCGCCACTAAATCACTAAGCGCCTCTGGAACGAGGGTAAATATATCTGTGAGAATTAATAGCGCAAAATGTATGAAACGTATGTTGGTTATAGTGCATTGTAAAAAAGTCAGCTTGTCCATGTTTGATGGTGTTTCTTTCTCTGTTCTTTCTTTCTTTCCTTTCTTTCTTTTCGTTTAGCATTATTCCTTATCAATGATTAAGAGGAATTTTTTTTCCAATAATGAGCAATAATGGCAAAAATCGCTAAAAACTAGATGACTTTCGTATGAGTTTTGCAATCCCAATTTTCATTTTGGGTTAACACTCAAAACCTTTTTTAAAACAGCTAAAAACTGATGTACTATGATAAAATGCCTGTTTGAAGCGGTATTTTCAACTGTATAAAGATGTTTTGTTGCATTTGCGTTATCATGTTGCTTTGTCAGGCTTTTTTATAGAAAATATTCGGGAAATAAGCAAATGAAGGCCCTAAGCCTCATTCTCGAATAAAAATTTTGCTTTGGGTTAAAACGCTTTGATTCCACTTTCATCGATCATCTTCACTTCCAAACAAGTCAAACTTTCTAAATAACAAGATTTTAGCCTGGTACAACAGTGTTTCTTCAAGAAAATAGTTCACTGCTTGAATACGAAAAGAATTCTCTCTTAATATCATAACTTAACAATGAGAAAAGAAACGAAAATAAAACCGGAAAATAATTCATTTACAATATCAGCTTGGAGGCTTGTAATTTATTTTTGATCTAAATGACTATTTTTTTTTGTGGAGAATTTTTTGTATTCATTTATTTTATATCCTTGTTAACATATTTCTGAGGCCATTTGCAGGACATAATCACGTGACTGTTACAGTTATTTGAATAACATTTACTGGATTCACTAATGTTATATCCAAAACGTTTTCAAAAATACTTTTTTCCCCTCATAAAATATTTTAAATTTCAAGTTACGAAGCAATCCCAAGTTTATTTGCCATCCAGCAGAGCCTTCCCCAAGGTCTTTATCAAAGTGATATATCAGCATGTACATCTGTGAGTTATCCATGCCCTGGCATAGATCCGTAGTACAGACCTTGTTCGTTTTTTTTAAGCACCTTTTAACATCTTTTGAAATTTACAATTTTTAGAATCCCAGATCTCTTACGCATACGAGTAAGGTACTTCTATGTTGGCTTATTGGTCGATAAAGATCTCATAATAAAGAATATAGTCTTCATAAAACAGGATTTAAAACTGTACTGAACAGTATCCTATATCCAGAACTCAAGGTATACAGTGAATACGTGCTAAAAAACGGTTTTGTTTTGCTTCAAAATACAAATGCAAGTAAATATAATCCCATCTTTAGTTATGCAATGTGAAATTGTATATTGATGGTTTTCACGGCGGCCATGTTGGAGGAACTTAACAAAAGAATTGTCAAATAATTTCTTACGGAATTGTTCATTCTTTTGTATACTTGCCTGTTAAAAGAAAGAAAGAAAACAAACGCAAGTACATAGGTGTGGAATAGAGCTCAATTTCCAAATTTATCGACGAGTGGAGCAACAAAAGCAAGCGAAGCAAGAAGTAAAATCAGCTAAGTAAGACTATAGTAGTAGGTTTTTGGGCGTGTATAAACCAAACAAACAGCAAAAGTTTTTGAAATATAGGCTAACAATCAGTTCAAAAAATAATAGAATAACAAAAAAATACAAAAGACAGATATATAAATAGAAAATATTCATTTTTGTTTTTGCCATTAATTTGTTTTGCAAATGTTTTTGGATATATTTTGGGTTTAATTGTATCACTCATAATTACTGTATTCCTTCGCGACGTCAAATAACTTTACTAAATGCCGTCCTAAACTGGCCGCGTATGACGTCGATTCGAAAAACCGGAATAAAACTGGAGTCATAATTAAAGGCGTTGTCTCGTCACCTACCGCGCACACTGCGCATATCTACATTGAGGGATACCCGCGGGATTTTAAGAGCAGAAATCACGCCAGCAACATATGACAGTAGCAAGAATGTTTACATGTAGCAAGAAAATATTCTCTTGCATTTAGTCAAAGATGGAGAAATAATTTTCCTAGGATTCATTTAAAGAAGACTTTCTTTCAATAATTTAAGTTAACATTTCTGTAGATAATTTTGTAGGCACGAGAATATTTGTTTAGTTATGTGATTCAATATCATTGGTTAAATTCATTTCTTTAGTCTCTTTGTTTCATTGTTTTCTCATTGTTTCCTGACTTATCAGATTTTTCCCCGTCTCATTTAACATTCAGATTAGTAGTATAAGATCACCGTCCTGAACTTAGTTTTCCTAGTCAGTCCTCGTCAAGTTTGCACTAGTTTGCTTCGGTATATAAGTGTTTTCTCGTTCTTTCGGTCTCTTTATCCGTTTACTTGATTTAGTCTGATCAATTAACTGTCTTATACTGCTTTGTTAAAGAAACCATGTCGTGTTAAAACTCCTGGTTAAAGCTAAAATATATACCAGCATTTATGGTTTGCGATTAAAATTATTATGATCAAGCAAATGGTGAGTAAAATGTCTTACTACTAGTCGTTCTTTTCATTATCATCACTTATTTTTGTATAAGAAAAAAGTAATATCGGTCATAACATTTTTAAAGCGTGCCGTTGAACACACTCTCTATGAGAGAATACAAGAGAGTATGACTGAATATTTCATGTTATTTTCTTAAACGAGAATTGATTTCCTAACACACGCAGAGCTATAGCTGTTTTGTTAAAAAGGCTATGTAGAGTCGATATGGGACAAAAACGACTGTGAATATCTCCTAAAATAGTACTAGTGAACGCCTTATTTAATTTCGGCATAAACAGCTTGAAAAATTTGAAACATAACTAATATGAATAGAATAACTACATAAGTGAACATATCTATTTCTATCCTTCTTTTTTTCCCTTCTTTTTTGATTCTTTTGCTAAGTACAATAAGTTGAAGTAAATGAGAACTAAAACAAAAACAAAACAAAGTGTCTTTTCTGTGGTTTTCTGGATACACTTTACATTATATAAAATCTCCCACTGACGAAGCTAATAACTTGGCGTGCAGACAATCAAAGACTATTACTTATATAAAACTAGCAAAACATGGATTTCTCCATCAAAAACCTTTTCGTTTTCCTTACTTTTTTTCTGCGGCAACTTTAATATTAATAATGATAGTTTTTTTTACTTATATTTGTATATCTTAGTTGTTTTTAATTCTGATCGGAATAAGCTTCCAAACAACCCAAATTTATCTGAATTCGAGAGTTTCGTATAAAGCACCCATTGAATAACCCAAGCTGAATTTTACATATGATTTAGCTTAACATTCGAAGGTATTATGGCTGGAATTTCAGATAAATCCGAACACCCGGTGCACATGAAAATGAGCTTTGCCAACTAAGGGTGAATTTTAAATATTTTAGAACCCGAAAAATGTAGTTTGTAAAAAGTTCCTTTTCATTTATTAGAACGCGTTTCCCTATTTATATTTTAGCTTAAAATTATCATTAATATTTCCTTTACCATATTCCAAAAACAGCTAGAACTTTTCTAGTTTGCTTCATTTTTATACGCGAGCGCCTTTCCCAGACCTACCATTTTCACCTCGGCTTTAGGTTGAACGGAGGGCACCGACGGCCAAAATCGGTTTTTACGATTTTCTCAAAATAAAGATAAGATTATTCAAAATGAACATCAGTACGTTTATATATTTGGGTGGTATTCCACATCTTTGGACCAAATATAAACAAAATCCAATTTTTTTAACGTGGCCACCGATTTTTGATTATGTTTGATGATTTACAGACATTGCCTCTTATGTCCTGAAGTGCCATGTTATTGTCTTTTGACTCTCTAGGGAATGCTTGCAACCCATCAATATGATGTTGCATAAGAATCATTGGCTTGGCACCTCCCCCTTTTAGCAGCCGAATGCACGCAATTCGAATTCTCACACCTCCTCCCTATAGAGTGAAGTACTATATTTCACGAAATAATTGCCTTCAGTCTAATACTTACATGCAATTATTTTCCATCCTCCTTTTTTTAAATCTTATGTAAATTCCTTTGTCGTTTCCACGAGCACGCTATAGGACCCATAGGGCGAGTTATTACCAACGGACCTAATTGGAATTCTGAGGTTTCCAATTGTTTGTTGCTTAGGGGTTAAAGGATTCGAAGAAAACGTTTAAAAAATGATTGTAGCCCTGCCACTTTCACTCAGCAAGAAATTAATGACCCTATTATTTCAACAAGGTAACTGCTTTTGTCAAATTAAAAAGCTATGGACTCTCCACAAATCTTTTAATTTTTGACTGATGACTCTCCTATCTGAAGCTCCAACCTCGGCCTCCCTCCAATAGTACAAAGAACTGATTGGTGGCAAATCATGCATGAAATGGCATTTTGCGAATAGTTAGATATATTTTTTACGTATTTTATTGGTTTTACAATACAGAACAAGAAAAAAATAGAGCTTAGCAAAAATTGATTTCCAGCGTTCAATCTACTTTTTATTCAGAACGGAATATTTGGATGACAAAACTGGCCGAAATTTCTTCAAGACTTCAATGGAATTGTTCTTTATTTCGTCTTTTGCTATTTTTTTTTTTTTACGATATACATCCATCATTGATTGTTTTCTTAAAGTGCCTATGACCTTTATAGGATTATGATCAATTTTGATTTTCTGTGTGTTGGGGATGAATAAACAAAAATTTTTTTTTTCGATTGACTAAATATTCTCGGAGATATAACGCCCTAAAGTACGCAGTTTTGCCACGCCCCATCGATTTGGACGGGATTGCGAGGTCTGGTACCTAGTTGGCGTCGAATGACGTCACAACAAGAACGACTCGGCTTCCAATAAGTAAAACAAAGTAGAGCTTGGTTGTTCTTTCCAGTGTTTTTACCTGTTTTGCTCGCTTTATTTGCCTGTTTGTATCTTTGAAATTAACCAGTAGTCAAAGAAAGGCTGTGAGATGGAATCCATTGATAATGCTGATGAATACTTTGATTCAAGCGACGAGAATGAGAGTATTTACGACCTCGAGGACGAAGAATTAGACGAAGCCGTTCATGGATATCCCGGCGAACAGGAATATTCTGATGAAGAAGTTTATGACACCTGGGTTTTATCCTGTCAAATAGTTCCATGCTAGTTTCTTTCATTGTTTATAGCTGGCCCCAGTTTTATAGTTACTTAAAAATAGGACTTACTGAATTAACACCCATCCTCCAAAAAAAAAAAAAACAACAAACAAACGTAACCTCAAAGTTGAAGTGTTTTGTAAACTTGGGTTAATAAGTTTGGCTTTATTATCATCATTCTATGTTGTAGGTATTACGAAAGATGCATGCAATAATAAAAAAACTAGTCAATATTTTGCTCAATAATACCTTTTACTGACACAGTTTCAGTACAAAAATAAAATATATGTTATGTTTTTTCCTACAACTAGCCACCAATATGTTGTATTAGATTAAAATTATTGTTGTTGTTCGACTACTTCTCGCACCGGCAACTCAACTTCTTTCGGTGAAGACACGGAGGCAATGGCATCTTTTAAAACCTTTGGAAAATAGATAATAAAAACAGTTTGAAAAATAAAATCAGAGAATTAGAACTATCGAACAAGTAAACATTCCTGGAGATTTGACCAGCGACACTTACCTTTCGGCGATTACAATCCGACAGTTTGGTTTACTCTTCATGGTTGCTGGCAACAAACCCAACCTCATCTTTAACTAACTGAGGACGATTTTTCGAGACAAAATCAAATCTCTGATTATAATCCTCTGGTAGGAAGTGTGTAGAACATATGAAGGAGGTAGCCGAGGGGTTGAAATTTGCTCGCTTTCTCTTCACAAAATCAATCCATTGCTTCCTCCTGGACTTTGCTTCTGGGCGATTGTCGTTATAAAATGGTATCTTATGCAAGTATATACCTTTCGTAAAATCTGGGGTGTTTGAGCACCCAGCAACAACACATCTAGTCGGCATTTTCTCATATTCTGACCGAAGAACTAGAAAGAATCTTTGCTTATCAAAACATTCGTTCTTGTTGTGACGTCACACTCAGCGAGACTCTGCTCGGTCCCAGTTCCCCTTTATCCCGTCCAAATCGATGGGGCGTGGCAAAACTGCGTACTTTAGGGCGTTATATCTCCGAGAATATTTAGTCAATCGAAAAAAAAATTTTTGTTTATTCATCCCCAGCACACAGAAAATCAAAATTGATCATAATCCTATAAAGGTCATAGGCACTTTAAAGAAGTTACTTGGTAAATATAACTGTTCTAATAAAACTTCGCTCGATCGATTTAATAAGAAGTTTTTTGCTGAATACTGCCGTGACTTTGACCTTTCTCTATGAGAATAAATTCCTCCAGAGCTTGAAATCTGACTCTCCTACGAGTCTTGAAATTAAAAAATTAAAAAGACTCCGATAAAAAGTACCGGGGATGCTCGTCGTATCTCTTAGGGGTAAAAATTCGCGATTTGTTATCTTTTAGGGTGTTAAATGCGAATTTTTGAAAATCATTATTTTCTGGTATCTCTTAGGGTGTCGGAAAAGGAGAGAAGCGCGCATCGATACTGGCTTATCCTAGGCGCTTTGTATATGAAATTCAATATCATTTGTTGTGGTATCTCTTAGGGGTTAAAAATTATTCAGCCACGCCCTTTTTTAAAGACTTTCGGTATCTTTTAGGGGTCTTTTTGAACATTTCCGACGAGCATCCCCGGTACTTTTTTCCCAGAGTCCCCCCTCCCCCCCAGGCACGGCATAGACCCCTCACAAGAACTCGTTTCTACGCTTTGCGTATCCACGAGTTAAAAAGTGCTATGTCACGTCGGGAAGTGAGGGAGTGATACTTTCCCTACGGACACAAAGATTTCCTCTGGACCAGACGCTCTTTAGCACGATAGCTTTATTTGGTTGTCTTGTACAGCGTAGAGTATGCTGACTTGACTAGCTGTGACTGACTGTAGGATAACTGCAACTGCAACTCACTGCGATTGACTACTACAACTGCGATTGATTGCTACAACTGAAGAATAACTGCAACTAACTACTAACCCTGAGAGAGCTCGTATTTAGTACTAGTACTACGTCACATAAGCGGTTTGTACTAGGTCAAACTAGATTGAACCAGTTAGGCCACGTATGATGTAAGCGCTTGAGACAGGTGATGTACGAGCACTCAGTTCTAAGAGCTGACCCTGAAAATCGGTCGATGGAGCTCGCTAGCTTAAGTAATAGAGAACAGATTATAATAAGAATATTTTCAAGTCACAAATAAGATAATTCTGAACAAGAGATCAGAAGAAGGCTTGGGAAGTGATTGTTTATGCAATAAACAGCCCTGCTCTTTTTTAGTACGCATGTACAAAGTTGTACATGATGAAAACACGTTTTTACTGGAAAAGTACTGCAGCTGTTGCTTACTACAAAAAGTACTTCCTAATTAAAACTGGAAGGCCTTGTCAATAAACAAACATCCTTGACCCTCAGGTTAATGAACAAGTCATTATATTTGACTGACTATTGGTCAATGATAGGTTGTCTATTGACAAGTCATTAAAATAAGGAAGTTTCACTTAAATTTGTTATAAAAAGAAGGTTTAGCAAATAAGTTTCTATTTCAAGAATGTTTTCCCCTAATATTTTCCCTTGATTATATTTTTCCCTTCTACATATTATTCTCCCCTTCGAGAACATTCGCCCTCGAATGTCACGAAAAGAAGATAAAACTACAATTATAATCAGGTGTACACTGAGCAGTACTCGCTTAGCTTGACCAAGCTATATGACTGGACTCATGCAGGTAGTCTGCATGCCAGGGGTCTACAGTATATAGAACAAGAATATTAAATAGTTTTATAATCCTTAACCCACTAAATATCATAAAAAGGAAAATCTAGTTATTTCTGAATAATGGTATAAACAGTATGTTTTTAACATGAAGAGAGAGAAGACTGAAGCGGTTCTTGACCTAAAATTTGGTAGAACCAAGATAACCATCAAGAAGTGCGAAAAGAATAGCCACGCATATATTCTTTTCTTGAATGCGCGGAAAAACATAAGCTAGCTACTTCTAAGAGGTGTAGTTAGCGTTATTTAGCGTTATTTGGTATGGTTTTGTAAAAGAGTAGTTTCTTCGTTACCTAAAATATATGAACCTTAATGAACGACCGTTCGCCAGCGGATGGTTATGCCAAGCCAGCTTGTTAGTGAACGACTTAACAACTATTAAATATAACGACTTAATTATCTATTAAATATTTTCCCTTGATTATATTTTCGCCGTCAATCAAAGGCTATGAGCTAATCTTGCGCGGTAATTCTGACACGACAATTACAAATATATATATATATGTATGTATATGTATACAGCCATTTGCAAAAATTATGGCCATTTCAAATATACATACAAGTATATCGAAAGTATATCAGACACGGCGGGATATCTTTCTTGATATTTTTTTTCGTGAAAGCCCTAGTGATAGACAACTCAAAAAAAAAAAAAAAAAAAAAAAATCGGGGAAGATATCCCATAATTTTTGATATGCTTTTGATTTAACAGATCAAAAACAGTTTTCCGCGTTTAATACTCTGATCAAAACACGCTGGATGTTGAGAGAACACGAGAGGAGCGTAGGAAACCACGATGCGTATCGGAGTGGTTTCCAGCTTTTCGAGTGTTCTCTTAACATCCCAACTTATATATATATACACCGAATCGCTAAAACTTTGACACTTTAAAGATATATATACATATATGTGTAACCCCTTTTTTTCTATTGTCATACCTGGATTTTCAAGGAGAGACAATAGGAAAAAGGGGATACATATATATGTATATATAACCTTAAATTGTCAAAGTTTTAGGGATTCGGTGTATTTATATACGTATATATATACACTTATTTGCAGATAGGTTGTAGTATACATTTATACAAATACCTAATTTATTCAGTATATTTAATGATATGCAAAACAGAAAACTCGCTTTATTTATTATTTGTTTCATTCAATGAACGTCAAAATATTTTATTCTTGTGTTTTACATCCTACAGATTATAAATCAATTGGTTTTGAGGGTTAGAAAAGTAAAATTGCAATGTGCATGTCATTAGGTTATTTGTATAAATGTATATATGTATACTACAACGTTTCTGCAATCGAGTGTATATATATATATATATATATATATATATATATATATATATATTATATAGGTAAATATATAGGATTCACATTCGAAGGCTTATGCTTGGAATAAGGAGAAGCAGGAGAACCTACAATTAGAATATGATTACTATTAAACCATAGTCTCCACATGCTCTTGTGGAAACCACGAACATCCTCTTCCACATCCCAGATATGAAGGCATTTTGATACACTATTCCAGGTTACCCAGTCAGTCGGGTGATCCATTTTGATATAAAATACATAAGTCTCTCCTTTTGTTTGGGGGAAAAAGTCTGGGTTTGCGCACGGATTCTTGGAGTGGTCGAGCACTTCAGCAATACTGAAAAAAAGGTAAATATATATGTTGCTCAGTGAAAATGCATTAAAATGTGGTGCACTGGAGTTTTCACGTCACGCGCATTTTAGCTGAGGTGTGCAATGCATTTATGGATATGAACCTTTGAAAGGACTAGACTTGCTCCATTTCGACCTCTCTTGTTTCCCGAGTTGTGTTTTATTCTTGCGAAGCGAGAATTTGTCAAGCATAGCGGAAATGGAAACCCCTTAATTTAATAGAACCCTTAAACAACTACGACAATAAGAGCGGGCTAGCTCACAGATCGACTCGTTAGTTCTTTCGTACGAACCGGCTCTGAGATCCGAATGCCTGCGGTTATAATACAATGGCCAAGCGATAATTGGCTTATGAGATGATGACAGCGAATAAGCGGACTGAATATCCTCAAAATACTCTGTATTTATTGCTCCAAAATATCGAAAACGATTAGGCCTCGTCTACACGTATCCAGATATTTTTGAATCCGCAACTTATTAATTGTTTGTTTCGGATTTAAAGAAAATTCACATCCACACGTAGTGTATTCGAATCGTTCGGGTGCTTTTGTCGCCATCCTGCTTGCAGGTTCGTATATACTTCCCCCGAAAAGACGTAGTGGTTTATCAGAAGAAAACGCGCAAAAGAAACCCGACGTTTAATGATAAGACAGAGTCATCAACAAACTCAGATTATTAGAGTGGTTGTACTCTTGACCAATTTCTTGCGAAGAGTTTTAGATAATTTATGCGGAAGATATTTAAATAATTCGTGGACCAATCCGAAGACATGGTAAACTTAAAATAACATTGTATTGTATTGAAAATATAATATATGCAAATAGCTTTGAATAGCGTACTTTACTCCATTATACTCACCCAACAAGTCGTTCAATCTCTTTCTCGTAATTCTCTTTTTTCATAACTTCTATGTTTAATTTGACATTAGATTCAGTGTTCAGTGCTTTTTTTTTAAAGTACAATTCCTGGAAATGCGGATTCATGTTTAATCCCTTGGTACCAAAGTGATATGTCCGCGAAATGTCTGGGATGATACATTCACGACCCTTTCGTATCTCAGGTAGTCGCATCCACACGTCCCAGTCCCAGAACTTGTCTGGCGTTGGCCATTGAGGTTCAAGCTCATCTTTGTAGAGTTTACGCTTCAATACCCTTGGACAATGAAACACATACAATGAGGAGGGAACATAAAAAATGTGCAGAGGGCGAGTGTGTGTAGGGGTGGGGACAAAAACAAGAGGAGAGTTTTTCTGTCCTTGAACCTTTCTGTGTGTTGATCAATAAGATTCAAGCTGTTCTTGCTACAGTTTAACAACCTTGAAAACTTAAATATGATAACGAGAGCCAATATCGGCCCCCTGTATGTATGGGTGGGGAGAGTTGGTTCAAAAGTAAGGAGGGAATGTTGAAGCAGTGAACTTGTCATTTAGGCTAAAAGTCTTCCTTAACATATATATAGAAAACAAAGTTAATTTGGGCATAATTAATTCAATTTAATACTATTGAGGAGGTTTAAGGGTTTTCAACCTCAGAATTTGTGTAGGGTTGGAAATTGAGGTCTAATGGCTTCTTTGGGAGGTACAGGACAGGGTCATATTTTACATTCTGGATTCCACCTATTAGATTAGAACTTAACAAGAATCATGAGACACGATATTGTAATGCTGAATCTGTAAAGAAAAGCCTCGTTTTGTGCATATATACATCAGTACTAACCAGCCTAATCCTGGCATGGTCTCCACTCTATATAGCATGGCCTTGTCGCCTACTGTGTGATCATAACCCTAAACAAGAAGCAAAGGGAAAAAATACTTGAGTAAATGTGAAGGTATTGTAAGTTAAAAGCTCTTTTGATAACAAGTCCATGACTGATAATTTGAGTCTGTTAATTCACAATTTAATTTGAAGTGAGATGTATCGTTTTCTGCCATTAGGGGGAGAAACTGAAGAACCAAAAACCACTTTACACTCATATACTGGTGTGTTTGTGGTTTAAACCCACAAACATGCATAGAGGAAGCACTTTTGCAGCCATAATTCCAGCACTGAGATCTTACCTGATCATTCCAAGCAGATATACAGTAAATACTGTCATCCACATTCATCAGAGGAATAAGCTGTTGGAAATAGTTAAACAAGTCTGGAGACACGTCCAAATCTTCTTCTAGAATGATCATGTACTCTGCTTTGGGATACAGGTTGAAGGTTGTTGTAAGACTTGCTTTATAATGCTAAAAAATAAATCCATACCACCACATTACAACACTGGCAGTGCAGCTGACATTTTCTGTAACTCTCCCAGAATGTTATAGCGGAGCACCATACTTAAGAAAAAATGGTAAACCATCGAGTTGATTTTTCATGGTTTGGCTGACGTCATTTCAAAGCAAAACTTCTCACAAATGCGGCTCCCAAATGCACAGAAAAAATCGCTTTAGGACAAGTTATAGACCAAAAACAATTAAAAAAACACTTTCATGTAGTCAAAGATGGATCAAGAAGTGTTCTCCAAGAATTCAGGTGTGGGTTTTTTTAGCAAACAATCGTATATATATATTTTTTATTTTGACAAGCATTTTTTTCGACGAATCGAGAAATCAAAGACTTTCTCTCAAAACTTTTTATATTTCTATCAATAAGCTTAATTTATTTCAATGCTGGAGGAAATATAACACGAAGAGCATATTACAACAAATATTCGTCTAGCTTTATTTAGCTTTGTAAATCTTTAACAATTCGGTTGTTTTTAACCAGCTATCGTATGTTTTTCGTACAAAAAAAATACAGCTTTGTTCGCCTCCTATCGCGGGGTCCAATCGGTAAAACAAAGAAGACTTTCATTCAATAATTTTATATCTTTCTACAGATAATATATTTAATCATTGAATGAAATATGAATTTTTACCAAATATTCAACTGTTTATTAAGCTGTTCGAGCAAGTATGATTATAAAAATGAGCTAAATTTGTGTTGTTGAAAGATGTTTTTGTATAAAGACCTACTAGACTTTCTCTAAAAAGCTAAAAAATATTCAAAAACATTTACAAACGCCAATTTACTGCCAAAGAAATGAGTCATTTTGTATTTTGCATTGCCTTTTGCATTATTTTCTATTTTGTCTCAGTTGTTCTTGTCAAGTTTAAATGAATGTAAGCTTTGTTTTTGGAAAACTGTAAAAGACCTAATTAAGTAAACCTCATTTTTTGCTCACCTTAACCAGTTTTCAAGTCTGTTTTTTGGACTTAATTTGTCCTAAATCTCCAGATTTTCGATTTCAATGAAAGACATCCGAGGTAAATTTCACTAAACTTAATATTGTATTGGATTATCTGTAGTTAGCTTTCGTTTTTCTTTAAGTAAAAGAGATTCAAAGCCTAAAACTGTAGGCCTTGGAAAACTTTGTCGAAGAATTTCTCCAAGAACAAAACTAGCCCCTGGGGGTGGTGGTAAGTTATGTACAAAATTCCTAAGTGGGAGATTATACTCGTGCAAAAAAAAAAAAACACAAAAAACGATGTAGTGCATTTCGATTCGATTTCACTGCATGGTTTTTATTATGGGAGAAATTATCATCATTTCGAATAAAAAATAATTGAAGATTTTTCCCCGATCTTATTTTTACCCTTCAGTTTCATTCAAATTGTTCTCCCTGTGACTTCCGTATCGGGAGCTCCGCTTTTAGGCAGTGCCTAAATATATATATTATGATATATATATTATAACCACATAAAATATCAGCAACGGAGGCTAACAGCACTGCCAGTTTAGGCCCTGTTCACACTAGAGCCAAAAATTGGGTTTACTTTACCTCTTACCAAAAAAAAACTTTGCAAGTACTGTATCCTCCAAGTTTTTAGGACAACACAGAGCATAGTACATAATGATGACAAAGCTGCTCAAGATTTAGGCATGGAACTAGGGGTTGAGAGGGAGAGAGCATATAGAATGGCAATGACAAACCACGTGAAAATGCTATCTAAAATGCCATATTGTGAAAAAAATCAAACTAAAGAAATACCATAACTAAAGATTGTAATACCTGAGCTATTCTTGCATTTTTACTGCTGACTGGTGTGTGCTGTATTCCCCTAACACCAAACAGTTTTGCCACAGCCAGTGGTTCCTCAAAATAACCATCGATAAATACAGTCACTTTATCAGGCTTTGCTCCCACCGCAGACAACATTGGCCGTAACATCCTGTACAAGTAATGAGGTCTGTTACTAGCTATCACTGCTACTGGAAGCTCAAGCTGTTGGTTATTAGGAAGAGACTCTGCTTTGATGTCGATAGCTGCTGGGTTTGAACCTAAGGATAGAGCACATATGGAATTAATAATGCCTTGTAACATCAAAGATATGCCACATTTGGAATGGTCTTTTAAAAATGACAACAACAACAACATAAAAACCACGTCAACAACATTTTCATATGTCTTTATATATTTTTTCATTTATATCTTTTATGTACCATAGTTTTTATGTTAAGTATTACTTAAAAGTATTAGTATCTTTACACAAGTTAATATTATCATTCTGGCGCACCTAATTGTTCACAATTTACGGCTTATGCTGTTATATTCACCCCTGGGTGATTATAAAAAGCACGCTCACGCTCGTTTGTCCATGTTTGATGCTTGCAGAGATAGATAAAATTTGAAAAGAAAAAAAAAAAAAAGAAAAAGAAAAACAACAGCAACAACTACAACTACAACTTTGTCGTTATTTATTAAATTCACTTGTATTAAGAATTCTAAAACAATTATTTGCCTCAGGCTCAGTGAATATCTTGGCATATTTGCCTCACCATTTGAAGACTCGAGCCTCGGTAAATACTCCCCGATATTTACTTCGCCTTTGGCGAATGATAGTAAAATGTTTACATACATAAGCATCATGGTGTGTCAGATGCACAGACCCGAGCATTGTAAACTACTGCCGAGTATGTTGTACTTATTTAACGTTTGGGTAGATCATTTAATTTGCACCGAACTTTTAGCTATTTTTTTTAGATAGCTCAGGATATGCGTGTTTTCCGATGAATTCAGACCACACGTCATTCCCATCAAAATATTATTGTTTGTTTGAGGTATACAGTGTAAAAGTGTGTCTTCTCATGCACAACTGTTTAAACAAAGAAATGGTTCTCTAGGGAATGACAATTGGTCTGAAATAGAAAATCATTATACCCAAGCTAAAAACGTCTACATTTTTTTGCAAACCAAAGGCGAATGATTGTTGAAATTAACCAAATTTGCATTTTTAAAATTACTGCGTTTCCCTAATTAACTCTAATAGATACTTACAGCTGCATATACTTCCATATCCTTCATATTTACTACAAAAGTCTTTCCGTCTTCTATTGCCCTCTGTATCTTCCCAATGACACTCACTCTCTTCCACCAACTGCAACGGTACTGCCACCTCAAAAGAAACAGGCTCAGCCCAGGTGTCACGCGATTTTGACTTTTGAAAGCCTTCTGCATATCTTTTTCCTTTCTTCTGAACAACAAAACCCCAAGTGTCACGCCAGCCAAAGCGGCTAAAGTTCTCACTTCCAAGAGTACTCATTAAATTTCTGGCATTAGTTTTTAAAGACATTGAACCTTCATCCTGAAAGCCAAAAATGAATTATGATAGGATTCATTTGAGGATTCATTTGAGATTCAGAAGAAGATCCGGGATATTGATAATTATATTATTTTTATTTTTATTATTATTTAAGATTATTAATTACAATACAGATGATGACTATTCAGACCGCCCAATGAGACAGGAAATCATGCATTATAGTGAAGCCAAGCAATTGTACCATCCCACCATGGCTTTGATAATGTTAAGGCAAACCCTCTATAACAAACAAGGAGTATATTTACCTTCACTGTAAAGCAAATGATTCGTCCATCTGATACATTATTGAGAAAGAACACCATTTCATCAGAGTCATCTTTCCAAAAGCAGGTATCAAATGTTCTGTTGGCCATCACTGCACCGGTGGCTTGGTTTAAGACCACTGCACTTATGCCACGCCCCTTTTCTGGGTCAGTTGCTTCTAAAACCTATTAGTTTATAATCAAAACACCAATGGAAAATAAATTCAGTCACTCCTGTCAAGCTATATTATATATTAAATTGCCTTAAAGTACGTTAAGGCAATTCTATCTGAGTTCTTATGAAATCAAATTACTTTGTAATTAGGTTTCAAATAAGATTTAAAATGCCTGTAGAAGTTTATGTCTATTTTCATGATTATTGATAATATTTGACAAAGGAACTATATATTGGGTATTTATTTACTGCCGGGCTCTGTGTCGTGTGTGAGTAGAGTTGCTCATTGGTTCTAGCTATCCTGTGTTTTGTGGGTTTTTACTCCATTGGAATTTCAGTGGATGAAAAGCCACTGCTGTCTGTGGAAAGCCACGTCTTAATACCAAAATTTATTCATTTATTTTATTTTTTAGTTACAGTATAGCAGAAATGTCTAGTTTCTCAATCATGCTTTTGCAGTCTGTGATCATGGTATCATATAAATGTATCACAAATAGCAACTCATTTCACAAGCCATACCTTTGTCCCATCAACTGTTATGACAGCTGAGTCGTTGCTTGAATAAATTTGAATATGAATTTTATGCTTCTCATGTTTCTTCATTTGGTTTCACTAAGAAATAAAAATAGAGAAGTTTTAATTAGTGGAATTGTTTCATTATACAGCACTGCAATTTTCAATATATCAAAGCTTACTCTCAGTAGTTTTGAGTATCCTTTGCAGTTTGATATTTCGCTGTCACCAATGTAAAAGGTAGTGACTTCAAGATTGATTTTCACTTGACAGCAGCAGAAAAACTAATTTCAACATGCAGCTCTGGCACCTATGCGTTTGCATAATATTGAAAACTGCTATCATAAGGGAAATGGTGGATTTTAATCAAAAGGTTACATCAATTTAAAGAAACCATCAATAAAAACAATTGCAAGGATAAGAAAGAAACTTTGCATAACCAAGGAACTATTACTTTTGATTTTAAAGAAATATACGTATTCTCATTTGGCCAAATAGTTTTTTCTACTAGCAATGCAGCTGCTAAAGTACATTGCAGGGGTTCAACAAAATTTAAAAAAGGCTTTTCAAGTATCTTGCCTCAAACAAGTCAGATGCTCCCAATATTTTATTATGATTAGTAATATAATAGTATGCTAGTAATTTTTTAATAAATTCTAGTTTGCAAACCCTTTTAATGTTTGGCCATTGCAGGAATGATCCCGCTAATTTCCGTCTCATTTTTTTTCACCATCAGAATTATGCTATAAATCCCTACTTTCCCAGGACTGCTAAGTTGTGGAATAGCCTCCCACATTCCTTTAAATATGCTATAACTGTTCCACAACTCAAAAGTCTTCTTTTTACGCACAACAAATTTAAGTTTTTTACCGACCGCCATAGAGTAGTGCATTATATAATATGATAGTAATATTTGTTCTTTATACATTTTTGAGTTTTTCTAAAGTTTTAAGCTTCACATATTTTATCTTGTTTTCCTGAACTATGTAAGGGGTCGAATTTCAATTGGGGTTACCACCTTATTCAGGGGCGGCGGAAGCTGAAAAAATTTGGGGGGGCACTCCAATATTTCACGGTACCTTGAAATGACCCCCCCCCCCTCCTCCCTGTTTAGCTTGTTTACAAACGTGTATGTGTGATATTTCAATCAGTAACATTTTGCGCGCATTAAACCACGTACTTGCAATTGTGCTGAGAGACACAAAAATGATGCAAGTCGTCGCTAGATATATCGTATATTTTTTAGATACAGAAAATTATGTAATATCAAAATAATAAATAATGGTAATCATAACCAAATCTCATGCGTTTTTTTTTTTGTGTGTGTGAGGCATTATATTCTGGGGGGGCCAGGCCCCCCCAAAAAATCTAGTGGGAGGGGGGGGCCTTTTCCCCCCCGGGCCCCCCGCTTCCGCCGCCCCTGCAGACCTGTGAAAATTTTAAATATAGTAAGCATAATACATAGAATTTGATACTAATTCCATTGTTTTCTTTTGCCTTTTAAATAAAATGCACTATTAGAATCTAGGATAATATTTGAAAAATCCAGTTAAATTTACGCAGTAGTTTTGCGAAGCGAGCGAAAATAAAATTGTCCAAAATTCGCTCTGAATTAGTTCGGTTCCACCTTAAGCAAAACGATCTCATCAATCGCCCTTTGAGTTTTATATCTCTGAGGCCTAACACCAATTTTTTCGTCAGGCAGGACTCTTCTTCGTCACCGAGATCAGATTTTTTGCAAAAGCGCTTCGAGAGCACTGCAGTATTCATCAACAGACTCTCCGTCCTTTTGATTTCTCTCGATAAATGACTATTGAAATTGTTGGAACACAATGGCTCAAAATAAGCTATAAACTTTCAACAACTGAATCTTAGTAGCGACTAGTATTTTCTCAGTCTTTTCTTCAAGTCAACTAGCGACTTTATTGTACAGGTCCCACGAACCCTTCCATTTTCTCCAGCACTCAGATCTATCTTTTTCTTCGCTCGATCTCTGAGCTTGAGGCGGTTTCAGGTGCTTTATGTGTCTTATTTTCTATCTTTTAGTTCTGACACCATGACTTAAACACACAACATGGCGGGGTTCATAACGAAGCAGCCTTTAATATATTAATATGCAATGCCCATTAATTCAAATGACTAATTCGTGGAGCTCGTCGTACATATTTCTTAAAAATATGAATAAATAGAGAATTTAACTACAAGTTCATCTTTTTAAAACTGGCATAGCATTAAAATATTTATCTTTTCCTTACTTGTTTTCTCGAGTGGTTTCCTGTCCTCATACGCTTCCTTCTCCAACTTGACATTATTTTCTCTAGTCTTGGCTGTCGTATCGTTCAGAATTAATGCTATAGCTACACATAAAACTACGAATAGAATGCATAGAAATCCACTTACAGGTCCCCTTAATCTCTCTCTTTCTTGTTCGCGTAAACGAGGCATATTTTTACAATGAATATTGAAGATCTGTTATTCTAGTAGGTAGAGTCGTTGTTGGCATCTGTAGTGGTATCTGGAAGGATCTTTTCTGGCTACCAACTTAGGGAAAAATTCCATTAGGCACCCTCAACGCAATTGACGTCATTACGCACATCGCCTTAGCAACTAAGCGAATTCGAACTTGCATCGGCAAAAAGCTAGTTGAAAGCATTGAAATTACTTGTAAATCTTCGTTTTGTGTTGCTGTTAAAGGGCTTTCTGTAAGTAAAACTAAAATAATAGCAAAGAATTGAATTGGATTACCTTAAGTGAACGTCGCCATCGCCATCGTTGCATTGCAGTTTTTAAGTATATTAATAATTACATAGATTATGATTTCGATTTCTTAACAAATAAATCTATTTATAAAATAAATTAAATAGTACGCACGCTGTGATTGGTTGATAGCCATGTTTGCATGAGGATATGTAAACACAGTTGTGACGTCACAACTTTCGTGTTTTCCCGGTACAAGTTCAAAAATTAAAAATTTACAGTTTCTTTCGAGGAAAAAAACGCCCCCAAAAATGTATTTTGAAGACGAAGTTCCAAATTTTGACTTGTGAGTAGTATAGGGGATGGGGGTTCCAGCGCAACGACCACCGGAGGATTACCCGTCTAAAGTACTCCCCTCGATTCGTACCGCGATTACCCGCATCCCGAGTTTATGTAAAATATGTTAGTCTATATATGGAGTGCGAAGAATGTAAAGAGTTTGCTTATGATTTCTGTGTAAAGTGCTTGAAACCCAAGTTTGTTACCCCACCACCAAATAAGTATATTTGTTGTGGTAAGAAAATGCAAATAGAAGACGACACGTCAGCACAGTGTTACGAGTGTGGTAAGAATATTCGTAATGCCGTACCAAATGCTACCAAAGAGCAATATTACGCCAATGGAGGTCGTAAGAAGACCCCATACAAGAGAATAAAATACTTTAGGGACTGGATGAGTCATATCCAAGGTTATCAACCGGTATATCTAGACGATGAAGTATGGGAGGAAATCATAGACCACTTAAAAGAGCCAACCCCACAAAGCCTACGAAAGACATTGAAAAAATTAAAACTAGGAAAATATTACAAAGCTATTCCCTATCTTTTGTCTGAAATTACCGGTAAGTCTATTCCCGAGGTTTCTGATATGGCAAAAGCCGAGTGGATGTTTTGTCAGCTGAATAAGGATATTCCTTATTACCCTGACGTAATTTACGAAATATTTTACAAAATAGACCCCAACCACCCCCTGTTAGGATGGATTCCGAGAAAATAAAAATGCAAAACTGGCGTTTATTTTGCCAGAAACCCCACTGGGGAATGCATCGCGCAGAACACCAAGCTATCCCCAGTGGGGTTTTTTGCATTTTGGGCTTACGGGGCTTATTTCATCCCGCGCCAGAGGCCCTCTAGTACATACACATATATCTTTCTTACGACCCACCAGAGGGTGAACTCCGGACAGCGTCCCGAGACACCCCCTGACTTTTCCAACTTTTCCAATCGCGAAACCCCCCATCGCGGGGTTGAATCGCACTTTCTACCCCTCCCCCACGGTTGCTGTGAGTGGGGGAGGCTTTTTTTTCACTCACAGCAACCGGTCCAAATGCATCTACAGCGAGGCTCGAACTCGGGACTTTAGGCCTCCCCAGCCCCAAAGTCCACGATCACAAGCGAACGCCAGACACATCTGGACGCTTATCTATGTGAAAATTATTATATTTATGTCTTACACTCTAATTTGCATATTTTCTAGACTGACGTTCGATATGTAAATAGAATCCCGTCACGCTCTTTTCGAAGCAGATGTTTACTGAGCAAGCTTTCTTTGAAGCTCTTCTTTCGCTTCTTGATAGATCTTTTTGCGAGATTCCTCGGAAAGATCTTTCACGATGGTTTTTTTATTCCTTATGTCCGACTTTAGTTTCTCGTATTTGTCTTCTTCAGCTAAGATAAGCGAGAATTCTGCGTTGTCTATCTTTCTGTCACGCAAAGCCTTTGAGACAAGGTCAATGATCGTATTTACTTTAGCCCTTGACAGAGCTATTGTCGTGTCATGCTTGGATATTTTGCTTGACAACTGTTTCATAACGCCTGTTGTAACAGCCGAAATAATACCGCAGACGGCGCCGACGCTAGCCAAAGGAACTCCAACGATTATTCCCGGTCCAGTAAGCGAAGTAGCAACGCCAGAGCCTGTTAACGCCACGGACATGGAGCCGGAAGTTATCGCGATTTTATGTAATATGCTTCGGGCTCTAGCATACTTTTTCCTGACCTCCTCATAGTGCTTCGTTTGACCCTCTAAGTAAGCGAGGATTAGATTTGCCTTATTCAAGCGGAAGTTCTCGGCATTCAATTCATTGGGTTTTGTAGGTAAATCAGGATAGAGTGGAGGTGCTGATGGTATAACATCCATTATATATACTAATGTACGACGCTTTTGGGAATGATATTGAGGAGCAGCCACATCACGACAACCGGGATTACTGGAACTGGAGGGCCTTTAGGAAGATGTTTCCGCACGCGGATGCTAGTAAGTTCGAAAGGAGACCCGATGGGATTTACTTCAACGGCGAAAGAATGTACAGCAATGAGGATTTGAAACCTACGCTGGTCGATCAGATAGACAATCAACTGAAGAATTCTGGTTATGTTAAACCCACACCAACACATCCAAAACCCGTGCAAGGTTGGTCAAAGGAATTATTGCTTGGTACCGGTACTTATCCGGTACCCGCGGTTTCATTTGATAAACATCCAAGTTTGGATTTGACATTGAACATGCGGATCTCTAACAACCATTCCTTTTCGTTAAAGGTGCGAGATATCTTCAAAGACGTACCCATTAATCATACCACCGCTAAGGAATCTCATGAATGGTTAAGTGGTCCTAACATGCGTTATTGGCCGCAGCAACTAAACTTTGCGGTTTGGTGTGCCACCAGCGGCTGCGGTGTAAGTGCAAAGTTGATGAAGAATTCGATATTTATGTTTCACTTCCACTTTACCGTCCGAAGAATACTGCATGAGATGGGTGTTATTGCGCTGCCGGGAGATGCCACGTTTTATCCAAGAGATAATAAATACAACGTTCCTGCTTACGACCGACTTTGTAAGGAGTTTGATGTTGTAGGGAAGGATTTTAGATGCACTGTCGGTGCTAACAATGGCTTGGGGCATATTTGGGCTTATTGGGGGATTGGTGGGCACGAGCTAAGCAACAGGGAAGTTCATGCGTTGAATCTACGATGGAACACTGGGTATCACAAAGAAACTCACGACAGTAGCACCTTCTTTGAACCAAATGCTAAGACCACTAAGGAAGTTAGAGACGGACCTCTGTTCAAAGACGAGGGTGGTAAGTATGCAGGGGTCAATCCACTGATTATTAAGATTACCAACGACGAGCAAACGAAGCAATATCTTAATTTCATACCCCCAGAAGGTAAAGGACTAACCAAAGCCGGCCTTGCCCGTTTGAACCGCAGCATAGAAGCTTACGTGTATTCCATCCTTGGAGCTCAGGTAAACACCCGATCGAGTATAGTGGGGAATACCGGCGCCGCAGAAGAGACGCGAGCCGAAGCCTTGATCTTATTCGAAAGTTCGATCTTGGAGGGCGACATTAGCAAGGGCGTACAGCGTTACCAACTAGCTATACAAAATTCTAAGGCGAGGTTGGACTATGCAGTAGCCCCGGGTTGTTGGTTAATGCCTAGTAATTTATCTATAAATACTGGTTCTGTAGTAGGATACAACAACAAACTGCAGCGAGCTACTATGGACATGAAGTTTGGGGTGAACGACGTGAACTCTGACACTCTTAGGAACATCCCCCATTTCGTAGAGAAGCCAAAAAAGTCACACGAAACGAAGCTACCCGTAGTTAAGAAACCATCAAAGAAGGTCCTGCCTACGATACCCGAGGAATATGACCATAACTTACTAAAAGCCGGCCTAGCAGTCGCGGGTGTTGGTCTGAGCTATTATATATGGCGATGAATAACCCCTACGTAGCTGGAGTAGATTGTGTCTATACGACTTACACAGGCGAGAAAAAATACACCCAGGCGTCTTGGGTTGATGTCACGGGCATGTCTGTAGACTTGAACTACTCAGGAAAGAAGTTAATCCTTTGTAGTATTTGCATTGGTACAGACAGCCACGTCAACGTAGGCTTCAGGTTCCTGGATGACAATGGCATACTGCAGCCTATGCGCGCGAAGACGAACAACAGGGAGCCTGTGCATTTCTCCACGGAACCAAACGCTAGCAGCTTTGAAAATTTATCGGTTTGGACTTTTCATATGATCACCGATTGTCACGGAAAGGTAAAGCTACAAATACGTGTAGATGACACCGGGACGGCTACCGTGAATAGTATATATGACCAAAGGGATCAACCTTATAATCACAAGACCATTAGCACTCTTGCGGTGCTTAGCCTGTGAGAATTTGTGATTCTTAAATTATATGAATCCACACTTAAAAGAAACACGTCATGCTTACTGTTTAGATCAAAAGGAGTATAAAGAAGGAGGCGGGTGGTCTGATATCGGAATGTGGGTTGAAGTTGGGGGTTTAGGATTAATAATGTGTACCATTAGCATTAGCACGAAATTAGGTGCAAACGCGGGGTTTAGACTCGTTGACGAGAATAACCACCCATTGCTGCCTTACAGGATAAAGAATAATAATAGGAACCCAGCTCATTTCTCGTTGGAGCCTCCTGCAGCGAGTGGAGAAGACTTAACACCGGTTACTTTTCATATGATAGTCAATTGTCAATATGTCAAGCTGCAAATTCTCCCCAACGATGGTAACATAATGATAAACCATGCCGGTAACACCAACGCGGTTTGGAATCATAAGCCCATTAGCACCATGAGTGTGCTGCCGCTAGTTCCGCATTATCAAGGCGGCGCGAATACTGTCTTTACTTATCCCCAGTCGAGGACGCCTCGGATGCCTGACGACGATAAGCCACCAGTAATACACAAGGATAAGATTAACCCTTCATCCTCTTCAGGAGTACCACTCCAATAGCTACGACTAATATCCAAATGTTGTTACCCACGAACTTCAACAGTTCGCCGCCGGCCCTAAGTGCCAAGGAAACAACCGAACCCAGCAGCCCAGGAAGACCGGCTGCCATCTTTTTTCCCAAGTCCGTTAGTCCATTGCCTAATTTCTTTACGCCCGCGCCTGTAGCCTTAAGCGCGGATAGGATAACTCCTACTACGGTGCTAATAGCGACCGCAAATGCAAGGGGAATACCATACTTCACCAGAGCTCTTTTTACCTTTTCCTTGGTGGTAAGACCCAACTCCCTTTCCAGGTTTTCCTTTTGCGCCTGTAATTCCGCAACTCTTTCCTGAAGGGTTTCTACTTCCTTTTGAGCTGCTTCCCTTTCCTCTTCGGGACGAGCCTGGTCCTCGATTATTTCCTGCTGCCGCTCTATTTGCCCCTCCAGGTCTTCGATGGCCTGATCTCTTTGCCGGATTTGCTCCTCTTTAGTGTTGATTTCGGCAACCAACTGCCGCCGTTCCTCCAAAGAGCCGGATATGGTGATATGCAAGTTTTTAGCTTCCTCTTTTGTCAGGTCTAGCTCCTGTAAGGTGAGGTCGAAAGCCCTTTGGGCTTGGTCTCTATCGCGTAGGGCATTGTCTCTTTGTCCTCTAATTTCTATTATTCTTTGGGTTTTGTCATCAACTTCTCTCTTTTGAGCATCGAGAAGTAGTCGGTTTTGCCTCATGTAATCTGCCTCCCTTTCTTCCAACGTTTCTTGTAGTTCCTCGACGCGTTTTTCTAACGCAACCTTTTCATTCAAGGCTGCCAACCTTTCTAACGCGCTTCGGGTAGCTAGTTGAAAGCCTTTTAATCTTGCCACGTCACCCCTAACTTCACCATTGTCGTCGAAAAGGGGTTGCGGTTTCGTCCAGCGGTCTTTGTCAGGAAATCTCAAGTCTTGGACGCTTATGAGGACTTTGTTTCCGCGTTCTGTGAGCCTTACGTCGTCGGCCTCGAAGTGGGAATAGCGCTGCGTTAGCTCTTGCGTTGCCCACTCTACAGTTTCCCGCGCGGCTGCCTCAGGCTGCTCTATGTTTTGAAGCTCCAAGTACTCAGGGACGGGGCTGCCGTGGTTTTTTGATTGCCACATGCGATTCAAGGCGGCCTTGAAGCTTTTCCATCTATTACCATACTCGTTTTCTAGAGCCATGTCGTAGATTAGGGGGTCGGTTTCCGCGCCTTTAGTCCATGCGTCGTATTCTTCGTCGTTAATGTCGACTTGACCTTCTTCGGTAAGGGGATCAAAATCACCTTCTACTTCCATTATATATGATAAGCTCAAAGTTAAACCCCAACGTATTACCTAAGCAGGTTGGCGGACTGAAAACAGAACGCACCTTTCACCGGGTTACATTCACGCCTTCTAGCGCTAAGCCAGGGGAAACCCTGTACGTAGGCGTGCCCCGCCTAACGGATAACCTAGTGTTGGTTCCTGGCACCCTAGCGCTAAGGTTTAACCTAGCAATACAGCCAGATACCGCAGACGCGCGTTACGTCGTCAATAATGCGGGTAGAAACCTCGTTTCCAAAATGCGTGTAAAGTTCGCCGGGGAATCCCTCTTGGACTTAAACAGGTATGATTTGTATACCACGTACAAAGACTTATGGTTGACCGCATTTGACCGCGCGCAAAGGATAGAGCAGGGAATCGCCAGTGCCGCCATACGCAAGGTAAGGAGCGCAACCTCTGGCGCCTCAGGAGAAGACGAAATAAAGACGGCTTATGGTACTAAATATGTCGTTCCATTAGATTTCGAAATTATCACGAACCACGGTGCATACTACCCAAGGCAGCTAAGCGAGCTGCAGTTCGAAGTGACCCTAGCAGACACTACGAACATCCTGCAAGGAAAAGATGTAAGTTCATCAGCCGTGGATCCTTATTTCATCAAGAACTTGGAGCTGCAGTACGAGACGGTATACAGCGAAGAGCTGGCTCGTAGCGCCGGTATGGAATACAGCGCCGGGAAGGCTTTCCTTTACGATCACGTCGTGATGTACAAGACGTTCAGCTTTACAAATAACGTCGAAGAGGTCATCAACCAAAGCATTAACCTTCCCAGGCGCAGCCTTACAGGGATAATGTTGCTGTTCGCAAAGACATACACGGCAGGATTGCGTGACTCCGAGGCGTTCTTTAATCCTAACATTACCAACGTAGGTGTTAGCATTAACGGAGTGCCTAATAAGGTTTACTCACAAGGGATAAAGCCCGAGGACATGTACCGGGAAGTCGCGCGTAAGTTTGGTGACCAAATTGGCCCAAAGGAATTCTTTAAGGATAAGTATGCGCTGTGGATCGACATGCGCACGACGAACGACGAAGACCTACATGGACAGGGTTTACGCCTGGTAAATACCCAGGACGGCATTACGTTGGAGATCAAGCGCACCAAACATGCCAGCGACACTACTAAGATCAACGCATATATCTTCGTAGTCTCAGACGCGCAACTGAGTGTAGAAATGAATCAGCTAAAGAGCGTTGCCTATTAATGACTCAGCCATTCTAAAGAAAAAATATCGTTGGTATATAATGCTTCGCGTATTTCAAAACAACGAAACCAAACTGCAATGCATAGTGCAAGGCGATAAACTATACTTCAAAGCAAAGGAAGTGGCGGCTGCGTTGGGTTACGAACGCCCAAAAGATGCAATTAAGGTGCATGTTCGTGAAAAGTATAAGGTAAAGCTTAGCGAACTTAGAGTGGAGGTGAATCGCCTCCCCCTGTATTCACAGCCTAATTCCCTGTACGTAACCGAATCTGGGTTGTATCAGTTGATATTTAGCTCCAAGTTACCAAAAGCAGAACAATTCCAAGATTGGGTATTCGAGGAAATCCTCCCAGCGCTGAGGAAGACAGGTAAATATGAATTAGAACGACGGTTCGACAGTACTAATAAGTTAATATTCAAAATAGAAAATGAGTTCGATTTGCATAAAAAGCTTGTAGATTACATGCGTAGGTTTCACCCGCAGATGCTGGTTGCACCAGGTCTAGGAGAATTGCAAGATTCCAGTAAGAAGCGTATTACTTGCTGGCAGAAAGGTTATCAAGCAGGTCAACCAGATCTGTTGATTTTGAATGCTCATAAAGAATACAACGGGTTCTGTTTGGAGTTGAAGACACCCAAAGGTAATGGTGTCCTATCGGAAAAACAAGAAGACATCATTGGTCGTTATGAGGAAAACGGATATTTAACGATGGTAAGCAACGATTATGACTTACTCTGTAGGGAAATAGATGAATATGCTGCTGGAATTCGCATACCTTGTCCTTGGTGTGTGAAGGCCTTCAAATCACAAGATACCTTACGAACGCACCAAAGAATATTTCATAGGTATAATGATCCTTAAACAAACACACTGGCGCGATCTAATTCAAGGAATTTCATACAGAATAAAAAATTATGTCGTGTTCGAAGACATCAACCGTTTAAGGTTGGTCTTAGAACGCGACCGTCAGGAATATAGCCTTTGGGCACCTGACTGTGTGAGGTATGTGCTGCAAGGCGAAGAATACACCCACATACGTACCTATGGTAAAGTAAACGGTCGATGGAAGTTTGACATCGAACGTAAAGTAGAGGCTAATCCATTGTGTGATTAGAAGTCGTCTTCGTGGGCTGTTAGATACTGATCTGCTAAGTCAGCCCTTATTTTTTCGGTTATCGTGTAGCTGGATATCGTAATTAAGGCTCCTCCTATGAACGCTGCAAGGTGAATCATTATATATCACCCATATTCCAGCCTTTTCGTACCAACAGATAATGGTCTAAGGGCCTGGGTCCATTGTACAGGCAACACCAAATATGTTGTCCGCTGCGTTGACAGCCACAGTTCTCGCAGATGGAGTCCCAATGTTCTCGGTTCTCCCACTTAATGCCTTCAAGGTCATCAAAGCCTACGAAGGTTTCATCGATTTCTCTTTTGAGCTTTGTTAAAGCCCTGGAGGTTTCAAGGGGGCAACAGCGTTCGGCTAAGTCACCATGAACTTCGCAGGTTACGTCTGTAAGATCATAACGATGGCAACGGTATTTATGCCAGTTCTCCTCAAAGAAGGGTTGATCACAGCGTCGACAGCAGTCTTTTAGGCATACTCTATTCTGACGGTGATATTGCAGGGCCTGTAAAGTAGACATCTCCTTGTTGCAATCATTGCATTTGGTGCTTTTGGTCTTCTGACAGACTTTCTTTGCAAGGTGGTATTGCAGTCGCTGCTTACTGCTGAAGCTTCTCTTACATTGCATGCACTCCATATATACATCTTATTTTTATTGTTAAATTGTTAAACGGCTGTAAATAGGATTACGCGTAGGCCTTCTTTTTTATTGTTAAATTGTTAAGTGTATAAGAGGTAATCCTATTTGGTGCCATTTAAAAAAATGACAATAAACAATAAGGCTTAACCTAAATGCTCCTTACGACCACTTAACAATTTAACAATAAAAAATAAGACTCATCTTTGAAGAATCTTACGACCACTTAACAATTTAACAATAAAAAATAAGGTCCATCCTAAAGTCTCTTTGCAATTGACGGACACTGAAGCCTTACTCTTCGCAGACGTCATCTAATGTTCTTTGCGCCTTAGGATCTGCGGAACACCAATGTCCAACGAAAGATTCCTCGGGGAATACCTTATCACAATGAAGGCATTTGTAGTTCTTCGTCTTACGGGGCTTTGGCGTTGGTTGATTTAGCATTATGCAGTCAGCCGGTATCTCACTCGTAATACAATCCATATATCTTAGAGAGGATACCTAATGAAGTCCTTAACGGAGTCCTTCATCCATCCAGCGATGGTAACCACAGCAGCAAACCTCTCTGCAGTCTTCAAGCTAGCTAATTCATCGTACAACTCCTGTATTCGTTCCTTTAGATGATCTATCTCTTCCCTTTGCATCTCTATGGTATCTTTCTTATCCTTATGGTCAGCAACTACTTTTTTTATTGCATCTACAGGGTCCATCTATATATATATTCTCAATTCGTCGATTCGTTGACTTTCTATTTCCAGCACATCTCTCGTAATTCTTACATCTCTAAGCACGGATCTCTGTAGGTCTTTCATGCAGCTGTATAAATCCACTACCGCATCTTTGAACTCTTCCAAGTCTTCCATTGGGTCCATCTATATATGAATCCAGATCACATGCCTTGTAACGCTCTGATAGTAGGACCCACTGGTTGCGGAAAGACCCAATTCGTTGTAGATCAACTATTAGGACCCTTTAGATACCGCTTTGACTATATCGTGCTATTATGCCCCACCTACGTGAATAATGTTACCTGGGAAGGCATAGGAGTGAAAGACGACGACTTCTTTGTAGATATCTTAGACCCTAACGAGTTATCTGGTCATCTTAAGTTTTGGCACAAACAATTCTCGTCTCGCGAGGCTCGACGAGCGAGTACGCAAACCCTCCTTATACTGGACGACATCGCCTGCGGGGACGACGTAAAAAAGCGCACCTCCGAATTAGTGAAGCTCGCTTTCAGCGGTAGGCATGACAATATCAGCGTTTGGTTACTCTCGCAGCAGCTTACCAGCGTCTCTAAACCCTTCAGGGAAAACATAGGCTCTCTCATAGTATTTTATACACCCAGTAAGTCTGACCTGGAAACCATCTTAAGCGACTACGGCGGTGAGATAAGCAAGGAACAGTTGCATGAATACATGCGGCATTTAAAAACGCACCAACATTCCAAGATGATCTTCTCTTTGAGGTTTCCTTATGACGTTAATGTATATGGACATTGAGCAGCTCTTAGATGAAGTCCCCACACAGTTAGATGAAAGTAACCTTAAGGAACAACTCAACATCCTTGTGTCTTCGGGGAAGTGCAAAGAAATGATAGGCAAGGAACTTACCCATGAGCAGGTTAATAAGTTGTCAGAAGAGGAGGTTAAGAAGTTCCATAAGAGGTACGAGGCTGCCCTCGCAAGTAAGACCACGGACGCCGTAGCAGACTCCGCTATCCGACTTGCAACTAAATTGCTTGGACTTGCGCTGCCCATAGACGACGTGGAGCAACTGCGGAAGGACATAAGCGAGGACTATGTCATCGCCCAAGAACTTAAGATAACCTGTGGGTGGTTGTCTTTGAAGTGCGGTAAGTTAATGGCAGTCGCCTCTGCGGCACTTCACGTAGCTCAGCACGTCGACTTGAAGGAGGTACTAGGTTCCTTAGGAACATCTTGGAAGGACTTCAAGAAGGACAGAGAAGTCGAAAGGGTATTCAAGGCGGCACTTGCTGAGGTACCTAGTCAAGTACCTGCAAGTGACTTATCAAGTACTTAGTCAAGTCGTTCGCGGGAATTACCCAGGTCGCCTCAAGTACCTAGTTAAGTCATCCTTAAGTACTTAGTCAAGTCGTCTTAAGTTACTTATCAAGTCCTTCAAGTCCTTAGATATAAATGAGTGAGGCTGAATCGAAGGCGGAGGAAACCCCTCAAGTAGAGGAGCAACGAATCACCAAGGCTAAATCTCCAGGCAGAGTTGCTGCCGGTAAGAAGCTCGCGGAGATGAACAGGAAGAACAAAGCAAAGAAAGAAGAAAAGGTGGAGGAAGAGGAATCCTTCATTAATCCTGGGTACGTCATTGGCGCGTTAGGAGTCGCTATAGCAGCAGGCAGCCTTTACTTACAATGGCGGGCAACGAAAAAGGTAGAACCACCAACATATTACACACCTGTGGAACCGGCTGTTAGAAAAAGTAAGATCCCTGAAATGGAGTAGATTTATCACCACGTACCGTGGCGACCTAGATTTTCCTTCTCGCTTTGTAATATAATGTCAACCGCGTTGTTGAAAACTGTTGAAGAAGCAGCTATCATTACTTCCATCGTTGCGGGTATTGGTTGGGTAGGTAAGAAAGTGCTCAAAGAAGACTTTACTGAAGACCCAAGCAAGAGCTTCGCTAATTTTGCTAAGATGACCGCTGCCGTTGGCGGGGCTATCATGCTAAAGGATTACCTACGGAAGGAAAAGTACCTACCTAATGTATAATGGCTAGCGTGGTCGCAGGTGGAGTTATTGCAGCCTTAGCATTCACTGGAGCTAATTATGGTGGTCAATATTTGGATAGATTAGTTAGAGGCGACAAAAGCGGAGAATTAGCCGCTGAGAGGAAAAGGCACGATTTAGCGCTGGAGAAATATCAGCGGGACGTGGCAGCTTGGAATGAAAAAAGACAAGCTTACAGGGATTGGTTGGACAAGAACTACCAAGACAAAATGCAGGCGGATAAGAACTTCGAAAACACAGACTACGCCTTCAAACTTTATGCGCAAGCACACCCCGCGGCATTAACGGGGTTAAGAAAGCCTCAGTTTAAGAATTACTATCAGCCTTCTAAGAAACAAAAAGACAATGAGTTGGTCTTTGTAGGAGTCGCAGGGCTGGCGGGAGGCGTGGCCTTGGCGTATCTGCTCTAACGAAGGGGACTTGTCCCCTGTAATATATGATCGTCTTTTTGGAAAGCGACAAGAATAACTTTACCACTTATCTGAATCCCCCCATCAAAGCCTGTAAGGTTCGGTTGGTTAGTTGCTCTTTGTACAATTCTTGGTATAATTTAATTAATGGCTTTGTCGTCGTGACTTCCACCAAACCAAAAATACCAGATTCCCATTACACCCCCATAACACTGGCTAAGGAGCTAGCAAAGCATGGATATACTCTTACCACAGGATTGCCCCATGAAATGACATTCAAGAAAAATAATGGGAGCGCCAATCTAAAGGACAGTTCATTGGTAGAACTCCTGGGCCTTACTAGTACCACGATAAATAGCGGCAGTACATATGATGTGAAATGGAAAGTCGCATCCTCTTATGAAGTCTATTGCGACTTGGTCCATAGTTACAACAATGGAGAAAAGTCTTCTCTTATGTCCAAGTTTCTGCCCCAAGGTAATCCATTTGACCCAGTAGAATACACTCCCATTTCTTTGAGCTATGACTTATCTAATTTGGTAGAAAGCATAAACATCACCATTAAAGTGGACGGAAAGACGGTGGATTTTAACGGACGTAAGATCAATCTTGTTTTGGAATTCATATAATGGGCCGCGTAGAGGACAAACTTAAAAGGATTTACTATGGGCCGGAAGGCTATTGGAGAGGAGCGTCAGCTATCAAGAAACTCGCGACCGCGGCCAGGGTATCAGACGAAACGGCTAAGAACTGGTTGAAAAAACAAACCCTCTGGCAGGTTTATCTTCCCGTGCCTAAGTACATTCCCAGGCCCAGCTTCACCGTAAATACCCCCAATGAAGTTCATCAGGCGGATTTGCTTTTCTTGCCGCACGATAAGGTGAGAAAGAAGACCTATAGGTACGCTTTGACCGTAGTCGATATCGCAAGCAGATACAAGGACGCCGAACCTATAACCAGCAAGGATTCTGGGGAAGTCGCAGAAGCCCTAGGTAGGGTTTATAAGCGCGTCTTGAAATGGCCTAAGCTGCTGCAAGTGGATGCGGGGACGGAGTTTATGGGCGTGGTTACCAAGACCCTGAAAGACCACGACACTAAGATTAGAAGAGCTAAAGCAGAGTACCACAGGGGTCAAAGCATTGTCGAAAGATTCAATAAGACCCTGGCCGAGCGTCTCTTTGGATACCAGTATTGGAAAGAGCTGGAAGATCCCTCCAAACGCAATAGGGAATGGACTCAGAGGCTCCCCCAGGTCGTCGCAGCTTCGAACAACGAGGCGGCCAGGGCTACGGGAATGAAACCCAAGGATGCCATAAAAAAGAAACACGTGGAACACAAGTCCTTCGTCAGAAGTTCGAGGGCAGTCTTCCCCCAGGAAAAAAGATTAGGCGATGTCACGGTTCGATATCTCTATGAGTCGGGTGAATTAGAAGGAGGATCCAAAAGAGCTACGGATCCTAATTGGTCTTTGGAAACTTATCAGATCCGAAGTGCGATAGCTAAGAAGGGCCAGCCCATCTTGTATTATCTTCATGATGGTCCCACGCGTGGGTTCGTCAAAGAAGAACTGCTTATCGTGTGATGTCCGAATGCTATCGTATGCACTCCGTCATCACACATCCATCGCTTACCGTCAAATGCAGACAGTGACACCTTCTCCTGCGTGACGTTATGTATCTGATGACCATAGCTGCGCAGGCTGTTCATCTTATGCCGCTGTTCCTTGCGTGTTCGTAATACGTTGAGGTAGGACTCGTGCGTAATGTCCTTCTTAACCACATACTTTTTTACGCCTTTAGCTTTCTTTTCTACGCCGTCTAACTTTAGCACGCTGTACATCTTTGGTTTCAGGCCCACGTATTCCACGATGGGTTTTCCTTTCATCTCATCCTTCATTTTCCCGATTACTTTCTTGTTTTTAGGGGAGTAAAGAAAGTGATCGCGTGGGTAATCGCTGGTGTCGTATTCATCGATGTCGGGAACACAGTCTTCGTAAATGTCTTCCGTCTGCACCTCTAGTATCAAGGAATCGGTGTCGGTGTATAAGAGGCGGCACTTATCACCGTATTTCGGTTTTAGCTTGTCGTAGTAAAACTCATACATGAGCAGCTTTGATAGGTCTAACACTGTAAACCCCGTGTATACGGGTTTATTCAGGAATAGATTCGCTTTCTTCATGTGAATCACGTAGAAGTTTAACATTTCTACGTATCTAACGAATCCAGGCTGTGACACGTATGCTTCTGCTTCCTCTCTGGTGCTGGCTATCTTTATGCTTACGCGCTTGCGGATGTTCTCCATTGTCTTTCCGAACACGCTGTTGTTCATCAGTTTGAAGAGGTTTTTCTCGAAGTCATTTTTCGCTGCGGTACGCTTTTGCGTGTTAAAGTCAATGTAGGGGCGCATCCATGGTTCCTGCGTGAACTTCAAAACGCGGTGGATCTTCTTCACGCGTAAGCCGTGGCGCACATAGAACTGCAGGTTGCGGTAATGCACCACGTACTTTCGCTTGTCCATCAGGTTCATCGTTAGCTTCCTGTAGGGTTTGTAGCCAGGACACATTTCCCTCTGCAGCGGACTTAGCTGCTTAAATGGTATTTCTATTGCTTCTGGTGCTAATGGGAACTCATTGTGTGCGTCGTGCAAGTGCTCTGGGTATTCCAGGTCCACCTCCAGCACGTAACCTTTGTCGTCTTCTTTACCTACGTTTAGGTAAAACTCTATGGGCTTTATGTTGTCCCATTCGAAGTCGCGTACAGGTAAGTACTGCGACATTGCCCAACCGTAGAGGTTGTTTGCGTCTAAGTAGAAGATGTATGTGGTTGGCTTCTCCGGGTCGTACTCCACCGTGGGATTGTTTGCGCGGGCGCATCGTCTGCTGGGTCCGCAAACACCGCCGCGGATACCGTCTTCCATAAAGCGGTACATGTCGTATTCCGTTAGGAGATCCAGTTGCGCGTTTGTCTTCTTTAGAAGTGCACTCCAACTAAGCCCAGGAGCCGTGTAGAAGTTCGCTGGATCCAACCCGTAGTATTCCATTGCCATCTTTCGAAAGCTTTGGAAAACATCTGCGAGCAGCACTACGTCTGAACGTAGGTAGATGTCGTGGTATTCTCCCATATTCTCACAGGAGTACTTTTCCCACACATCTAACGCATGCTGGTACTCCTCGTCCTTTATACCGGACTCGTTTAGGGTGCTGTAGAATCTCTCTTTGGGTGGTAGGGGTTCTTTGAATCGATCCCAGGAGTCCATGTATTCGTATGGGTAGACTCCTTTCCTTTCCGCGCCGTATTGACTGGAAATGGGGAACTCCGTGTTGTATTTAACCAAGTTTGCTAAGGAGTCCGCCATGAACTGCTGCGAGTCTAAGAACTTCAGCTTGCCCACAGTTACGGACATGTACCTTTCTTTGTTGTTGGGTATGCACTTTACTTCGGAGCCGTCCGTTCCTTGTAAGAGTAAGTGACTGTCGTAACCCCTTAAATTATGAAAGAATACGGGTATTTCCATTTCTGGATCTACTTTGAAGTTTATATTACATTTCCAATGAGCCGCACCTCTGTATTTGCCCGTGATGTGGCAGTGATCTCTAACCTTATCCACATAGAAATCCTCAACAAATGCTTTGTGGCAGTGAATGCAATGCGTGGAGGGCTTTCCCGGCTTCTCACCCTTCTTAGCATACTTCCCGCATTTAAAATGAGCTTCTCCTAAATACTTTCCATCTTCATCCCACGCTTTCTTGGCTCGTCTTCCAAACTGAAGAAGCGTATGTTGGCAAATGTGGCATTTTTTTGCCTTGTTAAAAGCCTCCTGGTTCTCTTTGGTAAATTCCATCTTCTTTGGACGTCTTAATTGTTCTCTTATCTCTTCCTCCTCTTCTCGCAATGCTTCTAGAAACTCATTAGCTGCGTTCTTACCTCGGTAAATTACAGGAGGGTCGGCCTTACCGTCTGATCTGACTACTATGTAACCAAAGGAGCAGATCTCGTGTAATCCCACCTTATTCGTAGCACCACTTTTCTGCTCTTCCTTAGTTATCAACGCTTCAAAGTCTGCATATATCACGTAAGGCACCTGCATCTGCTTTTGATGGTCTGAGTAGGATAGGTTCTTATCTGTAGGCATCTGGATCCGTTGCGCCACTTCTTCGACTCCGCGACATATTTCATCGTGATCCTTTAGAGCTTTAACGCTGGTAAAGGATAATAAGCAGCAATCACAGAAGTATTTCTTACCTTTGTGTTTGGTGTGTCTGTAAAATAGTCTGCTAATATGTTTAACCCACGAATAATGTCCGCCGTGGTAGAAAAGGTGTATTCGTTCTCCTTTACTCTTTGACAACACTAGTGGTACTATCGTTTGGTCTCTGACTCCGTAAACGTTAATTGCTAAATCGTTTATTTCCTCAAATATGGGGATGTCTATCAACTGCATGGGAAATTCCACGCCGTCCCACTCCAAATCGTCTGTTGGGTACTTGCTTGGTCTACATGGATCCTTATCTACTGGATACAGTGCGGATCGTATTGCCCACATAAAGCATCTGTTATCATCATTTTTTACGTTGACTATGGCTTTCTTCCTTTCTACCCACGTTGGTAGGGGCACGTAACTTCCTCCTCGTATTGGTACATACCTTGCCATGCTAACCTCCATACCTTCTACCTCCTCCACTGTCCAACCTGATCCTTCTTTCGTGTAGTTAGACAGCGATTCCATTATTGCTTCTAAGGCTTCGCTGAGTGACCTATCCAGATTCGTGGACTCTAATATCACTAACGACTTTGATCGCAGCATTGCTGTCGTCGTTGCCTCATCTTTTGATAAACTTACTTCTACCATTATGCTTGCTTTCAGGGCTCCTAATTCTTCTATACCTTTTCGAAGCGTTCTCTTGACCTTCCTTTCTGACTGACGCCAAAACTGTCTAACATCAATCTCACCGTTACCGGGTATTGACACCGTTTCGAAATTGCTTTGGGATTCCATCTATATAATAGGAGATATCTTATACCTAATTCCAGACCCTTTTCAGATCGTCGTAGTCATACTCACAATCCTGACAATGCCAAAACAATTTAACCTTAGTCTCAAACTTCTTACCACATCCACAATCATAGCTGCTCATACATTTCGTCTTCATCTTCAAATGCTTCTTTAAGTCCACTTCTTTCTTAAAAGTTCTCTTACAATCTTCGCACTCCATATATAGACTAACATATTTTACATAAACACGGGATGCGGGTAATCGCGGTACGAATCGAGAGGGTACTTTAGACGGGTAATCCTCCGGTGGTCGTTGCGCTGGAACCCCCATCCCCTATACTACTCTTGTGTCAGGGCCACAGGCATAACCCTATGGTCTCATGCAGGTCTTTCTGATCGTAATATCATGACAATCTCTCGTTGGTCACCGCAAAGAGAATTCCCTCAGGAGCTACAACACACGTCCTCCGTCAGGACAGCTGCGGTTGTTCAGCGACGTGCTTTCTCATGATTTAAATGCACCGCCCGTGAGAAAAAAAGTAATTCAAAATATCTTCTCGAGGCAAGACGAAACAATCAACATCGCTGCCATGTTTTCTCGCTGTCAAATTGAGCAAAACCACGTTTCTTTCAACCGAGAATTCCATTCACAGCGACACTTGTTATCCACTTTTGATCACTTTCGTAAAGATAATCAATTCTGAAATCTTTTATTAAGATTTCTATTCAATCTTTGGACATTTCTTTGTATATGATAAATGTTTAAAATAGCTAGCGATTCTTTCTCGCTTCACATTTGCCTCCTTGGCGTTTATTACACAAAATTTGATTGGCTAACGATCGAAGTTCGTGATGTATGGAGAATTTGTATTTTGATATGAGAATCAAATTCAAATAAAGATTTATTTTCTTGCAAGTGGTAATGTTTTCCCTTAGTATTTATTTTATAAAAGCAATAGAAAACTTTTTTCTCTGTGTTTACATAGCCTGATAGCAACACTCGGGGGGTTGGGAGAATTCTCGACAGTTATGCAAACCCTCGACTACGTCTCGGGTTTGTATAACTGTCTCGAATTCTCCCAACCTCCCCTCGTGTTGCTATCAGGCTATGTAAACACGGAAAAAGTTTTCTATTGCTTAAACATAATTATTTTACTCGTCGCCGTTCAGACATACATCTTCCTACTGTTCGCACAAATTGGGGCAAACAAGGTTTTAGTTTTCATGCGCCGAAGGAATGGAACAATCTAGATTGAATTCTGTAAGAAATGTCCCAAGTTTAAAAGAATTTAGAAAATTACTCTGATTAGATTACTAATTGTATCATCACTTTATAATCCCATATAAGCAACTATTGTATTATTTTCAAATTCTTTTTCCCGTCCAATTTAAAGATTAATTTGGATCGTTTCCATCCGCATTTTTCTTGGAAGATCTAAAATTGTCCAATTACTCAGTGATTGGATAGTTTATATTAGCCAATCAAAACTTACGAGAAACAATAGAAATTGACTTTGAACCAATCGGCGCGCGACTTTCGCTTGTCGGCCGGCCTTGTTTACTTTTTTCGTCTTGTAATTTTTTTTCAAAATGGCGGAGGAAGGTGTAAATTGGGATCTTTTTGAAAACCTTTTTAGCGTAAAAAACGATAATATGGTTGACATGGAACTTCAGGAATCAATTAACAAATTTCCCAAAGTATCTGAGGATAGTTTGAATGAAACGTGCAAATGAAATGTTAACAAAAACACGAATAAAAGTACCGAAAAGTATTTGACTCCTGAAGGATGGCAAGGCAAGAAAAAAGGCACTTAGAAGATATCCCCGTCAATGAACTCTTTGGAATACTTTGATATAATTAATCTGCAATAGGACTACATGTCTGTCCAATATAGAAATAACTGAATTAAAAAAATTCCGAGAACTGACAAAATTGGATGAGGCCGATCACCCAATTATTTCCAATAAATTGGACAGCATGTAGTCCTATTACCTATTCATATACATATACATACAATTTTCAATATATTTGTTAGATATATATCTACATAGCTATAATAATAGCTATTTTCATTATTTATATATTTATGCATACTTATTTTATATTACTTCTTACTTTTTTTAACTTTTTAACCTATTTTTATATCTATTTAATACTTTATTTGTTTAGTTTTATTATGTTAGGGCATCTTTGAAAATTACTTTTGTGAAAGAGCCTCCCTCAATAAAGATTGTTATCATTAGTCTTTCATAAACATTGCTGCAGTCTTTGTCAATTAAAACTGTGAGGGAACGTGTGAGGCTTCATTTTCGCACCGACGTATTTTGTAAACAACCATTTGGGACATTTGGCAATTTGGCCTTTGGGCAAGGGACACCAGGTAAAATGTCACAAAAGAGCCTGGGATGTCAACAGGAAAGCTGCTCTAGGTAAAAAAACATAATTACTTACGTCCTGATTTCTCCAGATTTAGAAATAATGTTAGGTTTTCGTGGCATCATCTAAAAAAAATGAATTTGTGCACCATCTGCGTTCATGACACTCGCTCAGAGTTGCGGTTTATAAAAGTTGTGAGTGCATGCAAGTACAAAATACTGGGGTTTTTATTTTTATTTCTAAAAAGAAAAAGAAAAAAAGAAATTATGTAATGAAAAAAGCATTCTTTACTTTCACATCCCATAATACTTTGCGTCTTTGGGGGGTAACCAGAGGGTAAAAACCCACTTATTTTGCTGAAGGCGGATCAGACAATGTTGACAATACCTTGTTTGGTATCCAAAGATAAAATGAAGAAGTAAAACACAGAAAAAGATAGAAGCTTGAAAACGTTTAAGGTAAATTTTAAACATTTTTTCATAAGTCAATACATTTTCTGTAAGACCAAAACTCTTGATGATCTGTACGCGCAAAAATAACTTGGAATAAACTGATAATCAGTATTGCACAGATAAAAGCAGGTATAGTATAAATTCAATTAAGAAACCTTTCAATTTTGGACAGTTTTTTTGATTGGTTACCCCCAAAGACGCGAGGCATTATGGGGATGTGAAAGTAGAGAATGGAATATAAAATTGTAATGTATATAGTACAATAGAGATGGCACTAGTAAGTGCTCATTCGGGTTGCATGTTGGTACTCTACCTGTTAACAAAAGCATACTATTTAAATGATATTCACTCTGCTCAATACGAGAAATATATAATTAATATCATTACGTGATTTCATATATAGTGCAAATAATATAACCATGCATGAAACAGTACTAAATAAGAACTAAACAGAGCTAATAAAACAATAGAAAACAAAGTTTTTGTGCTAATTAATAATATTTAGTTAGCTAGCTATTTCAGTTATGATCTTTGCACTCTATCTAGTACAAAATGAATAAATACCTTTGCAGTAGTAAAACTGTAATTGTTGTTTCAACAGTTGTTTTTTTAATGTAATATTTAGGAATGTGTTAGGATTCGGTGTATATATATATCCATCAAAAGTATATTAAAAACTATGGGATATCTTTCCTGAATTTTTTTTTCGGTTTGCCTATTACTAGGGCTTTCTGAAAAAATATCTGAGGTGATATCCCATGATTCCTGATATACTCTTAATGTATTTTTATGTATATACAAAAGTATTATAACTTGTACGTGCATTATATCGCTGTTTATATGATCGAATTTTCTTTGCCCAGGATATGGAATTATTACTACTTGTCAAAAACAAAACATAACAATTAATAGATTTATTTTTTACCACAATTGTAAATTTTCTCGCGCGCTGATTGGTTATAAAACGTCGTAAATAAGAGGCCATACCAACAAATGGCGTCATGCTAGATTTCGTACAGTCTATTTCCTAGAGTTTTGTGAGTTTTGTAGTAAAAAACAAATTTACGATGGTTTAGCGTGGTATGTCCTCTTATTTACCACGACATGACGCCAAACGTTGGTCAAAATTAGTTATGGACCCACTCGGCTTACGCCTCGTGAGTCCATAACATTTTGACCAACTTTTGACGTCATATCGTGGTAAATAAGAGGACATACCACGCTAAACCATCGTAAATTTGTTAAGTTGACTACTATCTATTATGTTGACCTAACCTTTCACTGACAAAGTAAAATCACTTTTTATATTGCACATATTTACACGTATGGATGCATGTACATTCATATAAAACTTCAGATTGGCACAATCTGTTCCTTTAAAGTAAAGCAATATGATGAAGGATAATAATTTGTACAAGTAGGTTTCTTTGTATCATATTTCACAATGTAATATAACTTTACTGTAATCTCAGAGAGAAATCAGTGGGAATAACAGGTTCTATGGATGCTGGATGGAAAAGTAGGGGAAGTGGTCGCTCATATAGCAGTTTATCTGGTAAGAATGATAATGATTGTAATAAAAACATTAAACAAAATCGAATTGTGAAAAATGGATTTAGGAAAAACTAATGTCTATAAGACCAATTCATTTCATGAGTTTTGGGTTATTTTTATAAATTGTGAAATACATTGTAGCTTTTTTAGCACTACATTCACTATAATGCTTCGAAATATTTTCCATTGTGATTATCTGACTATATATAGTGCACTTCGTTTCACCAGTCATTGAAAATAACTCTATTGCAATCATTTCAACTAGCAGTTAAAGAAGCGACTTTATCTCAAATTTTTTAAGTTAACATAAACGTGGGCAATAAATCTTGATGTACTTTTAGTTTTTCTTGAAGGACATACCACCATAGTTGGATCACAAACAGGCAAAATCATTGGTCTTGAGACAATAATTAAGACATGTTCTACTTGCCAAGAAGCTGAAAAGAAAGGAACAAGGGCCAAACTGAGAATATTCTTGCCGGAAAAATTAATTGTGCTGGCTCTGCAAAGGTCATGGATGCAGATATGGTTGTGTCTATGGTAAAGAATATCAATGAGAACAACAGTTCAAAAAACAAAGTAGAAATTAAGACCATAGTTAGTGATGAAGACTCATCCATAATAGCTAAAAGGGAATCAAGAGGATGACCCCAAATTTGAAAAAAAAAGTTTGATAGTAATCACATTAAAAAAAAATTGGCAATCAGTTGTTTTTGCAAAAGAAAAATCACAAGATTTCAGTCAAAACAATCAAATACATACAAAACACGCATTTGATGATCACTAAGTCGCTCGACCTCATGGTGTAAACACACAGAAAAGGTAAAGAGCAGGTGACATATAAATAGTACACAATTGTAAAAGTAATTACTGCATGCATGGACTCTTTAGCCGGATAGGACCACACAGACAAGAGTTGTCAAACATATATTATAATAGGCCCTTCGCAGGACCTGGTATGGCCTTTTCAATCAAACAAGACGCTCTTGGAGCGACTTAGGCTTGCCATTCAGTCATACCTTCTATATAAACAGTTTGAGTATCAAAAGTTGAAATATGTGCAAAGTGAAAACCAATCTCCTGATCAAGAAAGCAATTTTCAAATACTGTTAAAATAATTATGGGTTGTGCCTGAAAGTAACAAAAATGAGAAAGTGTACAATTTTACCAATTTTTAAAGTTGAATCAGTTGCAAGAGTCACCCCAGAATCTGATGATGCTTTTGAAACATTCCTATCACATTTTCAGACCGTCCTTTGTCTTTTCTAGTCGGCGGCTTTCTTTAAATAGAGAAAGTTCTCCCTACTACAAGACTTGTAAGATCTCAACCACTCTGCTTTAAGAAAGCATTTTCTTGAGTAGATAATCTGTAATATTCATCATCAGGTTCAGGTTGGCTCCATGGTGAGTTTTCAGTACTAGGCAAGCACATTTGTCCAGAAAGTCTCATGTACTGAACCCAATCGAATATCTGTTGGAAATATACGGCACGAATTCCATACAAAATGATCTCTTTCCATTGCATTACTGGATCACTATGGTCTGCATTTGAAACAGAATGCTTAAAAGCAAAATTTTAGCAAAAAAGTAACAGCATTTTGCATGAGAAAGATTTGTATGAGAAAGACAACCAAGGCCTTTCCAATCCATATCAAACTTTCCACATACAAAAGTTGTCGTTCCGCTCGAGCCGTTTCTTTTACCATATATGGAATGTACTTACCATATTAGGAAATTGGAATATAATTTTCTTCACTAAATAGGCGAATTTCTTGCTCAAAACTGCTCAAATTTACAGTAAATCGAGTGAAAACATCACTAACTTGTCAGCCATCTTGGTTTTGGCCGAAAAAAGACTGGAAATTGTGTAGGGGAGGGGAGCGTGGTTTGTCACCACAGGAAGCCCGCGAATGACAACAATTGTTTGATATGGTTTTCATCTTTTGTGGCATACTTCAATTGCTTGTAAATCTAGAAGCGTTTTCTTCTTTCTTTATTGTTTTGTAATTAACGGCAAGCTACAGAATGATCAAGGTCAAAGATACAATCAAACCACCCTTTGGCGAACTCGTGGATACTAGTTACACTTTTCAGAGATTGGGCTCCCTGTGCCCTTATTATGCTTGTATTTCGCTTGATTTCATATTCTAAATACTCACTTTAGCTGGTAAGATGATTAGTCGTCCTTTTATTTTCCTTTTAATACCTACTTTGTTTAGTTCTTTGTTATTTTGGAAGCGAATTCTGTGATGAATTGATGGTCTGAACTTCAATTACGAAAGACGCCTTCGACTTCGATGGAGTCACGCTGAGTCAAGTATAGAGTATAATTGGAAGAAGATCTATTTGCTAACGCTTTCTCTGTTTTAATTTAAAAGTCGGGCTGAGTGCTTTATTTCAGGACCTACGAGCTCAAAACTGGATAAACCAAATAATCGGCCGTTATAAGGATACAATCGGGACGATCAACAAAAAGCGTTGCGTTATGCGTATTACGTTGATTCACGTTACTACCTACCTCGACCTTCAAGAGTCACGGCGCTTACAATCGATTTGTTGCCTAAAGTTTTCACCACAGTCAACCCAAGATTCTTTGATTACACTCCAGTTAGTCCTATCTTTCGGCATTTCTTTCGTTATAATTTCCTTAGCGCTTAGCCGACTGCTCTCAGTAATTTGAGGTAGATCCTCTTGGCTTTATTCCACTAAGGCAAAATCTTTTTATATTTATTTGTTGTCTTTTGCTAAGCTTTTACTGAATTTCATTACCCCCCCCCCCCCCCTCCTCGGGATACAAGGTCAGTATGCTTCATTTTTTTGAGGAAGATCAAGTTGACAACCGTTCATTTAAAACTCTCCCACAAAGCAACAGCAGTCGTCTTTGATGGTCAGATCGAGAGCCTCAGAGTTCGTAGGTAGAAAGGCGAAGTACAGTTGTTCCTTGGTTAATTCCAAAGAAGAGCCGAACGTGGAATAGGTGACTATTTCTTCGACTTTTCTGAAGAACTACTGAAAGATAGGACGAACTGGAGTATAATCAAGGAGGGTTAGTTTCAATCTCGTACCCAGAGCCCACGTTCCTCTTGCTCAGTACCGAGAAACGAGAGGCTCTGGTTGTAACCGATTTTTTAAGCATTCCTATTGGTCCGGGGAAAACAATAGAAAGAGTCGTTCCGGAAATAAAATGGCCAACAGACTCGAAAATGTCAGGAAATAAGTGGATTTTTCAAGCACCAAATTGGCTTGGATCGCCTTCAAAATTTGCTAGAATGTGGTACGATAATCAATCTTTCGCATACCCGAAGTAGATGAGAAGGAGACTGGAATTTAAGGAAATTTTCACGAGGATTAGTGCGAGTCGAGTTGGCGGCCGATCGCTCTTGCATTTGTCGTGATGATTTGAACTCAAAAAAACGTTAAAAACTCACAAAATAGCACAAGCAATTAGTACCCGGGGAAAAATTTACTAAATAATCTATAAGAAGGCAAAGGATAAATAATTTAACTACTATATTCAAGCTAAAAAGGTCAAAAATTGATTACCATTTGTTCGAAAAAATTTGAATCCCTGAAGATCAAAGGTAACCCATACATCAGCTTATCTGTGATTAAGGCATGCGCAGTTGAAGCTTCCGGTCCGAAATTCACGGACCGGAAGCCAACTGAAAATCGGTTACGACCAGAGCCTCTCGTTTCTCGGCGCTGACCATGAGGAACGTGGGCTCTGGGTTCGAGATTGAGTTAGTTTTCGATTAGCAAAGCATTTTCCGCTCCGGTAGGTAGCATAATGCGCCCTATTCTGTTGACCCCCCTCCCCGAGTGGTGAAATTTCGTTTCCAGTCCTTGGCCGTGAAAGTTGGGCGAGCAGCCGTGATCAAGGATTTCCTGGCGTTCGTTGGAGTAACTTTTTAAAGGTTAAGGGAGGACTGCAAGTTCGTAGCTACAGCTAGATCCAATTGAATCACAAAGTTTTATTGGCAGACTATTCCTTCGTGCTCATGTAAAGCAAATTCCTCGTCGGATTCGTATTTACTGAGAAAAACGGTTCGAAGTGGACACCAGTGAGCGAATTCGGCTCGGCAGCTTTCCTACCCTGTCATTATTTCTTAGTGTTGGAATTTTTTTCTTAAATACGCTTCAAAACTCAGTGAAGCTGTATACAGGAGTTCAAAATAAATAAAATGACACAACAGGTAAGTCGACAAACTTTTATTCACGTTTTCCAAATAAAATACGGCATATTCTAAATCCCCATACATTCTCTTATGAATGTAGTGAGCTTGGGTTGCCTGTGAAAATGTCATAGGTAATTCTGGCTAGAAATGTGCTTTTAAATCAGATAATAAATGTCTGAGCTAGTGAAAAATGAAAAGTAGAAAGATTTTTATCTAAAAATATTATTGTATTTTCCTGAATTTTGCTCAATATTAGACTCTGTTTGCGCGGTGCTTAATAAGAGTTTGAATGTCACGCAACGCACTGGCCCATTCGGCGACAACACATAGGTTCTGTCTTGGATTTTTTTTTTTTTTTCCTAATGTGGTCGTAAACGTCAAAAAAAGTATTCAAAACGTCGGCTTAGTTTTATCAAAGTATGCACTTGATTTTATTTATCACCTTATGAGTGCGTGACAAGGGAGAGGGGAAAAAATGTAAATGACTGGTGTCGTCAAACGCCCAGAATTTTCCCCGAGTTACTAATAAGTGTGAAATAAAGATCAACAAGTATGGCTTGCTTTATGTCCTTTAAAGACAAAGGTGGATGTGGAGAATATATGGGTCAATTTGAGCTGGAATATCTTAACCGTACAGTTGCCAACGGGATGTTTCAGATCGTTTCAGAAGGTTTAACTTGTCCAAGGAACATCTCACGGAATGCGAATTGATTTTGTTGTCTAAATATAACAACACAGCAAATAGAGAAAATGTTAGTGTGCGCCGGCCCGAGACATCGTAGCAATCTTGGGCTCCACTGGAGAGAAAGAAAAGTATGCCAGCATCCCCAGCCCAAGTGAAAGCATGAGAGGGCCAAAGGTGATCGAGCCTTTACCTTAAGAGTGGCCAAGGAAGTAAATGAGGTCTTTGGCGTCGTTATTCCTATAGGGTCACGTGAGTACTTTCCTCTTTCACGTGAGTACTTTATTTTAACTCAATTCTCGTTTATCGGATTCATTTTTTAAAAGGTCTGTGCACCTTCAGTTCAGCTAAGACTGACTTTTGACATTTTACACTTTGCAGTGGCGTATAGCGCGTAGCGCCATATCCACAGGATTCCCGCATGAATTAACGAAATCTGGTGCTGTGGTGCAAAACAGTAAATTGCATTCTCATTAAAGAAAAACTATGAAATCAATAGAAGTGAAACTTACTACCTTTCACAAAAAAAAAAAAAAAAGAATATACGATTTTTAAATTTTTTGGGGGGGTGGTGTTCCCCCCTCGTCCCCCCTTACCTCTACATCTAACCCTTGCTACGCCCATGAGACTTTGTCTGCTGGAGTTTTGAGCACGTACTAGGTAATAATATTAATTAGTTAATTTTTAATTACCTATTATTATAAGTAATTCAACTAATTAATTTCATTTAATCTAGATGGTGGCGGGTGAGTGCGGAATTATACAAGGGTAATCTGCGATCCATAATGATGATGTCTATCAGTGAAAAACCTCCAAATACTTGTCTTTTTTATTTTGTTTTTGTTTGCGATAATTAAGTTGACATTGATATGAATTGTCTACACAAATATAAGCAAAAAGAAAAGAAAAGAAAAGAAAAGAAAGAAAGAAAGAAAGAAAGAAAGAAAGAAAGAAAGAAAGAAAAAGAAAAAACTCACAAAAATTGAAGCTGTGTATTGTTATCAAAGATCCCTAAACGAATATAGAAACTTGGAAAAAACATTCAAAAAAATTGTAATTATTATTATTATTATTATTATTATTATTATTATCATTATGTCATCACTTGGTTATTCGATAAATATCTAAATGCGAAAAGAGTCAGATGGATAAAAGATAAATAATTACATTAACTAACAAAACTGACTCTTATAATTATAATTATAATTATAATAATGATAATAATAAAAAAAATGTCGGCGAGTAGTGCAGGTCGAGTGTGTTTCTGACCTCTGTCAAAAAGTATCGAAAGCAAGCCTACTCTAGAGCTTAATCGGATAGCCTTTTAAAGTGCATGCTTAGCAACTGGATTCGGTGAACAGCTAAACAGTTTGTTGTCTCTGGAAAAGACAAGACCTGATTAATCTTTTCATTTGAGCCGGCTTTGGGTAAATATGTCGACATAACGACGCCCTCAAGATCCTGTTCTTTGAAGTTCTCAGATATCTAGACCAGGTGACAACGGTGGTTCCTAAATACTCGCAAGTTCAGCCTAAGACGATAAATGACAATAGGCGGGCAGTTGCTTATTCGGAAATCCCACTTTATGCTGACACTAGCATGTCAATACTAACAGAATTGATGCCACCATTATCGACAAGGAGGAGAAGAAAATCTCAGTCATCGATATGAGCTGTCCTTGGATCGAGAACAGGGAAGCAAATGATTCCGAGAAGACGACTAAGTACGGTCCACTCCGCTGGGAGTTGAAGCAGAGATACCAAAAACACCCATGATGAAGCAATTTTGGCACCGAAAAGGGGCCAAAATTTTGACCCAGAAGTGGCTCCCTTGAAACGGGGCCATTTTAGCTAATTGAATGGAGCCAATTTATGTGGTAGCCATTATGGCCACCCAAAAGGGGCTAAACTTTTGACGCAGATATCGAATGGCTCCGTTTGAATGGGGCCACTTTGCCTAATTTAAAATGGAGCCATTATATTATGGCCCCTAAAGGGGGCTGAAATTTTGACCCAGATTTGGCTCATTAAATGGAGCCAAAGCATTATGGCCCCATAAAAGGGGCTAAAAGTTTGACCCAGATATGGCTCCCTTAAATGGACAATTGATGTGGAGGCCTGTCGTTCTTCTTTTAATTTTGAAGAACCTTGTTAAAAAAAGTCAGAACATTTTATTTAACACAACATGTTTTGGCACAATAAACATATGTTACATTTGTTTGATAATAAATCTTTAAATATAAATATTTCACAGGATCAAAAGTATATATCATTGAAAATGAAATTGCCACCAACGACAGTAGCAAAAATGTTTACATGTAGCAAGTGAATATTCTCTTGCATGTAATTAAAGATGGAGAAATATTTTTGCTTGATTGATGGATTGAATGAAGACATTATTTAATGAGGGTAACACGTGACAGTAATTTTGGCAGCTGATTAACTTGTGGCCCTCTTGTTTTTAGCACGGGCGCTGAAGATGGTCGTCACCAGAGTCTTCAGTGGATCTTTTACGTCCGCCTTATGCAGGGTTATATAGTGAAGACAGACGGGGCCTACGGTTTTACTTCCTTGTCCGAGAAGACTTGAAGGTCTAACCATTTGCTGATATAATTACAAAGGCAGCACCTTCTCATCAGTTATTTTAAGATCCTGAGTGTTGGTCCGGGCGAGGCTTGAACCACGACATTCCGCACAACAGACCGACGACCGACTTTCTTTCAATAAATTTAAGCTAACATTTCTGTAGATAATTTTACAGGACACGAGAATATTTGTTTAGTTATGTGATTCAATATCATTGGTTAAATTCATTTCTTTAGTCTCTTTGTTTCATTGTTTTCTCATTGTTTCCTGGCTTATCAGATTTTTTCCCGTCTCATTTAACATTTAAATTAGTAGCATAAGATCACCGTCCTGAACCTAGTTTTTCTAGTCAGTCCTTGTCAAGTTTGTAGCAGTTTGTTTTGTAAGTATTTTGTCGTTCTTTCGGTTTCTTTATCCGTTCACTTGATCTAGTCTGATCAATTAACTGTCTTATGCTGCTTTGTTAAAGAAACCATGTCGTATTAAAACTCCTGGTTAAAGCTAAAATACTACCAGCCTTTATGGTTTGCGATTACAGTTATTATGATCAAGCAAATGGTGAGTAAAATGTCTTACTATACTAGTCGTTCTTTTCATTATCATTATTTATTTTTGTATAAGAAAAAAGTAATATCGGTCATAACATTTTTAAAGCGTGCCGTTGAACACACTCTCTATGAGAGAATACAAGAGAGTATGACTGAATACTTCATATTATTTTCTTAAATGAGAATTGATTTCCTAACACACGCAGAGCTATAGCTGTTTTGTTAAAAAGGCTATGTAGAGTCGATATGGGACAAAAACGACTGTGAATATCTCCTAAAATAGTACTAGTGAACGCCTTATTTAATTTCGGCATAAACAGCTTGAAAAATTCGAAACATAACTAATATGAATGGAATAACTACATAAGTGAACACATGCTTTTCTATCCTTCTTTTTTCCCCTTCTTTTTTAATTCTTTTGCTAAGTACAATAAGTTGAAGTGAATGACAACAAAAACAAAACAAAGTGTATTGATACTGCCCAGTATGTCTTTTCTGTGGTTTTCTGGATAGATTTTACATTATATAAAATCTCCCACTGACACAAAGATTATTATTTATATAAACCTTTTATAAAAACCTTTTGGCTTTCCTTCCTTTTCTTCTGCGGCGGCTTTATTTTTCATAACAATAGTTTTTTAAACCCATAATTGTATATTTTAGTTGTTTTTAACTCTGATCTGAATAAGCTACCAGATGCCAGAGCAGAGCAGCTGAATGCATGAATATAAGGTGAAAATTTTTCGTCATCCAAGTCCCAAGTACAGCGAAACTTTTCAATGACCAGTACTTCGTCCAAACGTTTACCGCAGTAAAAGGATTACTTTTCAAGTAAGTATACTGTCTTTATTCTTAGAACCTGTGAAAGACCATATATAGCTACATAAAGTATATTTATTTAATATATTTAATATATTTATATTTCTTAATTTTGAAAAATTACACTGGTAGATCTGAAAATTTAATCTATAGATTTCAAATTATTGTTGCTTTAGTTTATCAAGATGGTTTGGATAAGGCGCAAGTGATATTGAATCACTTTTTTTACTATTTCCATAAAGAATATTTCAATACCATCAACTATGAGATATTCGGTCCCCTCATTCAGTTCAATTCCTCAGGATCAACTTTCCCTACTTTCAGAACTTTAAGTGATATTTAAGAAACTTGATTATTATTCTCAAAGAAAATTTATTGCAATCTTTGAGAGTTTTACGTTCCGTAAATTTTAATTGCTCTAAACGTGATGTATGGCATTTTGTTGGAGCAAAAACCTACAAAAATCTATATATACCTGCAGATAATTTTCAATACATGAGAACGAAGGAAATCCAAAAAAAAACTGTACTTCTCAGGATATTTTTATTTATTGAAAGTGCAGTTATTCGAAAGTTATAAGAGATCGGAGAAAAAAGAATGTAGAGAAAAGGAATAAGGGAGGAATTAAGGAGCCAAGAAGCGAAAGAACCAGGAAATGAACGAACCGATGCTAGTTTTTTACCATTTCTCCTGTTTTCCTTTTCCTTTGTTCTTTCTTTCTTTTCTTTTCTTTCTTTCTTTTTTTTTTCTTCTTTTTTTTTCTTTCTTTTTTTTTTTCTTTCTTTTCTTTTTTTTTTTTTTTGTACTTGTTTTTTACATGTTTGCACTGAGTTTGCCCTTGTATTTGTTTTACAATAATTTTTTTACAATGCCGTTATGGATATCGATTTTTGGATGGTAAAAACAACTTCTTATCGGAAAAAAAAGAAGAAGAAAACGCAAAACGACATACAGGCAAACCGCATTTTGAATTTCTCTTTTCTGACAGGTGCTGCAAACAACAATGGGCCTGGCCTATCATTACGGTTTGTTTATCCTTACCGTAACCATGGCGATAGCTCAAGGTAAATCTGTTGGCTTATTCTGTTATGACAGTAAATCGTTTAGATGATATCTGTTTGTTACAGTTTTAAGAATGTTATGATGAAAAACACAATATTGCAAATGTTTTATCATATACCAATTTCAAAGAATGTTTTCAAAGCCAAAGGCGATATCGATAGGTGATAATCTGCCTTAGTATGGCCCAATGTGTAATATATGTCCTTACTTAGTCACCCTCAGTATATCGCCTAAGTTTATCATGCCCCTATTTTTAGATAATTCCTTATTTCGCCTATAATTGTCTTATATTGTTTATGTCATTCCTTACGGAGTGGTAAGAAAACAAAATAAGCCTCTCATCGTACTTTTAAAAAATCTGTGATTTGAGCAGGTGCTGGCCATAAACAATTGTGACAGAATAAATGATTTCCTCTACCTTATGTTAAACCTATTGTTTCATAATTTATTTGGATTCATTTCAATAGACCTTTCCCAAATACGCTTGACTGGTCACGAAACAATGGTTTCAAGTCGAGGTTGAACTTGATGAGTAAAAGAATCAAGTTCAGCCTCGACTTCAAACCATTGCTTCGTGGTCAGTCAAGCGAATTTGGGAAAGGCGTATTGTCGGGTTTGACAAGATTGATCTAGAAAAATTATCTTTCTTATTTTTAAAGTAATACGAAAAAAGTTTACGAAAAAGCCGAGCTCAATAAATGCTTTTTATAGCTTGACAGATCGAGTTGATTCCAAGTGTTCCCCACTGTATATTGACCACCCTGGTCAGTATGTTTGCTTCTTCTGTTGTTCGCTGTCAAACACTAGTTCCCTCACACTGCGCATGCCCAAAACTTTATTTGCGCGAATTTGATTTCAGTTGGGTTAACCAATCAGAATTTGCTAATATGATTCAAAAGAATGTTTGGTGTTTGCGCCACATTCCCTCATTAATAGTGGGCTTAATGAAGTGGGTTTAATGGGCTACATCATCATCAATGCCAGAAGGCGCATGAGGCCGTGAAAAGGATAACAAGCGCCCCAAAAACTAGGCAAAATCCCTAAAATTTGATTGCTTAATTCTATATTTTGCTATTATTGCAGGCGGTTGTCCATCACCATGTTCCTGCCACCAAAGTGGCTCATATTACGTCACAGATTGCACAGGAAAGCAATTGGCCATGGTTCCTAATGGGATATTTGATAATAGGACAACTGAACTGTGAGTCAAGTTGTATCTCTCTTTGGAAGCGTGCGCTAGTGTAGGTTCCAATACAAATCCTTTAATAAAAGCTGGATGTCAAGAATGTGCTAAGGCTTTAATGGGCAAAATATCAAGAATAAAAAAGGCTTTTACATAGGGAAATCAGTCACATATAATTATTGTTCACTACCTTTACATACTTTGATTGATATCAGTGTATTGCTCGATTTCCATGTCGGGACTGTAGTCTCGATCATCGCGAAGCAATAAAAAACAGCAGTAATTGCATTCTCTCTGTCCTTACTTTACTTCTTCTTATTGGCTCTTTGTTAAGGTTTTCACCGCGATGTCTTTATTCCATTTAAGAGACTGCTCAGGAGTTGCTAAAAGCTGCATTTTTTTGAACGAAAAGCATACGATAATATTGGTTACAAACAAGCGAATTGTCAAAGACTTACAAAGCTGAATAAAGGACAACTATATGTTGTAATATTCTCTCCGTGTTATATTTCATCCAGCATTCATGAAATATAACAATAATATACGATTGTTTGCTTTAAAATACACATCTGAATTCTTGAAGAACACTTCTTGATCCATCTTTGACTACATCAAAGTTTTTAAAATTTTTTGTTGGTCTATAAAGTGTCCTCAAGCGATTTTTTCTGTGCATTTGAAAGCCGCATTTGCGAGGAGTTTTGCTTTAACATCAAGCGGGATCCCTGTGTTGAGTACACGGACGGACTTATGTACGTATGTACGGACGGACGGAAGTGATGTCAGTGTATTTATTGATCTATTATCCATCTGACTATTTTCGCATTTAGATATCTATCAAATAACCAACTGATGATGTTACCTCCTGGAATCTTTGACCACAACCAAAAACTCTATCTGCTGTAAGTTAAATGTCATACAAGTAAAAATGTTGTTAGGCTTTTAAAAAAGAAAGGTTTAAATGCTATTCAACCTTTTGCGTTAATTGTAAAGACACTCGATTCTTAGTTCATTCGATTCGCCATTGATTCATTTATTAACTTTTTCACTCTCCCATACATTCATTCTTTCAGGTATCTACATGATAACAAATTGACGTCACTTCCTGTTGGTATCTTTGATAACAATACACAGCTTCAATATTTGTGAGTTTTTTTTTTTTGGCTCTTTGTCGTTGTCGTTGTACTCGTTGTCATTTTTACCATTCTCTGCTTTAGATCCTTGAGCAACAATCAACTGAAGTCACTTCCTGCTGGACTCCTCGACAACAACAAACAACTGTACACATTGTAAGCTTTAAAACAAAACTTATCGATCGATGATTTCTTCCGTCCGTCCGTCATTTCGTTCGTTCGATCGTTCCGCGTTCTTTCCTTCATTCATTCATAGTCTTCTCTTCTTTGCAGTCTTTCCCAAGTTGAAATATGTTTTGCTAATCAAATCAATTATCATTTTTCTTGCTAATAAAATAATATAAAACTCGTGCGAGTACTATTTTACATCAATGACGCAGTAGAAGTTCCTGGCCTGTCCATTTACAATCTTTTGTTTACGTAACTAATTCGAGTTGTATCAAAAAACAAAAATCGCACTTAAAGTTTCTAATTTAGCTCCAGTTTCTAATTATCTGCTTAGAATACTACCAAATTAAGTTTAAAGTAAGTTGGATTAAGGCACTCTTACCACGAAAACCACATATGTTCAACCTCTTTCAACTCCTCCGTGTTCCGATCTGACAGGTCTCGACGTGCATGCATTTTCACCTCGTGTTTCACCAATATCAATCATGACGAGGTCCACCAATGGCATCTTCGATATAGGTCTCATATTCGTAACACTAAATTCCGATCATACCTAACTCACCAAAAACAAATGTACTGTGCCCATAGGCCCAGCACAAAAAGGATTTGATATAGTCATATACATATTACAATACAACTTTACAATTGTATTAATATTTATATGAACAATTTTACTGTAAACTGGTTTTCTGATAAAACAAAAAAGAAATAAAATTTTCAATAGCGCGACGTCAAAGTGAAAAACTTTAATATTCGTTAATTCTTTTATCAATCGTGATTATTATTATTATCTATTATTAGAGTGCTCACACTAAATCCGTGAAACAAATACTAATTTTTAGCACTAAATCGTGATAATTAAACAATAGAAAACAAAGGATTCTGTATGAAATAGTACTAATTAGTACTATTTAATGTTCACGGTTTTAGTGCGTGCACTCTATCATTATGATACTTGATTTAAATACACCTTAATAGTCTATGCATGTCTTAATAGAAATAGAAATACACTCGCTCCAAAGCTACTAAAGTTCAAATGTTTAAAATTTTATTATCATTATTATTATTATTTTAATTTATTATTATTTATATTATTATTATTATTAATTTTTTAAAAATTATCATTAATCCTGGCCAAGAGTCAGTCAGTCAGTGTAATTGTTGATCTTTTATCCATCTGACTCTTTTCGCATTTAGATATCTATCGAATAACCAACTGATGATGTTACCCCCTGGAATCTTTGACCACAACCAAAAACTCATGTCATACCAGTAAAAATGTTGTTAGGCTTCTTAAAAAGAAAGGGTTAAATGCTATTCAACCTTTTGCGTTAATTGTAAAGACACTCGATTCTTAGTTCATTCGATTCGCCATTGATTCAGTTATTAACTTTTTCACTCTCCCATACATTCATTCTTTCAGGTATCTACATGATAACAAATTGACGTCACTTCCTGTTGGTATCTTTGATAACAATACACAGCTTCAATATTTGTGAGTTTTTTTTTTTTTTTTGGCTCTTTGTCGTTGTCGTTGTACTCGTTGTCATTTTTACCATTCTCTGCTTTAGATCCTTGAGCAACAATCAACTGAAGTCACTTCCTGCTGGACTCCTCGACAACAACAAACAACTGTACACATTGTAAGCTTTAAAACAAAACTTATTGATCGATGATTTCTTCCGTCCGTCCGTCATTTCGTTCGTTCGATCGTTCCGCGTTCTTTCCTTCATTCATTCATAGTCTTCTCTTCTTTGCAGTCTTTCCCAAGTTGAAATATGTTTTGCTAATCAAATCAATTATCATTTTTCTTGCTAATAAAATAATATAAAACTCGTGCGAGTACTATTTTACATCAATGACGCAGTAGAAGTTCCTGGCCTGTCCATTTACAATCTTTTGTTTACGTAACTAATTCGAGTTGTATCAAAAAACAAAAATCGCACTTAAAGTTTCTAATTTAGCTCCAGTTTCTAATTATCTGCTTAGAATACTACCAAATTAAGTTTAAAGTAAGTTGGATTAAGGCACTCTTACCACGAAAACCACATATGTTCAACCTCTTTCAACTCCTCCGTGTTCCGATCTGACAGGTCTCGACGTGCATGCATTTTCACCTCGTGTTTCACCAATATCAATCATGACGAGGTCCACCAATGGCATCTTCGATATAGGTCTCATATTCGTAACACTAAATTCCGATCATACCTAACTCACCAAAAACAAATGTACTGTGCCCATAGGCCCAGCACAAAAAGGATTTGATATAGTCATATACATATTACAATACAACTTTACAATTGTATTAATATTTATATGAACAATTTTACTGTAAACTGGTTTTCTGATAAAACAAAAAAGAAATAAAATTTTCAATAGCGCGACGTCAAAGTGAAAAACTTTAATATTCGTTAATTCTTTTTTCAATCGTTATTATTATTATCTATTATTAGAGTGCTCACACTAAATCCGTGAAACAAATACTAATTTTTAGCACTAAATCGTGATAATTAAACAATAGAAAACAAAGGATTCTGTATGAAATAGTACTAATTAGTACTATTTAATGTTCACGGTTTTAGTGCGTGCACTCTATCATTATGATACTTGATTTAAATACACCTTAATAGTCTATGCATGTCTTAATAGAAATAGAAATACACTCGCTCCAAAGCTACTAAAGTTCAAATGTTTAAAATTTTATTATCATTATTATTATTATTTTAATTTATTATTATTTATATTATTATTATTATTAATTTTTTTTTTAATTATCATTAATCCTGGCCAAGAGTCAGTCAGTCAGTGTAATTGTTGATCTTTTATCCATCTGACTCTTTTCGCATTTAGATATCTATCGAATAACCAACTGATGATGTTACCCCCTGGAATCTTTGACCACAACCAAAAACTCATGTCATACCAGTAAAAATGTTGTTAGGCTTCTTAAAAAGAAATGGTTAAATGTTATTCAACCTTTTGCGTTAATTGTAAAGACACTCGATTCTTAGTTCATTCGATTCGCCATTGATTCATTTATTAACTTTTTCACTCTCCCATACATTCATTCTTTCAGGTATCTACACTATACCAAATTGACGTCACTTCCTGTTGGTATCTTTGATAACAATACACAGCTTCAATATTTGTGAGTTTTTTTTTTTTTTTTTTTGGCTCTTTGTCGTTGTCGATATCATTTTTACTATTCTCTGCTTTAGATCTTTGAGCAACAATAAACTTGCAGGCTTGCACAACTGTGGGTTCTTGATTTTGAACGCCAAATTAGGAATTCGCTTTAATACTTAGATCTTATTAACCGAGCGGGAGGTCTGTACGGGATAATCTTGACCGAGGTCGGAATGTACAGACCGAGCGCAGCGAGGTCAAGATTATCCCGTACAGACCGACCAAGCTCGGTTGATAAGAGTTTTATTATATGACCACTTTTCATTGAAAAGGACAAAATGTTTTCGCCGTAAGATTAATATGCGATCGGACCGGTTAATACCGGAGAATCTAGACCAGTCCGCGATGCGATCTATCAGATTGCTCGATTTGCTAGTGTCCAGGCTCTAAGATTCACGGTCATATAATAACAATGATTATTTTTATATCAAAATATATTAAATTGACATCATCATGGCATAGTCATCATCATCATCATTGACAAATTGACGATTAAATCCTATTATTAGAGAGTTTTAGATTTACGTTCACGACAAACGTGAAACGTCAGTTGACCAGTAAAAAATTCTTTTAAATTACTGAAAAAGAATCGCAAAAAAGTCCAAGTAGTAGAAAAAGAAAAGAGTATCTGCGCTTGGTGAGAAGGTTTGTAAATAGTAAAGTAGAATAAAGGAAAACTATGAAAACGTGGTCACGTTTGCCGTTTGCGGGGAGAAAAAAAAGTCAATCTAAAACTCTCTATTATTGTTCTTTGTTTTAGATCTTTGGACAACAATCAACTGAAGTCACTTCCTGCTGGACTCTTCGACCACAACAAACAACTGTACACATTGTAAGCTTTAAAAAAAGTATCGATCGCTGATTCGTCACTCATTTATACAAGTCTTGTTCTCTTTCAGTGCACTTCCTCTCATTTTATTGTTTTGTTATCGCCAAGATTTTTATCGCCATTTATTCTATTTCAGATACTTAAATCACAGCCAACTGATGTCTCTTCCTACTGGAATTTTTAATCATCTCAAAAGGCTTCCAGAAATGTGGGTTCTTGATTTTGAATATTAATTTAGGAATTAACTTAAATGCCAATAATTATTTTTATATCATAATATCGAATATTTTTTCAAGTTTTTTATTGTTAATTTTTTTTCTCCCTTCTATTTCAGAAATCTACATTATAACAAACTGACTTCACTTCCTGTTGGTATCTTTGATAGCAATACACAGCTTCAATCTTTGTGAGTTTTTTGTTGATATTTGTAGACAATTCATGTCATTGTCAACATAATTATTGCAACAAAGAGCCGCCCTATTGACGTTACGCTGTAGAGAAATGAGTTTAAATTGAAAAAAGGATTTGATAAATAGTCATATAGATATTACAATACAACTTTACAATTGTATTAATATTTATATGAACAATTTTACTTTAAACTGTTTTTTCTGATAAAGCAAAAAACGTTAAATTTTCAATAGCCTGACGTCAAAGTGAAAAACGTTAATAGTCGTTAATCCTTTATTAATCCTTATTAGTATTATTATCTATTATTATAATTATTATCATAATAATAATTATTATTATTATAATATTTAATATCATTATTATTAATCCATGCCAAGAGTCAGTTAGTCAGTGAAGTTATTTATCTATTATCCTTTTGACACTTTTCGCATTTAGATATCTATCAAAAAACCAACTGACGATGTAACCTCCTGGAATCTTTGACCACAACCAAAATCTCATGTCATGTACCAGTAAAAATGTTGTTAGGCTTCTCAAAACGATTGGGTTAAATGTTATTCAATCTTATGCGTTAATTGCAAAGACATTCGATTATTAATTCATTCGATTTGCCATTGATTCATTCATTAACTTTTTCATTCTTTCATACATTCATTTTTCCAGGTATCTACAGTATAACAAACTGACGTCACTTCCTGTTGGAATCTTTGATAACAATACACAGCTTCAATATTTGTGAGTTTTTCCCCCCCAGATATTTGTGTAGACAATTCATTTCAATGTCAACTTGATTATTGAAAAAAAGACACCGCACTTTTGAGGTTTTTCTATTGACATCATCATCATCATCATCATCATCATCATTGACAAATTGACGATTAAATAGTCCTATTATTATTGTTCTTTGTTTTAGATTTTTAGACAACAATCAACTGAAGTCACTTCCTGCTGGACTCTTCGACCACAACAAACAACTGTACACATTGTAAGCTTTAAAACAAAACTTATCGATCGATGATTCGCCCTTCATTCATTCATTTATTCATACATGTCTTGTTCTCTTTCAGTGCACTCCCTCTCATTCTATTGTTTTGTTATCGCCAAGATTTTTATCGCGATATCATTATTCCATTTCAGATTTAACAGATCAAAAACAGTTTTCCGTGTTTGATACTCTGAATCAAAACACGCGGGATGTTGGGAGAACACGAGAGGAGCGTAGGAAACCACGACGCGTAGCGGAGTGGTTTCCAGCTTCTCGAGTGTTCTCCCAACATCCCAAGTGTTTTGATCAGAGTATCAAACACAGAAAACTGTTTTTGATTTGTTTTATAACATAACAAACGCGCGAAAAGATCGAAAAAAAGCAAAGTCTAAGTAAATTCTCCCTACGTGCCGTCTTATTCAAACTGACGAATGAGCGCGCGCGATAGATTAAAAATGACGATAGCGTGTTTCGATACTCTCATCAAACATGGTTTTCGACCAATCATAGCGCGCGTAGTATCCCAATTATTTTATAAACTTAAATCACAACCAACTGATGTCTCTTCTTAATGGAATCTTTAGTCACCTCAAAAGGCTTCCACAAATGTGGGTTTTTGATTTTGAACATTAATTTAGGAATTAACTTAAATGCCAATAATTATTTTTATATCATAATATCGAATATTTTTTCAAGTTTTCTATTGTTAATTTTTTTTCTCCCTTCTATTTCAGAAATCTACATTATAACAAACTGACTTCACTTCCTGTTGGTATCTTTGATAACAATACCCAGCTTAAATCTTTGTGAGTTTTTTATTGATATCTGTAGACAATTTATGTCAATGTCAACATAATTATTGCAAAAAAGAGCGCCCTGTTAACGTTACGCTGCAGAGAAATGTGTTTAAATTGAAAAAAAGAATTTGATATAGTCATATAGATATTACAATACAACTTTATAATTGTATTAATATTTATATGAACAATTTTACAGTAAACTGTTTTTTCTGATAAAACAAAACAAAGTAAAAATTTTCAATAGCGTAACGTCAAAGTGAAAAACTTTAATAGTCGTTAATCCTTTATTAATCGTTATTATTATTATTATTTATTATTATCATTATGATACTTGATTTAAATACACCTTAATAGTCTATGCATGTCTTAATAGAAATAGAAATACACTCGCTCCAAAGCTACTAAAGTTCAAATGCTTAATATTTTATCATGTGTTTATTTCAACTTCAGACATTTTTGCTACATGAATACAGAATATTGCGGGCATGAATAGTCTAAGCAAATGTCTGCATGACTGGTTTTACAAAGATGTATACAAATTTAACAATTGTACAGACGTTTCACAATCTCACAGTTCTGTGAAATAACCCATTTCTGACACTTTCTTACAATTTTTACACCATCAGTGAGGCCTACATCAGCCAGTTTACTAATCAAATCCGTGTGATACCCAGATAGAAAATCAAATGCTATGTTGACTTGCGTTACTTTATATCCAGGGTACATTCTTTTAAGACTAGATCTTAAGGCAGTATATTTAACAGTTTTCTTTTTATCCCTATCAAGTATCTCTCCTACATTACAGACTGTTCCTTCAAATATAATCCATTGCTTGTCCTTCTTACTCCGCACAAGGATGTCTGGTTTATTTGCACCGCCTTTTGGAGAGCTGTCTTGGTAGATAGGGATATTCCACAGTACTTTTGCTTCATCATTTTCGACAGAGCTCTTTGGGGGTAGTTCTTTGTGCCAAGGTGTTACGTTGTCTTTATCATCAGAAAGTTCAAACTTCTTAAGTATCGCGTGATACACAGGTCTAAGCATGTGATCATGTCTTGATGTGTAGAGCGATTGGGCTATGGCCGAGCATTTAATTGCACATGATGTGTGCAATACTCTCATCTCCAGATTGGCAAAGCCGACATTTCAGATCTTCTTCTTCACCTTTCAGTTTCTTTACGTTATAGACTTTAGTTGGCAATAGTTGTTGAATAATACTTGTGTGAATACTGTAAACAACAGTTGGAATGTTTTTCCAGACTTTTGAGATGTCACACCATTCTTTGTGCAGGTCTTTGTTTTTCCACTGTTTAGGCATGAATTGTCCAACCCAGGGTTGCTGTTCAACTTCGACTTCGTACTTTCTCACTAATTCGTTCTTTAAGATGGATTTCCTAGTGATACTTTTAGGTTGACAATTATTCACTTCTATAACTGTGTCGTTGGATGTTAAGATAGATTTCTTGCTTTCGGCATTATACGTTATGTCCACATTGAATTGAGCTGCAAATGTTCTTGCGTCCTTGATGATAGATCTTAAGGATTTCATTTCTTTGGCGTCTTGGTACGTTCTTACTAGCTCAACATGTGGATCAGAGCTGCATGTGATGTAGTGGGCGAGTTTTATCTTTGTGGTCTTGTACAGGCTTTCGATTTCAGTCAGGCCTTTGCCTCCTTTAGTAGTTGGAAGATAGAGGAGGGGTAGAGATTCATGCTTGTGTTTACAGCCGCAGTCATTAATAACTCGACGGGTTCGTCTTTCAAGTTCTTTAAGTTTGTCTATAGGCCAGTCAGTAGACCACATGTGGTGTTGCAAAACGGGAATAGCAAACGTTTGATTAGCTTTGACTTTCCGTGGAATAGATAAAAGTGACGTCCAAATTACCAGAGATGCGTCTGATGTACTCTTTACTTGCTGCTTTCTGAATTTCCTTCTCAAGTTGACTAAGTTCTCAAACTTTCCAAGATATTTATAATAATCATCTTCTCCAAGTACGGGTATGTTCGTATCATTACTGAGTGGTAAGTCTTCTCCTTTCTCCAGTTTACCTCTTCGTAGGTGGATGGCAGCACATTTATTGATGCCCCAGGTGAGACCGATGTCATTACACATCTGCTGTAGCTTGTTTGCTATTGTAGCTGCTTTTACTGCATTCTTGTGATATGATTTGAGGTCGTCAACAAGCAAACAGTGCGTAATCTTGGTTCTCTTTTCATGAGTCAGTGTGTATCCCTCTGTTGTATGTAAGTACCAGGCAATGGGATTTAGATATAACGTAAACAATTTTACACAAAAAGAGTCACCTTGCAATATACCTCGTTGGATGTTAATTGGGCCTATAGGCTCTTTACCATTAGATGTAGGGGCTGTTATGAGAGAGAAAATTAATGTTTTTACAGACTAAGCTAGACATCAGGTTTCTAATTACTATTTCTTATCGTATGAAAACAAGATAAAGAACGATCAATTAGTTATTGAAAATATCGATATAAGATTTCAGTAAGGCTACCATCACGCAAGTTTAGATGATGGTATGCTTTGAATTTACAAGTAAACTACTTAGCTCCTCCCATTAGCATGTACACCTCTAGTTACACCCTAAACACTCTTTACCCCGTTGCTTAGTTATTTTAGCACTATTCTGTTAAATCTTATGATATATATATCCCTCGTAGACCTTTCTATACATTTACCATATATCCACATATTATCTTTAGTTTAAGCTATGTTTAGTTCTAAGATTTTCACTCGTATTACTCTTAATAAGATATCACACTTAGGAATTTACTATTTCCATTAGCCAATCAAGGCACAGCGATAATATCATATTGATTGTAGAATGACACCTGTCATGAAGTTATTATAAATAGAGCTCATGTAATTAGTTTTAGTCAGAAGAGTAGAGATAGAGTATAGAAGAAGAGAAAGTAGAATAAAGATTCCGAGTAGCTCGTACCGAGAGCGGTCCATCCCATAACAGGGCGAACAAAGTGATTTTCCATGTTTGAATAATGTTCTTTATAAAAGTGATTAATCTTTTAATTTTATTATTATTATTATTATTATTTTATTATCATTATTATTTTATTATCATTATTATTATTATTATTATTATCATTAATCCTTGCCAAGAGTCAGTCAGTCAGTGTAATTTTTGATCTATTATCCATCTGACTCTTTTCGCATTTAGATATCTATCGAATAACCAACTGATGATGTTACCTCCTGGAATCTTTGACCACAACCAAAAACTTATGTCATACCAGTAAAAATGTTGTTAGGCTTCTCAAAAAGAAAGAGTTAAATGTTATTCAACCTTTTGTCTTAATTGTAAAGACATTCGATTCTTAATTCTTTCGATTCGCCATTGATTCATTCATTAACTTTTTCATTCTTTCATACATTTATTCTTTCAGGTATCTATACTATAACAAACTGACGTCACTTCCTGTTGGTATCTTTGATAACAATAGCCAGCTTCATAATTTGTGAGTTTTTTTTAGGCTCTTGGTCGTTGTCGTTGTACTCGTTGTCATTTTTACTATTCTCTGCTTTAGATCTTTGAGCAACAATAAACTCAAGTCAATTCCTGCTGAACTCTTTGACAACAACAAACAACTGTTAAAATTATAAGCTTTAAAAACAAATTATCAATTTTATCAAAATTATTAATTGTTCCTTATCGCCAATATTAATTTTTACTTATATTTCTACAATACTACAATACAACTTTAAAATTTGTGTTAACATTTATATAAACAAATTTACTGTAACCTCTTTGTTCTGATTAAAAAAAAGTTCAAAAGTTTTTAAACGCGTGACGGCACAATGAAAACTATAGTAGTCGTTCACTGGGTCGCCTGTAAGTGTTATTTACAGACTCACACAGAGCAGATAGAAAACCTCGCACTATGCTTACTCGTAAAAAATAATAAATGAAATACCTTAAAAAAAGGGATGCAAATAAAAGACCCTGCCTCATAGAAAAAACGATACAATAGTTGAAGGTGCTAAATGAAATTAATAAAAAAACGATAGAGTGCACGCACTAAAACCGTGAACATTAAATAGTACTAATTATTACTATTTCATACAGAATCTTTTGTTTTCTATTGTTTAATTATCACTATTTAGTGCTAAAAATTAGTATCTGTATCACGGATTTAGTGTGAGCACTCTAACTGAAATGTTTAAAGGGCACTCAATTTGGACTATGAACTTTCATTGTCGTTACCCTCTACAACCAGGATTCTAAAAGTAATATATACAGTATGAGTGGCTGTGTTGTATCAGATAAATCGGATACAACACACGGACACGAATACTGTAGATTACTTATCAAACGTCTAGGTTAATTCTTTTGTGTTTCACTATAATTTTCAAAATTCAAGTGAATCTGGTCAAGAAAATCCAACTTAAAGTTTATGTATCTGATTTACAACACTCTTCACGGTCGTGATTTCTGTTGTGTTTTCCTCATGAATTATTAATGGCTTGATAACGACTTGATAGATGTGTCCTCGCACGTGGCGTTTGAAAACGCTTGCCTGGGCTCGTTCAACGGCTTGTTCAAAAATGAAAAATATTGTCTTCACGATGATTTAATTTAGATTTAAACCAAACCGCCCTTTGGCGAACTCGTGGATACTAGTTGAACTTTTCAGAGATTGGGCTCCCTGTGTCCTTATGCTTGTTGACATTCGAAGGTTTCAAAGTATTTCGCTCGATTTCATATTTCAAATGCTCAATTTAGCTGGTAAGATGATTAGTCGTCCTTTTAATTTCCTTTTAACACCTACTTTGTTTAGTTCTTTGTTATTTTGTTGAGTTTGGAAGCGAATTCTGTGAAGAATTGGAAAAACGTTGCGTTATGCGTTACTACTTATCTTGACCTTCAAGGGTACGGTGGCTTGTAAGGGCCAACCACATACAAAAAAACTTGCCTTTTATCGCGCGATAAAGCCTCTCTGATTATCGCGCGATAAAGCAACTTATCGCGCGATAACAAAACTTAGTCACTATCGCGCGATAAATATGATAGTCTCTACCATGATATCATTGCCAAAGAGGTTGAAGAACAGGTAGAGAGTTTAATGGCAGACAGCTATGTAGGCATAGAAAATGTAACAGTCCAGCAACAACTGAATGGGAGTGACTGTGGAATCTTTGCCATAGCATTTGCTACGTGTCTGGTTTATGGTTTCAGCCCACGAGACTTTACATTTGACATACCCAAAATGCGCCCACATCTGGCTCAGTGTTTGGAAATTGGTAAAATTACAATGTTTCCATCAGTTTAGAATATGTGTTTAGAACACGCTAGTGTTCACTAGCCATCATCTACTCTTTATTTGAAACAGTAATGTTGTTTTAGAAGAGCAAATGCATTAATACCATGAAAGAAATACAAAGTTGTTAATAATCATAGTAGCTATTTAGCAAATAACAGTTGGTTTCGATCCACTAGAATATTCATTACACAAAAACATATCTATACACCTATTTCATTTAAGAAAGGTTGTCATCGCTAAAGGAGAAAGGTGATAGGTTATTCATAGTTCCAACAATCACTTGTTTTTTTTTTTGTTTTTTTTTAATGAGTTTTGAGATATCCAGTGTTGTTTGTAGCCTGAAAGAACTTTAAAGGCTTTGATTATTTGCGTTTATTTTCATATATTACACCTTCGAATCGACTATTGCCTTTGGCAGTGACAACTGTTTTTTTGAAATAGGTGATACAAAAGACCACTATATTCTATTGTGCTTTAAATGCAACAAAATAGTAGTAAATTTGAGAATTAATAATAAACAATTAAGATACACTAGTTTTCATCAGCAATGTCCAAAAATAAAATAGCTACTCTGACAGGAACAAAGCAGAAAAATATTTCTTGTGTCACCAATACATTATGACATTTTGAATACAAGAATATCCTGGTATTTCATTTTTATCTTTATAAATAAATTCAAATTCTCAAATTTTGGTAATAATTAGTATGTTTATAATCTAGTCAAATGGAATGATTGGTGGACAAAGGTTAACAAGACCAGAACACACCCTCAAAATGATATCAATGACTGGTACCTGTTCCTTATTGCTCATGAGAAAGTCAGTGCTCAGTGTCCCTTTCAGAATTGTGTACTTGCACCTCAGCAAACCGATTACCCTCTCCACATGAATTCTGACATTTGCAATTCCTCAGGTGTTCTCAACATCGATGGGGTCCAGCTGGCTCTTCCCCTTAGTAAACGCTGGTATAACAAGCTCTGCTCTCTTGAATGCCACACTTTCATGAACTGTAAATCCCCTGTCGGCCATTACTAGATCACCAGGCACAAGTTTATTTAAAATACCACAGTTTTCAGTGAGGAGCTTATCAGATGTTCTGCCACCCCAGGCCTTTGATACAAAGGAAATGGTGCCTTGTGGAGTGATTCCAATTAATACCTTTACAGTGTTGTGGTGTTTGTAGGAGCTGAAGGTCTGGGCTCTTGCCAGCAGGTTGGTAGGCCTTTCTATGAAGACCTCAAAACAATCAATAATCACTGTTGTCTTCTTTCCAAACGAAAACTCGAAGCATTGAGGCATTGTTCTCCATAGTTCATCCCGCTCAGGCCAATATATTAGTTGAGAGAGTCGTATGTCCATGATTGTTATCCAGGTAAAAAATATCCTGGAGACAGTTGGTGCAGACACTTCAAAACGGTATGCAAGATCCAAGTATGGCACATTAAGTCGGAGTTTCATCAAGACCATGACAAGTTCCTGGAACTTCGTTAAGCTCAACGACTTTCTTGCCACATGAGGGGCTACATGTTCATATACAGCTTGTAAAATAGTAGCTGAAGGCAATCCAGTGTAAAATAGTACCTTCCCATCTTCCAGCATATCTTCGCGATCGAAAGGGGCTTTCTTTGGCTGAGAAAACATATAATCTAACTCCTCAGTTTGTGTGCTTGACTCGGTCATTTCTGGATTAACTTCGTTTGTTTGTGTGCTAGAGTCAGTGATCTTACAAAGTTCCTCCAGCTTCGAAGTAATCCCGTCCAATAAATCGCCATCTTGGCAGTGCAACTTTGATTTATCACTCGCTGATTGAAGGTCATTTGCGATCTGGCTGATTTCCTCAGTTAAAGAAGGAGAGTCAAAAGAAATATTGTCGATTGTAGCGCCTTCTTCATCCAGTTTCGCTACCTTTGCAGCTGACTCGAACAATGCTCTTTCCTGTTGTCTCTTCCTTCTCACTTTTGCACGTTCACTTCGCGCGGCTTGAAGATCAGAGTTTTTCTCACTTACTACTGTTTTGTTGTGTCCCAAATTTAATGTAGGCACCCAATCGACGTTAAACTTATCCCAATTGGCAGCAGGTTTTCCAGAAACGAAGTGACGGCTGCAAATTCTCCCACTGTTGATGATTTCTTCGGATAACCCAACCCTACTAATGGCGGCCAACCACTTTCTACGTCGTTCAATCGACAGCTCTTCTGCCTCCTCTCCTTGACTTTTTCTAACCGATGGAACACGAAAGAGGGAAATTCCCTTATCACGAACACTCCTGGTATGACAATTTACCATTAAACAAAGAACCATTATAGAAAATGTGCTGAAAATATTGACTTTTAGTCGCTCGATTGTGATGAATCTCTTTTGTTTACACTATGTTGTGCACCAATATGGCGGTTAGCAACCGTTGTCATGCACCAAGTCACGTGGGTGAAAACCGAGAATAAGTTGTTTTATCGCGCGATAACACTTTACTAGTGTTCAGGCTCCTACGGTCATTACGCACATGGACAAGATGGCGAGCGAAGTTGAGAAGGTGAGTTAAGCGTATGTAACAAATTGATGTCTTTATCCTTCAAAGGTAGGGTTTTCTTAGAAAAAAAAATTAATAAGTTTTAATAAGTATTTGATTCATTTAAAAGCCATTTCACTTTAACAAACAGTGTTTTTCTTGCTTCTGCGTTCTTGTTTAAATGGTTTGCTTGTTTATGTATTTTGATCAACATCAAATTACTACAATTTGATCAACCTTTTCACATGGATAAAGACCTCCCTTTCTTTTTTTATCTTTAGTTAATGGTTCATTTGAAATTTCGAAGTCAATAGACATGGATTTCTATTATCCTTATCACTTTCAATAGAATTCCAATCAATTCAGATCCAATCAAAGGTCGAATCGATAAACATAACAAGCTCCTTTCGAATTTCATTGTTTCCCTCTCTTGGGAATGATTTTTCATTTCCTGGGGGAATTCCACCCAATTGTCATCCAAACTCTCTCATTGTGTATATTGTAAATGATTAGATCTCATTAACAAGTTGGTTATTTATATATTAAATTATATATAATTTTCTGTAGGTATGTGACTTTTTGAAACAAAGAGGAGTAACTAATGCGGTCACCGAGAAATTCATGGAGGAAAAGGTTAGCAAATTTGTAGTTTTCACACTGATATTCATATCTGTTGTCGTCATGCACAACTCACTAGTATGATTATGTCACATAATCCATCTTGCGGGGAGTGGTACCTAGCATTCATATATAGACAACATTCTGACATCTGAAATTACCCACAAACATGGGAAAGCATATATATAGGATTATACCTTGGAAAATCAGTAGCATTTTATTGATTTTATAATATTTAACTTGTTTTGAATGTGCTGAAAAGGAATCTACTAGTTTCTAGCCTTAGCATCATCCCCTCCAAGAGAGGAGAGGGGAACTGGGGAGGAGACTGATATTCAGGCCATTCTTGTACCCAGAACTTCTGATATAATAGATACAATCCTAAGCTCTGGACCACCCTGTTGGTATATCAAATTTAATTGGCTGATAGGCACAGCAATAGCAATAGCAAAATTTCTAATGGATGTCAAATTCCTGAAATGCCAGTAGAGAATTTTCTGTGTTTTAGATGATTTTTCCATGTCAAATTATAGCAGTTTTGAAATATTTTTTAAACAATTATTATGAGAACAACAATTTAACATCTTGTTAATGTTTCAAGCATAAATACACATTCTTAAGTGGCAAAACTATTTTCCAGTGACAGTGAAATAGTGACTTAAACTCGCCAAACCATTTTAGAAAAACACAAGGATTCAAGCTCTACTAGTTCTTTTGATTTGTGGAGGGATATACAGCTTGGGTGGTCATGTGACCAAAATAGCAAATTCCAATTGGACAGAAACCTTATGAACTATTAATGAATATCATAACTTTATACAAAGATGTTTTTATAATAATTGTTTAAAACATATTTCAAAACTGCTATAATTTGACATGGAAAAATAGATCAGAAGATCTGGGTACAAGAATGATACTCAGGCCAACTAGTTACTATAGATATTATTATTATAGACAGGCCTGCAAGAGAAAGACCCCACAACAAAGAATGAAGTTGGACAGACTTAACATGGAATTAGTCTTATGTTGCATGCCTGTATAATTGATTTTATTCTTTTTTAGATGGACTTTGCAGCAGTTCAGTATGCTTCTGAGGAAGTCTTAACCACCTTTGGATTAAAAGCTAGAGGGGATATCTTCGCTTTGAAAAGGTTTTGCGATACACAATTATTGAATACAAGTGCTAGCCCAAGTGATGTTTCAGAAGCCTTAAAGAACAGGGAAAAAAGGAAAAAAGAGCTTTATGACATAATAACACAAAGTAAAAAAAAAAAAGGCACGTCTGATGAAAAGACACAGTCAACTAGAAAAAGAAATGTAAGCCTTGGATGGCTGCATTATGATGAAAAGAAGAAAAAATACTGTTCTGTCCGCCATTCTAGAGGTGGTGGAAGTCGTGATGTAGCCCTAAGTGTTGACAGTACTAAGGAGGATATCTTAGCACATGCAAAGTCATTATTTTTTCCAAATAACACATCAGTATTTGGAAATTCATGTGACATGATGTTTAATTTGGGAAATTTTAAAGAAGAAGTTATTACTGGCCTATTTTCACTTGGTGCATATTTGCAAACACACAAACTTTCGAGACTCAGGCTCTACTTAATTTCAAAAAAAGTACCTGCATCTGAAAAGAATACAACACTTGTAGACTCTGATGATAATAAAGATCTGCCTTCAGCATGTCTACTCTTAGGCACTACACAAGAGCGCAACACTTTAAGATCTGTTCAGGATAGAGAATATCTTGAATCGCTTTGTGCAGATCAAGAGAAAGAAAAACAAAAGGAAACAGAAAAGAGGGAAGAAGTTTATGAAAGAGATAGAGATCAGAGACTTGAAAGTCTGAGGCTGGCTAGACAAAACAGAATCCCATCAGAGCCTTCAACCACAGAGATGCATGTTACAGTACAAGTGCGCCACTATGAAAAAGGAGTAATTAGACGAAGATTCCATGATAGTAATAGTATGATGGCAGTATATGACTGGGTGGGGTCATTAAGCAAACTTCCGGAACATTTTCATTTATCTGTTGAGCCAAGTTGTGCTTTAACACCTGATGAGCCTGTAGCAGTCGTAGAGGGGAAAATGGTACATATGACAGTCACTGAAGATCCTATACCAATGGCAAAAAAGTCGAATGAACAAGAGATCTCCTTCATTGGATATGGTCCTGATCGAAGTGATCAGCTTCCTGATGATACAATGCTTGATAACAACAAAAATGAGATGGCAGGCTTTGACATTGAACATGTGAATGAAGATGTTCCTAACCAACTCTTGGCTGATGATGAAAGGTAAGATTTTCAGCAAAATTATATGGCTAATTTAATTTCTTCCGAATTACCTTAAAAGGTAGTTTGGGAATCATAGTTATTTTTAAATTTTTTTTGTCAACAACAAAAGTTCAACAAAAGTTGCAGGTAGTTACAATAAATCACTGTACTGCTGTTTTGAAATAATTTTGTGGGGCTGGTGTTGGGTCTGTTTTCTCCCATTTTCAGTCGAAGCCAGAGTATCAGATTGGCAATACAATACCAGAATCAGCTTTATCCTTTGCCACCTGCAGAGCCGTTTGTGTTGAAAGAAGTCCCCCAAAGAAAAAAAAATAGCTCTGTGGATAATTATCATTGTGATGGTATGGCTTTTGTACCAGAAAATAATTAATCAATTAGGAGTTTTTATTAACTTGTATAAACTACTTTTCAGTTCCCCTGAAGATGACATTGTGATGCCATCTGTACTAACATCACAGCCAGTTCCACAACATGAGGTACTTATTTGTGTTAGAATTCTCAGTCAACACATTTTTAAATTCAATTTATCAAATAAATCTTAACGTAATTTATTATTAAAGTGTTAAGATGTTTTTAAAATTCTTGATTGTGTAACACCTGTAAACCACAATCAGGTGTACTTTGGCCATGAGCAGTTGGATTGTTCAAGTATGTAAACGCTGTCAATATGCGTTCACTAACTACAACACCTGGGTTGAGATAACCTAAACCTCTCTGTCTTTGCTAAGTGCTATAAAGATTATGATATTATTTAATCTGCACAGACCAAGTTTACTAGTAATTTGATTTAATTACCTATTCAACATTATATTATAATAGAGAGGGTGTCACTTCAGACAGGTGATGTTACCACAAATCCTGCAGCAAGTAGAGGTAATAGTGAAATTGTTTATGTACGTAATGGTGTAAAATGGAAGTAATCATGCAGCAAACCAGAAGAAGCTTTTCTTTACTTTAGTTTATTGCTCATACAAAACAAACAAGGGCCTGGTATAATATTGTGTTTTTTTAATTTTTTCCCTCTCATTTCAGAACAAGTCTGATTCCATCGAAAAAGAAAGAAAAAATGCACTTCAACAGCTATTAAACCTTGACACACCAATGATTGTGGAATTGGAAAGGTGGAATGTTGTAACAGCTTTGCTGAAGATGTATTGTAATGACAATATGCTGGATTGTGTTCTGCAGTTCAATTTCAAAGGTGAACTGGGATTTGATCATGGTGGTCTGAGCAGGGAAGTTTACTCACTGTTTTGGAAACAAGGTTCTACTAGGTTCTTTGAAGGCAGTGATTATTCTTTTATTCCAAGACACAGTGGAATCTCAAAAGAAGATCTAGTCGTGATCGGAAAAGTAATTCACCATTCTTTTATACTCACTGGCATGTTCCCTGTATGCATCAACAGAGCATACATCCAGGCCATGCTACTTGGCGAAGAGGAGGTATCTGAAGATCTCTTATTAAATAGTTACATGGAATATCTTAGCTCTTATGAGGGAGGCAGGTTAGCAGAAATATTGAGTTCCTCAAGTCTGGATAATGAAGACAAACAATTTATCATTGACTTGGAAGACAGAGTAGGGTTGCAAATAAATCCTGATACACCAACAACAGCAAGAAAGATTGTACTCGAGCTCGCAAATAATGAGTTATTACAGCTCCCATTGCACACTATGTCCAAGGTTAAGTCAGGAATGATGGCGTGCCAGCAAGGAAAAAACATTTGGCAGAATATTTCTGAACAAGACATCGATGGAATTTATGGCAGGCAAGCTCCAGAACCAAGTAAGGTAGCATCATTGGTCATCACAAGACAGGAGGAGCTGACTAAAGAAGAAGCAAAAATCTTCAGTTACTTGAAGCGATATATCAACTCGGCTGACAAGAAAAGATGCAAAGAGTTTCTAAGATACTGCACAGCAAGCAGCACCATCGTGGTAGACGAAAATGCAAAGTCCATTGTTTTCTATTGTTTAATTAGCACTATATATTTTGTACTATTTAGTAATTAGTGTTTCGCGGATTAATTGTTTGCACTCTTACTATTAAGATTTTAAAACACCTGAATTATGCATTAACTAATCAAGACCACATAGGAACAGACTCCTTCCTTTCGGGACTCCAGTTAGTTTGGGCAGGATTGATTGTATTATCTTTTTTGGGGCAAAATCAGGTATCTGTTAAATCACACCTCTCTGCTCACAGTGTTGAGTTTTGCTGAGGGAGGAAAATTGGAGAACCCAGAGAAAAACCCTTGTTGCATGAGAGAGAATGACTCATCAAACAAACTCAGGTCACCTATGACCAAAGCTGGAATCAAACCAAGGTCACAGTGTTGAAAGGCCAGCATTCTCACTACTATGCCACCAATGCACGAAAGAAGTTTCTAAAGTTTTCGTCCATCACCACAATGGTAAAGTGTGATAACATTTTTCTTTCTGGTAAACCATACATTTTTGTAATGAAAATGAATAAATAAAAATTTGACAAAAAGTAGAAGGGTGGTGATAAATATATTACAGTTTTCATTCATACCAAAACAACAATAATTACGCCACCATTGTTCACCATTAAAAAAATGAAGCATGTTTTATTATAGGTCACTCAAATGACTAAGAATGTCAAAGTACAGATTTAAAGCTTCATTTGCATTTGCAGCATGTGTAAGACCATAATCTTCCATAATCATCGCAGCCAACTCATTAAACTCTTTACTGCAACCTCTTATTAATGGTTCCTCAGCACATAGCTCTTCTGCAATTTCAATGTCATCATTACTGATTGGTACTTTGTAACAATGAGCATCTCTCATTTCAGGTAAAAAGAAAAGCATATCGGGTATACCACTAGGAGAATTTATATTAGTACTTTTTCGTATGCGATGAGTGTTCCACATTTCAGCAACATGGTGAAGTTCCTTTTGTATTACTGGCATAAAACAAAACTTGAGACATTCTACCTCAATAGGATTGCTGTCATTATACTGTGCAGATTCTCTTAACTGCTTAAAAAAATTAATCCACCAATCAGAGTTACTCTTCCTAAGATGTGACCACCATGCTTCAATCCTTTGATTGGAGACAGATTTTCCATACAAGAAACTCTTTTCTCTGGCAAAAGCATCATCATCATCAGCCCTTATAAATCTTTGAATGTGAGCAATATTTACATTTTCTGTGCCACAATCACCCCTAACTATCCTGGGAACTCCTGACAATTGCCTCACACAATCAATGTAATATTTAGCAACAATGTTTGGGTTATTGTTTGAAGAGGCAACTTCAAGCCAGAGAATGCGGCGACTATATCCATCTGGCTCCATGAATGCAAAAGCCAAATGGCTTGAGTTTGTCATAGCCATCTAAATGCCAGATGTAATTTGGTCCTTTTGCAAAATACTGTCGACGCCGTAACTTGTGACTTGACCGTTTCTCAACACCCTCTGCATCTAGTCCTCTTAGCGCCAAACGTACACTTTCTCTTGATGTAACCAAGGAATACTTGTTTCTCAACAGTTGATGCATTTGTCGATAGCCTAAACAGCTTCCACTACCCTGAAGTTCTAGTTCAATTGCATTAACGATATTCTCTGTGTTGGAATGGTCTTTTCGTCTTCTTAAGTTGCACTCCTTGAGAATGCGCTTGAGTTGCCGAAGACTTAAGGAGATGCCATGGTAAAGTGCCAAAAATGCAAGAATTTCAACATATTCTAAACCTAAATGGAAATACTGTGTGATGATAGCTACTGCCGGCCTGTTGATCCGGTCTGCCTCAATGGCTGGTATGTAGGAAGGAAGAACACATTCTGTCATTGGAAGGTAGAACACGAACAGTAGAAAGATCATTTTACACTCCTATAAAGAGAGAATTTTACTGAAGATTAGCTTGAGTTAGTCTAAATACTAAGCACTTACCAAAATGATTTGCATCTGCAACAATGAAGATAAAAATCTCTGGAGCACCAAACCAAAAAATGCACTATTTTATATATAGGTTCTGTTAGCAACATAAAAGTTAATGCAACATTTTTATGTGACAAGCATTGGGGAAGTGGGGGCTAGCCTAGAGTTAGGGTGCCCCCTCCCCCCCTTCCCCTGGTTTCACTGCACCTATAACATTATCTCACTAGTATTAACTTTCACCTGCCCTCACCTGTTGTTAAAGGCATCAATTTATTTTAAGGTCTTTCATAGTTAGCTGACATGCACTCAATTGAAAGATAACATAAAAAAACGCATTGCTATCGATATAAAAACATAAAATAATTAATTAAAGATAAAACGAAATTCACCCAGCTACCTGGAATTCGAAGTTTAAGTTATACCATGTTTATACCGTAATATAATCAAATAAAGCAGGGAAACACGCTTTCTTTTAGAGTCTAGTACAACTATTCACTTTTCCTATGGTTCCCATGCTAATTGCTTTAAAAAAAACCCAATTCGAAGGGCGGAAATTCAGTTGACTCACCTTCTCAACTTTGCTCGCCATCTTGTCCATGTGCGAAATGGCCGTAGGAGCCTGAACACTAGTAAAGTGTTATCGCGCGATAAGTTGATATTTATCGCGCGATAGTGACTAAGTTTTGTTATCGCGCGATAATTTGTTTTATCGCGCGATAAAAGGCAAGTTTTTTTGTATGTGGTTGGCCCTTACAAGCCACCGTACCAGGGTCATCACGGCGCTTACAATCGATTTAGATTTACATAAAACACTTTAATTAAACTGTGAACTAAGCGAATATTTTATATTATAGAAATTCGTTTAGAAATACTATTTCTTTTGACTTCGTTCAAGTCTGTAAATTACTAATTATTTATTGGAGCCAATTCTCGTTAGTCTCGAGCGACATCTATTGAGTAGATTTGTACCTTCGCAGTTAGATACAAGAACATTGCTTCGGCTGTTTGTAATGTCCGACGATCAATCTACTACAATCTAATTCAGAACGGCTTACTTGGATGACAAAACTGGCCGAACTTTCTTCAAGACTCCATGACTCTCGTTTTGAAATCTAATGAAAAGTTCTTTTTTCAATCCATCTAAATATGTTGACGATTGTACATAAGCGTTTCAGTTTACTTTATCGCATCAGCAAAAAAAGGTTTGACTCATTGGAATTTTAGTTTTAGGCGTTAATCGTATTAGTTTACTTCAAGTTGCATCTTATCTTGATTCTTTTGATATAAATAATCCGAAGATGAAACTAAGTGCGAGTGTGCGCAAGTGCAGAGTGGGTCCACAGTGCTAGAAAGTATCCCACATGAAACATCAACAGTTCATTTCCTCATATCAAATATATTTAGGCACTGCCTAAAAGCGGAGCTCCCAATTTGAATGAATGTGGAAGATAAAATTAAAATCGGAAAAAAAATCTTCAATTTTTTTATTCAATATTAAGATAATGTCTCCCATAATAAAAAAACATGCACTGAAAACCAATCAAAATGCACTACATCGTTTTCTTTGCGCGAGAATACTCTTTCATTCAGGGGCTATTTTTTTTCTTGGAAGATTCTTCGACAAAGTTTTTCATGGCCGACATTTTTTAAGCTTTAAATTCCTGGTTAATTTTACTTATAAAACGAAAGATAACTACAAATAATCCAATACAATATCAGGTTTAGTGAAATTTACCTCGGATGTCTTTCATTGAAATCGAAATTTTGGAGATTTCCGAACTTTTATGGACAAATCAAGACTATGAAACAGACTTGAAAACTGGTAAAAAAAAAAAGGTGGGCAAAATACATAAGCTTACTTTTACTTCTTATACACTAATAACGATGTTTGGTTAATTATCCGCATCAAAAGTTTTATGTTTTTACAAGAACCGTATTTTCATTCATAAAAGTCTTAACTATTTTTCGAGAAGCTTGAAAACATAAGCTTACTAGATTTTGAAAAAGTTTTTGAAAAACTAATAAGTTTACATTCATTTATGCTTGACAAGAACAACTAAGGCAAAATAGAAAATAACGCAAAATGCAATTCAAATACAAAATAAAATTTTCTTTGTCAGTAAATTGGCATTTGGAAACGGTTTTTAAATATTTTCTTAGCTTTTGAAAGTGAAAGACAAGGTACCGCTCTTTATGCAATAACACATCTGACAACAACACAAATTTAAGCTCATTTTTATAATCATGTACTAGGGCGAAAAGCCGTCAATAAACAGTTGAATATTTGGTGTAATTTTAAAACACATTCAATATTTAGATAAATTATCTGTAGAAAGATATAAGATTATTGAATGAAATTCAAAATGATAGTACACCTTTTGCTGTTCATTAACAGAAAATGTACATTCATTTGTGCCAATAGTTGTATCAATAACGTGTAATGTACTTTCATCAACACCACAAGTAACATCATTAGCGTGGATCAACTTTCAATAACGACAATTGAATATGCGTGTACATTCATAGGCATCAATGGACAATCAATAGCGCGTTTGTACATTCATATGCGCGGAATGTATTTTCGTTTGCGCGAAATTCAACTTCAACTAACACCAAATGACAAACAATAGCATTTATGGACAATCATTTACCCAAAAGTGAAAATTCATTAGTGCTATTAGCATAACCATTGACAATCTATAACGCGTTTGGACAATCATGAGGGTCAACGTTATATTCTATAGCGTGGTTCAACAAACATTTGCATGATTCGAATGAACAATAAGAGAAATAAAACAATCATTAGCGATTTTTTTTAATCACTTTAAAACATATAAAAAACTCAGGTAACTGCTTCCATAATAGCGGCTGCGTCGGAGAATAGCAATTAGCTCACTTAAAGCAGCAATCAAAGACGACATCAGCCGTCCAGAGATACAACAACATACGAACGATCGGGCTGAGGCAAGACGACAAGGGATTGCTCTAGGTCACTACAGAACGCAGTTGCTAATGGAAGGGTTCTAGAGAAATGTGGCAACTATCACTATTGCTAAATGTGGTCAGTGGTTCAGTTATATGCAAACGTATTTGCCACGATGTATAAATGGCGAAGAAATTAAAGGCTAAAATAAATAAAAAATCGCTAATGATTGTTTTATTTCTCTTATTGTTCATTCGAATCATGCAAATGTTTGTTGAACCACGCTATAGAATATAACATTGACCTTCATGATTGTCCAAACGCATTATAGAATGTCAATGGTTATGCTAATAGCACTAATGAATTTTTACTTTTGGGTAAATGATTGTCCATAAATGCTATTGTTTGTCATTTGGTGTTATTGAAGTTGAATTTCGCGCACAAGAAAATACAATCCGCGCATATGAATGTACAAACGCGCTATTGATTGTCCATTGATGCCCATGAATGTACACGCATATTCAATTGTCGTTATTGAAAGTTGATCCGCGCTAATGATGTTATTTGTGGTGTTGATGAAAGTACATTACACGTTATTGATACAACTATTGGCACAAATGAATGTACATTTTCTGTTAATGAACAGCAAAAGGTGTACTCTTACCATAATAACAAAACAGGTACACTTTTTTGACCTGACTTTTTTCGCACGTTTATCATTCTAGTTCGTTGCTCGTTTGCCGGTAATTTTAGGAATGTTATTTAGCTTTAAACTTTGTCAAAAATCTCTTGGATTTGTTTAATTGTGGAATTCAAAAAGTGCTTTTTCAAATGATTATTTTATATCATGTATGAACTACGAATACTCTTACCATAAGAACAAAACAAGTACTTTTTTCGCTCGTTCGTCATGCTAGTTTGTTGCTCGTTTTCCGGTAGGTATGTTATCTACACTAAATAAACAAAATAGAAAATGTCCTAACTTCTATCTTCACAATGTGGCGAATTCTTTTTTTTCCATGATTTCTTCAATAATTTTTTGTTTCATTTTTACAATGTTTACAAAAAAATGATAGTTAATAAGCTCGTTAAGAAAGTCGTCATTTTCCAAGTGACGTGATTTGAATGCTTAACCAATCAGAAACGCGATGTACACCTGGCGGGCGACACTTTTAGCGTTATGCACAGGGTTCCCATCCGATGACCACGAAAACTGAGTTGCATAGTTTACCATATTCTATACCTATGGTGCTCCGCTCGCGCGGGCCGAAGGTCTGCGTGGGAGCTCCGCTAAAAATAGCGAAAGTAGTCTATACTGAATAAGAGCTTTGTGCTTGTTAGTGTCGTGTAACGTTCGTAATCAGACGACGTAAGACGATCGTTATACGTTTAATTATCGATCTGCTAACATCTTAGTGAGGTGAGCGAGTGAGCGAGCGAGTGACACATTTGCATATTCAGACAATAACTCACAATACTTCACAATAACTCGTTTCTACGTTTCGCGTATCCACGAGTTAAAAAGAGCCCGATCCTTTCTCAACATGCCTTTGGAATAGCGCAGCGCAGTCGTGACGTCATAAAAGCGAAAACAAAGGCGAAATTCGGACAAACAAATTTACAAGTTTACTTTTAGCAGATAGTTTTCACAGCCGATCGCAGTTGATCTTAGTTTACATGGGTTATTATTGTAACTTTAAGTAAAAATGATAAAATCGGTTCGTATAATCCTCGTAGCGGTTAAACAGAATGCAATGTTTGTCCGAATCTTTAAGCTATTTTTAGAATCAGTTCGCTGCGCTATTGCTATTCTTCGAGTTAATATCCAAAGTTGTCATGCACAACTTTACAATTGTATTCACAATTTCACTGTACAATTTTACTGTAAACTATTTTTTTTCATCCTGATAAGTGAAAAAAATAGTATTTTCAATAGCGTGACGTCAAAGTGAAACACTTTAATAGTCGTTTACTCCTTTATTTATCGTTTTTATTATTATTATTTATCATTAATATTATTATAATCATCATCATCATCATCATTACTTTTATTATTGTCATTATTATTATTATTACTATCATTATTATTATTATTATTATTATTATTATTATTATTATTATTGTGGACATTTTTATTTAATCTGTGAGATAAGTTACACATTACAACTTTGCGGGATAACCTTAGCCTGCGTGCCTCCGAACGTTTACGACAGAAAATTCCGGATGCAGTGCAGGCTAGATAACCTAGGCTAAGATGCTATCAGTGTTTTTTGTAATATCTTATCGTCATTCATTCTAACGACTACGCGAGTTCTCTTTTCCATTGTTCATTCTTGCAAAAGTGTTTTTAATAGCGATAAAATTGCTTTACGATTTCCGCATTCTGTGATAGAATCCATTTCTGGCTTTTCAGCAACAAATATCTGGTTTCTTTCTTACTTATCATCTTTAAACGTTCTTGTTATATGTCTGTGTTTCTTGAGGTGACGTGATTTTGCACTTGGGTTTTTAGGTCTTTATGATAGTTCCCTAGATACATGGTCAAATACTATGTTGACTTGTGTGACTTTGTGCTGTGGGTGCATTTCTTTTATTCCGCTTCGTAAATCTCTGTATTTCCTTTGTTTCTCGTTCGTTCTGTCTGCTATTGATAGAATGGTCTTAGCAGCTTGTCATGACGTCACTACAATCTGACCAATCAGGAATCGCATGCTAAAATAGCTCAGGCTTGCGCGCGAAGCTAAAAATAGATTTTCAAAAAAACTTTCATGGGGCACAGGGTTGTGCTCTCTTACTTCATACTCTCTTGGATCATCATATTATATTTTCTGCTGCAGGAACAAAGAATGGAAGAGTCTTTAGTTAATGCAATATTAATAGTCTTCATTTTTTTTCCATAGTGTTACAGATATAATATCTTTTTTTTTTTTTTCTTTCTTTTTGTCATTTGTCAAATTTTGTATTCGATTCAAGCAGCCAATAGGCCATTTCACGGATCCCGTTACTCAACCTCAGCCTCGTCAGCGTGTAATTATTCTTTAGAATTTGACTACAGTCCGCAGTAATGAAAGGAATTTACGCACCAACGAACAATTGAAACACTTAAAAATTTCACAGGTTGTAGGCAATTTCTAAAGAATATATTACACGCTGACGAAGCTGAGGTTGAGCCGCGGGATCTGTGAAATGGTCTGTTGTAAATTACCTATACGTAGCGAGATTTACGATTGTATTTGGGGGGAAAACTCAATAAAGTTTTCATTATTATTATTATTATTATTATTATTATTATTATTATTATTATTATTGTTATTGTTATTGTTATTGTTAGTCAGTTAGTCAGTGTAATTATTTATCTATTATCCATCTGACTCTTTTCGCATTTAGATATCTATCGAATAACCAACTGATGATGTTACCTCCTGGAATCTTTGACCACAACCAAAAACTCATTAGGCTGTAAGTTTGATCAATGATGTTTTACTATAGACTAATAAAGTACGGTTATCCAGTAATCACTGAACAATATTAACGTACAAGCCAGAGATCTAACTCTAAGATTACTATCTGAATCAACTGGACCAACTATTAGAAGCATGTACCATCCATGTAGCGTTCCAAACCATTTTTAACCATGTTTCTTGCCGGCAACAAAATATCTTCACGAAAGTAATTATGGGTCAACTATTTAATAATCAGTCCTAAAGAGGACTAATTTTTTTAGTCGAATCAAATATTATATAGATGTAAACGAGTTTTGAAATAAAGTAAAATTCATTATTTTGGTTTCCAAAGCCGGCACTTTTCCCTACCAGTATAACTTATAGCCTAGTACTAGCTCATCCAATCAGAGCGCAGCATTGAGGATAGACCACTATAGTTGGATTTGACTAATTTTGGTTAGCATTTTCCTATCAGAGACATAGTACAATTTAGATTTCTCTTGTCGATTGAAAATCATGAATTCCAGAATAAGTTGGACTAGTGTTTACGATCAATTTAAAAGAATGGAAAAATTCAGTCGTACTACGTGTAGTTTCACGAAAAGCAATATTGAATCCTAAATTTTGATTGGTTGACCTTGCGTTCGTTATGAAGGTAAACTCAGCTGACACAAAGACTTTGCATCATGACTTGATGGCAGCCATGACAGTAGCCACAACAATAGAGACTCATACTACCAGGGAAACTGAATTCTTTCTCATGTATATCAGTTTAGACCAGTTTCAATTGTTCCTGCCTACTGCGCATGGCATGGCTGCCATCACGTGATAGTGCAAAGCCTCTATTGTTGTTCTATTCTTTCCTTGCGTTCCACTTTACCATTTAGGTTGAATACGTCTTAACTTTGAAAAAAATGACCCCTACTTTCTGATTACGAGAAATTTTGGCTCAAATAATAGACAAACTCATAATTAACGTCGAGTGACTACTGTCTCGGGAAGGAGTATTTTTATGTAGGAAGGGCTGGGGCTTCAAAGGCGAGGGTCATTAGCAAACATGGGAACTTTAATTATGTATTTGGAAGATCCAACCTTTTTATTTTGAAGAAACCTGTTTACTTGTTGACTTATTCAATTTCTTACTGAGTGAAAGGGGGGCCAAGGGCTTCATCATGATATCATCCAAATCTGGAATCCATAGAACAAAAATAGCTAAAAACTATAAAAGATACAGCAAATAGACAATAAAATAATGAATAAAAACAGCAGTTAAACAAAGAATTACCTCGTGCGATAACAAGTTAGGTATTTTTGAAATGAGATAAGTCGGTTTCTCTCGTACATTCCTTCCCATGAAAATAATTGGACATTTTCAAAAGGCGTGGTCGGCATGTTGGTTGGCATGAGATAAAAGGCGACACCAAGACCATTTTCTTCGTTCAAAATCAACCAAATTGGCAGCAACGAAGTCAGATGCTGATCACCAGAATACACTGAGTAGACCAAGAGCTAAGACGATTTGTCTTGATTTGGGACTGTTATTAATTCCATATTATTATTGTTATATGACTCGAATCTATCTTCTTTTTCAGGTATTTAAATTCCAATTCATTGAAGACATTGCCTGTTGGAATATTTCGTAACAACCTACAGCTACGTTATTTGTAAGTATTTCATGTCATATGATATTCTGAAAAAGGTACGGACAAGAGTGCGGTGAAAGTGTTAGGTAGAGATAAAGAAATTAGAGAGAAAATCGCTAGAATATATTTCACTGCAAGAGAATATTTTCTCTTGATTTCATCCTGTCTTCGAGGGATGGATTTTTCGGTCAAGAATTCATAAAATAAAATTAAGACAAAATGAACTAGTTCATTTTCTCTTAATGATTAAACGTTTTAGAAAGTCGACATGCCACGAACACAACTCTCTTGTTGAGAACTTGTTTAATAGCCTGTTTTGATCGAAGTAGTTTCAGGGTTATTTTCCGATTTCTTTACAATCCTTCGATCGAGATAAATTTAAAAAAAACAAAAACAAAATGGCGTCCGAAACTTTTTACACCGGAAGTCATTTTTCAATAGTACAAAGAGAGTGTTTTCTTTGATTGGTTAAAATTTGCAATTATGTGAAGTAATAACAAAGAATTTGATTGATCACCAACGTTTTTTCGCGATGCGGACTAAAATTTCGTATGTATATAATGTTATAAGTGAACGTAAAGGGAACTTTATAAAAAAAAAATGTTATGAGAGAGAAAATTAATGTTTTTACAGACTAAGCTAGACATCAGGTTTCTAATTACTATTTCTTATCGTATGAAAACAAGATAAAGAACGATCAATTAGTTATTAAAAATACCGATATAAGATTTCAGTAAGGCTACCATCACGCACAAGTTTAGATAGTGGTATGCTTTGAATTTACAAGTGAACTTCTTAGCTCCTCTCATTAGCATGTACACCTCTGGTTACGCCATACACTCTCTTTACCCCTTTGCTTAGTTATTTTAGCACTATTCTTTTAAATCTTATTATCAAACTCATTAATAATTCATGAGGAAAACACAATAGAAATCACGACCGTGAAGAGTTCTGTAAATCAGATACAGAATCGTGTTCATTTGCATAAACTTTAACTTGGATTTTCTTGGGCAGATTGACTTTAATTTTGAAAATTTTAGTGAAACACAAAGGAACTAACCTAGACGTTTGATAAGCAATCTACAGTATTCGTGTCCGTGTTGTATCCGATATACAAACTCGAGGCTACGCCTCGAGTTTGTATATCGGATACAACACGGGCACTCATACTGTATATATTACTTATAGAAGTGTTCCTCGTAGACCTTTCTATACATTTACCATATATTCATATATTAACTTTAGTTTAATCTATGTCTTAGTTCTAAGATTTTCACTCGTATTACTCTTAAATAAGATATCACACTTAGGAATTTACTATTTCCATTAGCCAATCAGGACTCAGCGATAATATCATATTGATTGTAGAATGACACCTGTGATGAAGTTATTATAAATAGGAGCTCATGTAATTAGTTTAAGTCAGAAGAGCAAAGAGTAGAGAACTGTAGAAGAGAAAGTGGAATAAAGATCCCGTAGCTCGTACTGAGAGCGGTCGTCCCATAACATATATAATAAGAAATAGCAAACTTCCATAGACTGTTCCATAAGTCGCGGTTCGGGGCGCCGGTCACAGTTTGCTCTTCCTCGATTTTTTTTTCCGTTCACTTATAACATTACATAAACGAAATTTTAAAATAACTATATTATATTAAGTATCTGATTATCATGCTTTTGTTTTAGATATCTGAGCAAAAATGAACTAACATCGTTACCCCCTGGACTTCTCGATAACAACAAACTACTATCACTTTTGTAGGTTCCTAGTTTATAGAACAATTTTTGTTTAAAAAAATATAAATTCAACGAAATGACTTGATGTGTACTTTGGGAAAATACTATTTGACTCTTGTATCAGTTCTTTGGACCAAAACCAACTGATGTCTTCAACGGCGGGAATCTTTGATAACAACATGCAACTTTATGATTTGTACTACGTCTAACTTTATTTTCCTTTTGTTAGAGCTGTAGACACGGTCAATAACCTGAAAGCTTTACTCGCTTGATTTATATGTACTATTTTCTTTTCAGATTAGTAGAGACAAACAAGTTAACTGAACTGCCTGACAAGATTTTTCGCAACACGACGATGCTTACAACACTGTATGCACATATATCTGTATTTACTGTATTTATTATTTCATTCTGTTTGAGCAGCATGCAACATTTCTCCTTCTAAGCTGCAAAGTAATTTCTCGTATCACTAGCTATTCCTCGCGCCACAGATTTTGGACCATGTCATCTTGAAGAAAAACGATTAGCCTATCACATTGAGAATTTTTTTCAAAACAAGTCAATCTCATGCGTCTATACTCGCCCCGGTTTTGATGAGTGAAACAAAATGTTGGACGAGGACAACGCAAATAGAGCTTCAATGCTGGCTGTAATACCCGTAACTTATATTCAATTAGCATTGTTTGAAAGATACTCCATCTTATTCATTAGGTGAACAACCGTTGTTTCCCATACTAATCACTTTTTCTACAGAGGGCTTGGCTACAACCAGATCTCCAATCTTCACCCTGATACGTTCAAGTACATGTCCAGTTTGAACAATTTGTATGTAACACTAGCTTTGAATTTAAGTAATCTATTTTCGGTTTATGTTACTTTCCATTGCCATTACTATTGCCATTGCCATTGCCATTGCCATGAAAATACAAAGCAAAGAAACAGCAGAGATGTTTTAACCTAGAAATTAACACTGTTGTAATAAAATGGCTGGATGACCTTATACTAAATGTTTTCTATAAGTTACCTTATTTTGTCATTAAGTGCTTTTTTAGCCTGTTTTCTGTATGGTGTTTATATTGTAGATATTTAAGTGGCAACAGACTAACGAATCTATCAGGAACATTGTTTCATAACAACACCAAACTGGGCTACCTGTAAGCATCCAATAGTGTTTTGGGAGTTGATATTTAAAATAACGTCCTATGTTTGCACGCGGTACCGCACGAAAAACTTGACCAGTACATAACATTTACACGGAACCGTCTTAATAGTATGAAAGGTACGTTTTGTCTACACAGAACCTTACCGGGCAAGGTGTTGACATGATACCAGTCAATTAGCAGATATTAAGTTACACTCTATGGCTTTCCTATTACTCAGTTTCTCAGTATTAGCTGGGACGAGTTCGTATTGCAGTGCATTATGGGGCTGTTTTAGTTGACGGAATATACGTCATCTTTGAAATATGTTCCATTAAACAGTCCCACAACGGACGGCAAGGCCAACTCGACCCAATCTCAACCTTTTTTTCATTTGTTCTTAGTATAGGAAATCGCACGATCTCGAGTACAATTTGAAAATTAACAGACACAAGTAATGTTTTCAAAGTTCTTGTAATTGCACGAGCCTTTAGGCGAGTGCAATTAAAGAACTTTCAAAACATTACGAGTGTCTATTAATTCCAAATTGTACGAGAAGATCGTGCGATTTTTTGTTCAACAAAATTTCAGTAAAAAATGCGAAGCAACGCCGTTCATCTTTGTCTATTTGGAGGCCGATTTTCAGTCAATCGCGCAACTGGAATGCATAAAAAAGATTAGTTCTTACGGCTTTAAAATTTCATTTATCTGTTTTTTAAGTACAAAATGATAGAAAATAATTGTTTTGACATTGTTTTGGCCGTGTTGCCATAGCGACTTAATTCGGTACTCCTACGGAGTACAATTAACGCTATAATTGTACTCCTCTCGACCAATCAGAGTCGAGTAATTTTGTTGATTATACTATAAGTTTTGTAAGTTATCTGTACAAAATATAGAAACGTTTTCTTCTATGTGTATATTTTTAACTGTCGTTCACAGATCATTTGAGAACAATCTCTTGGAGGTAGTCCCTGTGAATCTCTTACAGGAGTTAAAAAATCTGAAAATACTGTAAGTTCTTTGTTCCTTTATTATAACATGTTTTGATTATATATTTTCGTTAACTAATGGCACAAGCACTTGTTATTTGACGGGCGGGCCCAATAATATGTCGACAGGAGAGATAATGATATCGGGTGTTGCCCTAGAGCTAGATTTTAATTCAATGCCTCCAAAGCTCAAAACGAGGCATTATGTAATTTGTATTTTTATGCATGTTATTTACGAGTGAAGACAGAATCGTGGTATCTTCCATTAAGGAGACACTGAGGGGGATCGAGGGTGGGGGGAAAGATGGGAGGGGGTGATAAGAACTTCTCAGTACCCCCTAAAGAACCAATGGTCCACTTCCGAGATATGCTTCGTTTGTCCCACACAAGGGTTTTAGTACGAGACTACATGCGAAATAAAATTTATTCTTTTCTCCTGTCACGAATCACTAAATATTATGCACGAAGCCTCGCTTTGAACCCTTTGTGCGTGACATGCGAAGCATTCGGAAGAGGGCTATCGAATCAGGACCGTACTTTGACCATTAGCTGACCTTTGCTGTTTCTTTTTATTTCAGTGGGTTTGCTAGAAACAAACTACGAAGTCTGCCTGATGGGATCTTTAGAAATACCAGGAACCTTGAAACCCTGTAAGTCAATACACTAAAATTACTAAATTAATGACGCACATACCTTATACAAAATATCGATATTCATGCGAATGTTGTACTATTTGTAGTTTTTTAGGTATGAATAATTTGTCAAGTGTTCATATCAAAAATCTTGGACAAGTGAAATACTTGTAAGTACACAAAATTGAAATTTTGCACACAGGCAGCATATTATTTTTGTGATGAGAATCAGTAACGATTATCATTCTTCAGCCAAAATTACTATCGCAAGGAAGATTTTTTGAAACGCTATTTAGATGTCATTGCTACATCTATAGATATCACACAAACGCTATGCCTCGGGTGACTCTTAAGCTTCTTTCGTGCTTAGCAAACTCCCTCGTGCACCAAAAACTCGATCAAACTCGTCCCCAGGGCCCTCTAACACTAAGAAGTGAGTGAGCCATTGTAACAAGGTTAAAACGCGATGGAAGCACATTAATTACTGCCAATCTCTCACTCATTTATTTCTTTACGCCAATATCTGTATTTAAACGTTTTTTACATTGAAAATCACCCATAATGCACCCTAAATATCTATGTAATGTTAGTGCCTGGCAAACATGAATACCAGCGATTCCCTCTCTTATATATAAATATACATATATATATAGTTCATTTTCGCTTGTCAGTATACCTTAAAATAAGTCACGACACTTTTCGATACCTTAAAATATCATGACGTTCATCTTTTTGATAAATGACATCCATATCATTAGAATGCTTCATCAGAACAGTATCACATCCAAGTCGCTGAGTCGTGCAGTCTTGTACGCACTACCAAAACTAAATGCTCTGTAAGTAGTGAAAGGTATTGGCCATAATAAGTAGGTTTCTCTATTCTTCGTTTGCACATAACGACATTTAACAAAAGAATTGTAAATGAATTATTTTGTTATATCAACCAACATGGCCGTAGCGTCTTTTGTTATTTTACGCCCTTTGGAATGATTGAAAAAAATAAAAGAACAAATGAAAGATAGAAACTTGTTTTACCATGTAAGTAGCTTGAAAAGTAAACAGCAAATACTCCTTTTTACAGTTCCATTCAGTGACCACGAATAATAGTTCCTACCCGAGGCTGGAGTTTCCGTGCATAGCAAAACTACAGTTTATCATGCGCGGTAACTCCAGCCTCGGTTAGGAACTATTATTCGTGGTCACTGAATGGAACTGTAAAAAGGAGTATTAAACAAAAAAAAAAAAAAAAAAACAAAAAAAAAAAAAAAACAACAGAAAACCACTGACCAGCAAACCCTATAAAATGGACAAATCGGAAACCTTAACTTGATATTATTCCAATGAATATCAATGCAATCGATACGCCGAAGTCTAATCCAACTAGACTGAACTTTAATATCATGGTTCATAAACATGATGTACAGACACTTTCGGACGACTTGCACTAAAAGGTCACATGACCCCATCTCCCTTTAAACGAGCAAATGAGTCAAAATGAACTCCAGAAATGAAAAGAGCACCTCAAATTTAGTAAAAGAGGGAAGTTTCAGCAAGAAATGTTGACTATTTTATATCTAATGCAATTTCTCCTGTTTCGCTTATTCAGTATGAGTTGAAACTCTGCCTCCCTCCAAATACCGAGGTGCTCTTTTCATTTCTGTTTTTTTTTTATTTTTTAAACCGCTTGTTTTAAGGGAGGTAGGGTCACGTGACTTGTCAGAGCAAGTGGTCTATTATGGCGTCTATCATTAGCTTCCGCAACCAGAATCTCTTGCTCACTTTCTTTTGTTCAGCTAATAAGCACCAATTGTCTTCACTCTTCTCTTCAGGAGGAAATGCAAATTTGAATATTAAAAGAAATTTCGCGAAGCATTCTGGTAGGGGTAGTCAAATGACACCATCATGCAAACGCCCATTTTCATTTTCATTTTAACTTGCATTTTGATTTCCACTATACAGCTGGGCATCATACAACAACATCGAAAACATCCAAGATTACACCTTCATGAACAATAGAAAATTATATCATCTGTAAGTATTTTTTGAAAATCAAAATTACTTGTCACGTGACCTACTACAACTAATGAACGGAACTGATCGATGACATAAATTTTGCTATTCACTAGAGCACGCAAAGTTGCGGTTGAACCAATCAGAAAGCTGGGACACGGCACCTTCACGGTCACGGTACGGGTTCACACACAAATCCGCTCTAAACCCATAGTCAGTTCAAAATGAGAGTTACTTTTGCTTCACTTTCTCAATTTGTTTATTTGTATTTAACAAGCCTGCTGAATAACAATAGACTGAAACGCATTACGAGTGGAACGTTTAATTGGGCATTCGTTTTAGAAATACTGTAAGTGACATCGCTAATGATCATTAGTTAAGGAATGGATCACAAGTAGCGTGCGTTCCATCGAGTTATGGATGCACGCGGGAGGCTGCTAAGCACGAAATAAAGCGTAAGAGTTGCACGACTCAAAGCGGAGTGCAACTCCAGCTTTTTTAGTGCTTAAGCAGCCCGGCTCCCAAGTGCATCCATAACTCGATGGACGCACAGCTACTTATGATCCATTGCTTTTATAATATAGTCCAGTAAACGAACGAGAAATGAATACAAAATATTGACTTTATTTGTTGATCATGCCCTAATTTCTCCTTACGCACCTTGCGTGAATAAAAAGCATCGTTTTGAAAATGGCAGCTTTACACTGAAGACTGTAATGACTAAAATAATGTAAGGTAATGTAATGTAATGTAATGGCAAAAATTTTACTTTCGAGTGAACCAAGAATGTTCAAAACTACGGAGAAAGTGATTTTCAACTGTAAGAAGTACATTTCAAATGTTGACATATCTTAGTACAGTAATGCCAAGAAAATCAATGAAAAACATTTGTTATCGTACAATGACTATACATACATAGTTTATTTAGTACCCAAATATTTACATAACCAATGGAAAGCCTCTTGTATACACGGATCAAAACTACTAACTGATTGAACTGGAATTATCTCTGGGTAGTATGCTTTGTCGGCTTTCACTCCCATGTAGAGCTTCAGAAAAGACTTCACTGCAGTTGTGAAGCTGCGAAGTAAATGGTGAGCGTGATATTTATAGCTAATTACTTTGGAAATACTTTTGTTGAATAAATACACGATAACAATATTTTTTGTATTTGTTTAATCATTGCTAAAAACCTTTGAATGTAGACACCTACCAATTCGTGGTTTGCTTTGTCTTTTTGGAGTGACGCTCAGACACAATCTTGTCCAGCTCATTGTTTGAAAGTGATGCAAATCTTGACGTTTTATTACTAGGCTGATCAAATGACAACTCCATACTAAATGTCGGAGATTGATGAGTATTTTCGCTAGTTTTTTCAGTCATTTTCAGTTATCTTTTCTAGATAAATTGTCAGCAAAAAGATACATAAAGTTTTTTTTTCTCGCAGAAACAACAAGCCCATATCGCTTCAAAAGCGATGATGTTTCGGCCCGTTATCTATTTATTGTGTGGCATTGCTGAAAAGATTTTTGGTCTTGCTGTGTAAATGATTGGGCCTCCTGTATTTTGAAAATTGCAGACCAGAGCGATCTAACGGTACGCCTCGCTGCAAAGTCTTACGAAAATTTGGGAACATTTGTTATAAAATTCTCTTGGACGAAACACATAGTAATTAAGTTTTTTTGGAGATTTTAGTGGTTCTTGCTTTGAAACATCGTAGTTTTTTGGGGAAAACAGGGCAACGTAACATACATATATAACGTCTCGCCGAACAAATGAGAGATCCGACAATAGATAACAATGATCGAGTATCGCACAGAGCAGAGTACAAAGTGCAAAATATTTTGGCACATGAGCATTACTGTACGCGCAATGTTGAATGTAGAATTGTTTTTAAACCATCATTGTGCTCTTTGACATTTAATGGTAAATGTTTTAATCTGTTATACCGTAGCTTGAAAAGAAATGCGAACGTCAAGATACAAGGCTTGTCTTTGACCAGTGCGCCGTCACCAATCTACTCAAAATTTACATCGTTTGGTGTTTCAAAAATATTACCGATTCCAAGAAATTAAATACTTTAAATCAGAGTATTAATAAATGAAAACTGATGATTTTAGACTTCTATCTTTAAAGTCGTAAAGTACGCACTTGTTGTAAGGACCTAGTTTAAATAATAGGCGATACCAAAAACCTCCTTAGATGTGCACGAAGCTACGACATACTACGACATATGCTTCACAAAATACATATGCATCAACTGTTTAATAGTTACATAGATAAACTCACCAGTTTTTTCAACTTAATGCTCACAGGCAGCTGAGACTGGCAATTGCCTTAATTTACCGCAAAAGCATTTGGATAACTTTTCAATAACATAGTTATTTGGCGACTTGGACCTAGATACTGACTTAGAAATGAAATACGCATTGTTGTAGGGTTAATCAATAATATATTTTTTTCCAAAAAACGGCGTCATCCCAAAGGGCAAAATATAGTCTACACAGATTCACCGCAACTCTCCGAAATACTCTGCATGGTCAAATGTTTTACATTTTCCCATTGCATGTGATTGGATTACGTTCCAAACTCTGACAGCTAAATGACAACGGAGACTATTATGGGCCGGCAAACCGAATGTAGTGACTGTTTGGGCCTGAAGGCCGAAGAAACAAAAGGTGACGTGAGCGTGCAACCCATGGCCAAATGACTCATGCTTTTCAACCAGTCAGATCGCGTGGATTTACTTGACTATATTATAACATAGTTTCTTTATATCCTATGGCTCATATTTACATCAAAATCATATATTTGCATCTCGAATTTGACATTATCATGAACTGCTTCCCAATAGATAGAGTTTTGAAACACCGAATGACCTTTTAAAATTTGATATTAAAATATCCCCCCTCCCGCTCCTCCCAAATTATCCATTTACAGGTTTAGAAGATGTGACACGTTCGACGTACTTCAAAGGGCCTAAAAGTGGTTCAACCAGACCCGGTGTTCTGAATATGGCTTCGATCCCTCAGAATGTCAAATCCCCCTGAATGACAATAGTTCTTCCAACCGCTACTTTGGCTGGAGCAGTTTTATATGATAAATATCCACTTCCTTACCTTCAATTAGTCTTTTTTTATAGGTTTCTTTCAGATAATCCAATAGAATACATCGCCGATGGAGCTTTCCTTAGGAATTTCATGCTCAAAAATCTGTATGTATTAATAGAAGACTGATTAATGGCGACTTAAGGAATGGTCAATACTTGAGCATGAAATACTGAAGCATGAAAAAGTTGATATATGAGATCATTCTTACAGCGAAGATTTGCCAAGTCATTTTTCGTCATAGGTGCAAATCACTTGTCCTGTTATTTTCCATTTTTTCATAATAGCCAATCAAAATGCGTAAAATATCATATTCCCCAAAAGTCTTTAATAAGGTCTATCAAAATACCTAAAATCTACCTAAAATCGATATCGTGCGATTTTAAGGGAAAAATATAGGCTGGGACTATAGGATTTGTTCAAAATGGGAGCTGTAAAATGGGATAAGGACCCCCCTTCAGAACCCTCTACAAAATGATATATCTTTTACAGGTACCTATTGCAAACCAAGATCAAAAACCTCAACGTGAAATGGTTTAGTCCATTCGTGTACAGAATTAGAACAGCAATACAAATGTAAGAAATAATGATGAGTTTTCTATGCAGTTGCTGTATTAGTTTCCGAATGACAAAACATTTTGAAGTCTTTGTCATATTGGCGTCCGATCAGTCAGTTTTGAAATTTTACTGCAATTGCTTATATGATATTTCTTTCGTTGACGTTAAACCCAAGGGCGGAAATCCAGCCAAAATTTGGGGGGGGGGGGGGGGGGGGGCTAATTGAGTTTAAGGGAGGGGGCTAATTGAGTTTCTTCCGTCAACACAACGGAAAACAATAAAAAAAAGTACCTAATCCTTCAGTTTTGTTTTGTTTTGTTTTTCTGCTGAAGGGGGGCATCGGCCCCCCTTTACCCCCACCCCCTGGATCCGCCCTTGGTTAAACCTGGTAATGTGAACTACGATATTTTAAGATGACGGTATATCGGCAAGTTAGATAACATAGAGACAAACCGTTTTACTTAATAACATTTTCGAAAAAGAGTGGTAAGCAAAAACTCATATAGAGGAAATGTAAACGAGCATTCATGGATAGCTGGCTTTAATAGTTGTTTACTAAATAGTGTTTTTATAATTTTCGTATATTTTCTTTTGAGATATCCAACCGAAAATGCCGAGACAATAAAAATGTTAGACCTGAGTAGCGATTTGATGGCTGGGTACAGCAGCACTGGATTCCAATGCAATAATGAGGGAAGATACATATATTGTAAACCTTGTTTATCCGGGAGTTACATCACCTACAATGCTACAATACAAGAGTTTCTTTGCATTTCTTGTCCAGCAGGTAGGCCAACCAATCAGAGAGAAATAAAAGAGATCGGAATGTTTTTGACACATGCCATAGATGTTATGATTCCGCTGTGTTTCTTGATTGCAGACTCATGATTGCTGTCTTGTTCAAATTTCCCTGTCAAAATATTTATGAATACTAGTATTTCTAGTAAATTATATATGCAAAAGTAAAAAAAACTTCACTGCATGGAACAAATGCATGAGTATTCTTCACAATATTGAGGCTAACGTCGAGAACTGAAAACATAAGTCAAAACAGAAGATATAATTCTGTTATGCGCCGTTTACGTGAATGTAGTCTCCTAAACAGACTCATTTCTTTTCTGTCACGCAACGTTGCCCGATAGACCCTAAGAACGTCTGCGTAAGAGGCTAATATGAATGAAGTGTGACTCCATTTCATGGTAGTGTGACTAATGATATATAACATATAAATTTAGGTGGGTTTTACCAAGACGCACTTGCATTCTATGGCGAACGAGCGTATGGTAATGGATGCCAGATGTGCGACAACGGGACGTTTGTAAGAACAGCACCAGGAAGAAGAAAAGAAGACTGTAAACCATGCCCTGAGGGTACAACGAACATTCTTATTTTATTTATAAAAGGGAGGGAGGGACGAAGGGACGGGCGAAGAACCAAGAAAGGGATGAGGGAACAGGAGGAGGAACGAAAGAAAAAGATGGAAGGAAAGAAAAGGACCAGGAAACAATCTTGCATTTTGGGAACTCATTTTTCAACATTCCATAGATCATTTCATTGATCAATTCATACTAATGTTAATTTGGAGAGATTTTCTTTTGTTTGTTACACATTTGAATCTTGTTCTAACAATTTATTCAAGTGACATGTAAAACCCTTTTATAGGAACAAAAAATGATGGGTTTGCAGGCTTCAGAGCCTGTAGATGCCAAGACGAGTTTTATCGTCTCGATCGCTTTGACAAGTGCTACCCTTGTCCTGACTCTGGCGTCAGGTGTTTTAACGAGTCGATGACCCTGGAGGCTGGGTACTACTGGCAATGGATTTCCAAGTCAGAGAAAGATTACTACATCAACTTTACCAATAACCTACAAATCTTCGACGACAGCTATGATAGAGACCTTGTTCAGTTTAATGGATCTTTCCCCAAACATTACCAATGTCCACGATCAGAGTCATGCCTTGGAGGACTGGACGCTGAATGTGCTGAGGGTTACACAGGTCCCTTGTGTGCTGTATGTGACAAGAAACATTACCAGCTCATTGCAACGTGTTTCCAGTGTCCAGCTGTACACTGGCTTATTTTTCAGGTATAAAAAAAATTGTTTTCTAAATAAAATTGCTATTGACAGCTAAACATACATTACTTTTATTCGATTGCTATTTTATAGATTTGTGCAATCTTATTGGTTGTTGTGATAATCATTTACGTGGTCTTCAAAGGAAAGCAGCGCAAAGCAGGAGCTAAGCGCTCCCTTACCGACATCATCCTTGCTCGTCTCAAGATCATTGTATCCTTCTATCAAATCTCTTCTGGTACACTCGACGCATTCTCGTATGTTCAGTGGCCAAGTGCCTTGACCAAGATGAGTGAGTACGCCAAATTCGTTCAGCTGAACATCCTGCAAATTGCACCTCTACATTGTTTCAATTCTCGTCTTAAGATGGATGCGTACGCAGATCTTGTAATCACGTGTTCCATGACTGCTGGTGTCATTCTTGTAGCTTTGGCCTATTACCACCTGAAGCGTGTTTATCTTAGCAAAAGGGCTGGAAAATCGTCCATTCAAACTGACCTAGACGCTACTAAAGAGGCTTGCTACCGAAACGTTTTTCTGTTCATTTTCGTAACTTACCCACAGACATGTTCAAAGATATTCCAAATGCTCCCTGCATCTTGCCACAAAATCTGCCAAGACAGCAGCGAACAACAGTGTTCCTCCTACTTAAAGGCCGACTACTCCATAACTTGCTTTACTGACAAATACAACCAGTATGTGATCCTGGCTTATGCTGCATTGATCTACCCCTTTGCTGTTCCATTACTAACGGTAGCAGTTCTGTGGAAATATCACCACAAGAAGACTTTGCTAGAAGCTGCAAATGTTGCCTCGAGGGATGAAAAGTTGGTAAGTAACACAAAAGAGTCGGAAAAGCGTACTAAATCAGTAGATGAAATAAAACAAGTGATCAAAACAGATACTAAGAAGTGTCAGAACACAAATATTTCAAGAAAAGAAAATCATGTAATCAAGAAAGGAGACGAACATCTAGAGGTGATATCTGAAGAACAAGACACGATTGCTGTTGCCAACGAAACTGCGTCACCAAAAAAGACACCCAACTCAAGACATGTCCACTTCATGGTTGGTGAGGTAAAACATGACCAGTTACAGACAGTTGGAAATTATTCAGACGAGAACAAAATGTCCAGAAATGAGAAGCCGCCAAGACGTCCACGACTTTCTCTATCAAAAGCTGTCCGTGCAATATCTGAGACAAAGAAAGTCTTCAGTAACCAAAAGGGGTCCACAAACGAAAAGAAAGGCAGGCGACTTGGAAGATCTGTTGTAGCAACTGTCCCAATTGTCGCAGGAATGAGTTTCATATTTGAAAACTACGCAGATAATTGTTGGTTCTGGGAAACTATTGAGATGACCAGAAAGCTGTTGCTGACGTCTTCTTTGGCTTTGATTGGTGCAGAAGGACGAAACTCTCTTGGAGTTGCTTCAATGCTTTCAGGTAAACATATGAAGATGCATCCATATTCAATTAGTGACCGGAACTATATAATTATTTATAAAACACCCAATTGCATTTGCTTCTTTTTTCATATACAGGCTGCTATGCCATCCTTCACGCTCACTTTATGCCGATTCCCGACAAGTTCGAGCATACTCTTCAGTTAACATCACTTCTGGTAACATTTGCTAACACGTGTATTGGGATGATGCTCAAGATAGACCAAGGTGCCTTGCTGGATGCTGATGCTAAGATCATGGATTCCTTGATCATCACAGTACTCTTAGTGACTTCTAATGTCATGGTTACTGCTCTCGTTGTCGGTAAGTAATGACACGCATGCTTGTGTTCATTATACACCTGTTGATGACCCCCATCTCTTTTTAAAATGTTTCGTTTGCAGTAAAATATTCGGTGGCAGTTGGTCAAAGTATATATTATCTCATCAAGAATCCTCGTTGTTCTCTGTCTTGCTGTCTGTCAATCATGCTGACTATTGATGAGGTACAAAGTGAAGCACGAAGCATGGACGCTAACAGCGGATGGAGGACAAAAAGCATTGCCAAACCCAGCTGTGAACTTTCAGGTACCAAGGAAATGTTTTCGTTTACTGATCTTTCACAGATTTATGTAGAACTATATGGCTACTAGAAAGTACGAAAGAATGGTGTCTCAGTATATAACTGAGTAGAGGTTTCATATGATAATTTATTATATAGATATCGATGAAATACCAGGTTTTCTCTAGTGTCGAAAACTTGATATCTTTCACCAGTGGAAGACACCATATATTTCACACGTGAAGATATCGCTGTTGAATCGGCTTGCTATTTTAATAAAGAATTTTTGAGCTTTTGTTTTAAAAAGTCCTTTTTTACGAGGGTAGCACTTAATAGCCGATGGCTAACAAACCTGTGGCCCTCATTCCGTGATCGAATTGAACACTCGAAGATAAAATTCATATCTTCGCGCGCCCATGTAATATCCTCTATATAGAATTTATATGCATCGAGATGGTATTTTTTATTGATTTAGGGGGCGGGGAACTATGTATGCCTTTTTAACGGTGTTCAATTAACTTATTTCAATTTATTCAATGATTTGTGGTTCTCATATCTTGAACTAGTAATGATAAAAAGGTAGATTATGCACCGTGAAAAGATGAAAAAACTTACTGACATTTCGGACGCTAGTCCTTCGTCGGATTAAAAGATCTTGAACTAGTTTATTATGTTTACTCGGGTTTTTTTTTTTTTGTTTTTTTGCTTTTCGTTTCGTTTTTTTTTTTTTCTTTTTCTTTTTTTTCGTGGTTTGCATTTGGTTCTGCAATGTAGTCTTATGGCCTGTCCAATTTTAGGTGACATAACTTTGTATTTTTTGGTTTGCTTGCAGAAGCCGGTCTTGGGGATGTTGCAGGAGAATATGGTTTAACTGAAGTTGATATGGATGATGGGGGTGAAAGTAATGAAGAGCAGGAAGGAGATGAAGAGGAGAAGATCAATGACGAAGATGAACGACAAGAAAAAAATAATTCATCCAAACTGTTTAAAAAGGCTATTCGCATCAACCTTGGAGGTCTAAAGACCAAAAGGTTGTGAATACTTGATCGACAGAGCAGAAAGGAACAAGTATTTTAAATTATTTCCAGCCATTTTTCTCCCTCCATAATTTTTTCAGCTATTTCTCTCTCCCCAAAAATTGACAAACTTCAGCAAAATGTTAATTAAATTGAACTGGATAATAATTTTTTTCTCACTTGTCATGTTGGCTCCCCCTTCTCCCTAAATTTTCTGATTTGTTTTCTTTCTCCCTGTTCTTCTCAGCTCTTAATATAATTGAATTCATAATCTTTTTGAATATTGTCTTATTTAGCTGTAGTGCAAAAACTACTTGATTTTTTTTGGATGTCATACCCTTTGTAACGAGGGTTTTTCAGATGTCATACCCTTTGTAACAAGTGTTTGTAAATATTTTGAAATGGGACCCTGAAGCACTGAACTGCTTCAAAAACTTAGGTATAATTCACAAACCTTTGGTTGAATTACAGCTACCATACATGTCGCAAACATAGAGATTTCTACTTTGATAGATGTTTGTACATCAATATTATGCACAGTGAGGTTTGTACATCACTGTCATGCTCAGTGAGTCCAAAAAAGGCTCCCAAAAATTGAAGACAGCATGACCAACTCAAGACAGGGGCACTACTCGGCGATATTTTGTGGGTCATCCATGATCTTATGTGAGACTGAGCTTGATGAGGATCTATGCCTGGATGTACCTTTATCTATGATAAAGTCATCCTCATTAGCATTGATTAGTATTCCTTATATAAAGAAAACTAATGAAGAGGTATTTAGGGGGTTTAAGATCCATGCATGTGACAGGTATGGTCGCTTCAATTGGTTCAAAGGGTCTTTAATTATTCATGAATTTTTGAAAGCAATATAAAATCGCTGCTTATGTCATACTGTGATAAAAACAGTATGAGCCATAGAGCACTCGAAAAGCAAGAGAACACTCAGCTATACCTCATGTTCCTAAGCTTGTTTTGTGCTCCACAGCTCCCAGCATGCTACGTATGTCACAGTACAGAGACATGTGCGCTCATCTTATATTCCTTAATTCTACAGTATGTTAGAAAAAAATAGCTTTTGCCCTATAGACTTTTCTATAGTTGGCCTGTGTTGTCTTTTGCTGTTACTATAATGCACCACAGTGCTTTAAAGCTCCCTGGGTCCAAAATTCTGTTACTAGCATGTCTTGGGAGTTGAACCACAGAATAGCTTACCAGAATCAGAGGAATGAGAGAATTCTGGATTCCTGGGAATCCCAGATTCAAAATAACTTAGATGGCCATATGCATAGACATATTGGTAGACTATTCCAAATATTATCTGCATATTCTAAATATACTTGTTTGCTAGTGCTAGCATACTAGCTGAAGGGGAAATAAAGTCTTTGCTTGGTATTCATTTGCTAGGGTTTGGGGCAGTTTGCTTAAACCAAAAAAGTAGCGAGCTTGAGATATAAATATATCTTGAAAAATAATTATAGCTTATTTGATTTGCGGATCTATTAAAATGTTAAAAACATTATTTGTATAGTTGTCTCATACTTTCCCATACTTACTTTCCTTCTACTCCAAATAAAATGGGAAACACTTCACTGAGATGGTGTTTCTGTAAATATTGAAAAAATTGCCCCATGTCCATATGACCCTCTCTCGTGCCATGCACATCAAAGGCTAATTCTTTAAAACCTTTAAAAACTCTTTGCACATCAATACTTAGATTACTTTCTCCAAGTTGTCTGTGGCGACAGGTAATCTTTTTCCAGTTTAAACGTCTTAGTTTTGAGTAATATTCTTCAACATTAGCTTCGTCACCCTCGATACAAACCACCCCAGGCTTGCCTGGCAACGAAAACCCAGTCAAGTTGTAGTCTGAAGACCAGTCCAAAATAATTTTTCTTTTGGTTTTGCTGTAAATATGGTGCATGTACATCCACATTCTTACAAACTGTCCATCATCTTTAACACTATGGTAACTTTCTACGGTATTGTTACATTGCTTTGAGCACATCTCTGCGTAATTTAGGGAATTTTCTTGTAACCATTGGATGGCAGGGACAATACAAAGTTCACCTGGGTCCAAAGTTGAAAGAAAGTCCTTCAATTCCTGGTTCAGCTTTTTCTGTATTTCTCTGTTTATAGACTGCGGCGACCTTACATATAATTCTGGTTTTTCATTTGGATAATCATGTGGGAGACTACAGTACATTTCAAAAATAAAGGCTCCATTCTTCAACGACCTTGATTCATCATCTCTTTGTTTTGCTTCAGATTCCACTGTGAGGAAGAAGCTTATTCGTGAAGGAAGGACTTTAGACCTTCTTGAAATGAATTCCTGTACATCAACTAGTACCCCAGGGTCTTCCAAACGAAATTCCTCCTCGTTGGGAAACATCGATTGCAGCATTTCCACTTCAGAGAGCTGTAATTGTAAACTATCCATGAAAACATCTTCTACTTCGTCCGCCATTACACGAACACGAGAAACTACATGGGTAGAACTTTCCTAAAAGATAGCATTTGATTGGTCAATCTCAAAATTTTCAACCAATCAAAAGTTTTTCTACTTAGATCAGCACATGATTCGCGGGCTCAAGCTTCGCAGCAAAACAAAATTTACAATTTTGAGTTCTGGTTTTCTGCGAAATTGTTGCAAATTTTCCTTTTATTTCTTCTTTATTTTACGGATTTAGCGACCCTACGATATAGAATTAGGAAGTATGGTTGTCATTAATGGCTTATGATATGAAAGACGATGCAAAATTCTCCAAGTTCGATCGGAAAACTGCATGGGCATTCGACAAGACAGATTCCAAAATCCGAAGGAAATGAGTATAGCTTCACTTCTTTCACACCTTTAAGTCCAGAAGACACTAAAGGGAGTTACTTCTTCTCGAAATTATTTCAATGGAAGAGTTCTGAGCCAAAAGCATTACCGAAATCAAGCGGGGCTAAGGCTGTTTCAAATGCAGCAACCAAGAATGAAGATAAGCCAAAAAGTTCTACTTCATCATTCCAATGGCGATCTTCTCCAGGTTCATTAAGGAGTAAAATCCCGCGATCTTGGTCATCTCCTCGTTTTCATCGTCGACAGGGGTCAGGGTCATCGGGCTCTCCAGGCCAAGGGAAGCAACTCCCTCAAGGATATAGGAACTTGAGTGCGTTATTTAAAAGACTGAGTGCTGCTGCGGACTATTCCAAGGGAGACCAGGTAAACTTTTCTTGTGTTGGATATTTTGTTCATAAGAGTACAATGTCTGGAATAAGTCATTGAAGAGGGCCGTGATTAGTAAGCTTTTATATTGATAACCATTTTTCACTAGATAGGTATTAGGTATTAATGTTATGTGTTGGTTTTTATATTGTTCTTTTTTGTTTGTGTTTGTTTTGAAAATGTTTGTTTGATTAGTGTTATTGATCTCAGCTTTTTTCATCTTTAATCTTTCTTACATTTTTTTCGTTGTTTATGATCCAATTTATATGCAAACTCTCAACCAATCAAATGAAAAAATAAAGTATCTGAATCAACTCCACTGACATCTGATTGGCGCATCGAACTTATCAGCCAATCAAAATTAATGTTTGGATTCTGAATGTTCGTAGGAAAAATCAAGGGGGTTCATTGCAGGCCTTACCTTTCCTCCCTTCCTTTCCCCAGTCCCCCTTCCCTCCCTTTCCCTTCCCTTTGGGCCGCTACGCAGGCTAAAATATTACGACCAATTTGAATAACTATGTACTGTATTGTTCTGGACTGACTAGCCTCACATGCTTTTGTGTTCCAACATGAACAAACATGAGGCTAGTCCAGAACAATCGTTATTCAAATTGGTCAGCATATTTCCATCCATCTTTCGATTTGGTGTTTAAATTTGGCCAAGCTGCAAAATAATTGTTGGCTGTTTTTCCCAGACCCCACCATCACCTCCTCCTTACATGTGTGTTTGACCTCCCCCAAAACTGAAGCCATTATAAATCCTGTGTGTGAGCTTTGAGACACAGGTAAATTTTGGATAACAGTTTAGAAGAAATTTACTCACCTGAAGAAATGGTTGGATTGACCTCCATGTTAATTGACGGCCATTATGTTTTTACAGCCCTTCCAACCATACAATGAGAGTCATTTCAAACAGTACTGGATGCCAGATGAACACTGTAAAGAATGCTATGAATGTGGAGAGAAGTTTAATACTTTTAGAAGACGCCACCACTGTAGGCTATGTGGACAAATATTCTGCTATAGATGTTGCAATATTGAAATCCCAGGGGAATTGATGGGGTATTCAGGTAACTAGAAAATTAAAATTAATGCTACAGTACATGCATTTTGCTTTGCTGCAAATGTAATTGTTTCAATGCATAATGTGTAGTTCCAGAAAATATCCATACCTCCACCATGGAGGGAATTTGTAAAAGGTACCCCCTACCCCCAGAAATTTCCAATTTTATTCCATACGAACTCTGTAATTTTGTTCTTTCTTTGACCCCCTCCCCTCCAGAATTTCCAGTTTCCTCCGTGGGTGGTATATTTTCTGGAACTATACAATCATGATAAATTATTGGTAGTATTAGCTCTGCGAATCTTATTAATTACATAAATGTATGCATTTTAGGGGGCCTGCGTGTGTGCACATACTGCAACAAGATATTTCAAACCTACACACAATCGCCTGACATGCTTAGAAACCTAGAACAACTCCAAGCTGATATCCAAGCTGTATCCATGGATACTGATTACTCATTACACCACTCTAGCTCACTGAATACCCTGAGTGTACCAAGAGCTGGCAATCCATTTGATGAAGATGATAAATACTCGATATCAAGTAGCAGAAAGACAAGCTCTAGTAGCACTAGTAGTATATACATTGATAAGCTTGAACAGAGAGAGAGTCGGCCTTCATCTGCTATGCAGAATGTCAGAAGTCCTTTTGATGCTTTTGGTGTTTGTGCAGCAGAGGCTAACATGCTCAAACAGGTAAAAATACAAATGTGTAGTTCCAAAAATTATCCATACCCCCCTACCCCCTGGAAATTCCAATTTTTCTTTTATACAAACTCTGTAATATTTGTTCTTTCTCTGACCCCCCTACTCTTTGGAAATTCCAAGTTCCTCTGTGGGGTGTGTATGGATGATTTCTGGAACTACACAATGTCTGTTTCTCTGGTTTCCTCATAAACTAAACTACAGCATTTCCTCTTTTAAGCCACCAGCCTTTAATAATTAAGCCCGGGGGTCCCTCTAATATGCTCCCAGAATGAGGTGCCAAAAAGTAAATAGGCTCTCAGTCTTAATCATAAAGCCCCCCTTCTAATAAGTCCCCAGTCCGAGGTGTCAAAAATTAAATATTAAGCCCCCAGCACCTAATAAGCCCCCAACCCTAAGGAATGTTGTGGTTGTTTTCCCTTGGCAGGCCTTTTTAAAGTCATTTCTTCTGTCAAGATTATGAATATTTAGAATAATTATGAATTTCAAAAGATAAGAAAAAAGCCCTCATCCTCTAATCAGCCCCCTGTCCCCTCCCCCTTTAATAAACCCCCAGTCCAAAAGCACTGAAAAATAAAAAACCCCAGGGGCTTCATGAAGGAAATATACTAGTTAACTATTAAAACCATGGAAGATTTACAAAATACAATATGATCAATAATCATATTTCTTTTTATTTAAGGACTCACTTCGAGAAATATGGCACCTGATAATGTCCAAAAGGTCTGGTCTAGAGCTTCAAAGTCATAGGTTCAGACTAAAAACGTATCAGAATTGCTTTGTTGCAACTGATCTGGTTGAATGGCTTATCACCCATGAAAAGGCAATGACGAGGTGAGCCAGGATCTAAATTTAATGCTTGTTGCTCACCGTAGATATTTGAACCTTGCTACACATATTTCTTTATTTTGTCCATGAGGTTCTGAGTTTTTCTGTTCTGCCATTTATCTGAAGGGGAGAAAATTTTTAAAACGTGAAAATGTGACCACACACAACTGTGTATTTATGTTTTTTCTAACATTGCCACCTGATCACCAGGTGCCATCATCATCATCGTCATCATATCTTCATCATCATTATCAACATCATCATCATCATAATCATTATAACATCATCTGTTTTTGACCGTCCAAAAATTGTCAATGACTGGTCAAAAATGTATTTAGCCCGACATACAGTATCGACCAATGTATGACCGCCCGTTATTTCGAGGCCTGCATTATCATCATCAACATCAACATCATCAACATCATCATCATATTCATCATCATCATTGCTGTCGTCATGATTTTAAACATCATCATTATCAGCATCATCATTGTCATCATTTTCATCATCATCAACATCAACATCAACATCATCAGCAACATCTACATCAACATGTTTAACTCTCTAATACTGTAGTGTTTGACTCATAATCTTCCTTAGATATCAAGCTGTAGCTATTGGTCAAGCCTTGTTAGAATCTGGTTGGCTAGAGCCTGTACCTCAGACAAGAGATGTGCAAGACTTCTGTGATGAGTATGCCCTGTATCAACCTGGCTCAGTAAGTATGATCCGTGAGAAGTAGTGAAGTTCCATCATTGTACAATGATATTGTGATATGCCAGAAAGGGCTTTCCACTGCAGATAGACTGTGAGCAGTTCCAGTCTCAGCTGGGTGGATCCCCTTGATCTAGCTCGGAATAAATTGTTTGGTTTAATAGTATAAAAATGAAATATTGTTAATTGCTTGAAAGGTGCATCTTCTCAATTTTGTGACCTCCCCTATTCAAACTCCTAGATCTACCCATGATTCTTCTACGTATTTTTTAATGTTTTTGCTTTCAATCAACAAAAGTGAATTATGATAGTATTTAATGTTTCCTGGTTTAATCAGCTGATAAAAATAATTAATATTTAATGACGTTTTTTCTCCCGATTTTAAGATTTTATGACTGAGTCTTGACATTACTAGGTTATCTTTCTTTATTATTATTAGTAGTAGTAGCATTAGTCTAAATCTAAAGTGCTTTTGAGCTATAAGTAAAAAGCACTAAATTAAATAAATATTATATATATATATATATAAGAAATCTGTGAGTCAATTTTCCGTAAAATAGTGCTCAATACATCGATAGAAGTAGAGCAGAATATTTGTTTGAGAAGAAAAAGTCAAGACAACATTTTTCCCGACAAGCCTGAAGAGTGAAGCAATTCACAAAACAGGCTTGTCTGGAAAAATGTTGTCTTGACTTTTTCTTCTAAAACAAATATATATATATATATATATATATATATATAAATCTTTGAATCTCATTATCTGCTCCAAATGGTTGTCAAACACTGACCACCATGTGCTGTCAACCAGAAAGAATTCTGTTGAAAACTTGTGATTCAGCTGATGAAGCTGATGTCAAGTGAAAACCAGCATTAGTCAGGTAGCAATCATAGTTTTTACCGTCTTTACTGTAGCTACATTCTGACAATCAAACATTTTCTTGCGTGCAGCTGGTTTAAGGTCAATAAAAAATCCATTGTGCTATTTGTGGGTGTTGCTATTTATAGATGTTGTACATTATAGTGCTGAGCTCAAGCTTTATAAATTTAATTAAATATTTGCACAGAATTGACAATTTAAACCTTTTTCAGCCAATAAGAAACAAGCTTTTTAATTACTAAAAAAATAAAGCAAAATTCATTATTTCTTTTTCTTTATTAGTAGGAAAAAAGATGGTTTTTGTTATTGAGTTATGTTTAATAGTTGAACAATCGTAATTGTTTAGGTTGCACTCAAAGATCAGGCAGGCAATCCTCGATCATCCAGATTTCATTTAGAAAGCAGTCTAAAAGGGGAATCATTGAATGAAGACAGTGAAGATGAAAACGAAGATGATGATGAAACGGCACCACAGTGGTTCAGACAGCTTCCAGGTTATGAGAGTGGAGAAGAGCTTGATGTAGGAGAATCTGTAGAGGTATTTGTAAATCAAAAATAAATAACTTTATTTGAGTGCCAATGTATTTAGTTTGTACAACTAATTAATTTGGGACACTGAAATGAAACTGAAATGAAGAAATAATCAAAGAAACAAAGTGTTTTTAAGAATCTCAACTGGAAAGGAGGCAAACCAGTTGGCTATTTACAAGCATGGTCGAGAAACTGAATCTGAACTAATCAGGAATCAGGACAAATACAGTCAGGTAGTGGCCACAGCGGTACTCGAACCCAGCACCACCGAATTGTGAGACCAATGCTATGACCACTTGCAGCCTCACCAAACACGTTTCATTCAAAAAACCTAACCCTAACACCACCCCTTGACTGATCTAAGTCAGGGCATGGCTAACTCACATATTAACCCTGAAACAACCTCTGGGCTGATCTAAGTCAGGGCACGGCTAACTCACATATTAACCCTGAAACAACCTCTGGGCTGATCTAAGTCAGGGTACGGTTAACTCACATATTAACCCTGAAACAACCCCTTGACTGATCTAAGTCAGGGCATAGCTAACTTACAGATCAAACCCTGAAACATCTCTGGACTGATCTAAGTCAGGGCATGACTAACTCACAGATCATCAAACCCTGAAACAACCTCTGGGCTGATCAAAGTCAGGGCATGGCTAACTCACAGATCCAACCCTGAAACAACCTCTGGGCTGATCTAAGTCAGGGCAGGGCTAACTCACAGATCAAACCCTGAAACATCTTTGGACTGATCTAAGTCAGGGCATGACTAACACACAGATCAAACCCTGAAGCAACCTCTGGGCTGATCTAAGTCAGGGCATGGCTAACTCACAGATTGAACCCTAAAACAACCTCTGGGCTGATCTAAGTCAGGGCATGGCTAACACACACATTGAACCCCGAAACAACCTCCGGGCTGATCTAAGTCAGGGCATGGCTAACATACAGATTGAACCCTGAAACAACCTCTGGGCTGATCTAAGTCAGGGCAGGGCTAACTCACAGATCAAACCCTGAAACAACCTCTGGGCTGATCTAAGTCAGGGCATGGCTAACTCACAGATCAAACACTGAAACAACCTCTGGACTGATCTAAGTCAGGGCATGGCTAACTCACAGTTCAAACTCTGTGACAATTAAATAACAAGGGCAGGCACAGTATTAACATCCCTGAAATTACGTAATTTACTAATTCTGAATTTCCTTTCATAGGTAGATCCTGTTTCGCCCGCAGGAATTTTGAACGTGCCTAAACATTCCAGAGCATCAGGTATTGCAATACAAGGAATGGCTAGCCACCCCCTTCGCTCATATTTAATGTCAGGAGAAAGATTATAATTTTTTGAATAAATAAAACTCAAAACAGATAAAATATTTTCTTCAAAGGTTTGGTTAGAAATCGCCTTTAACTCTGTGATTTCCAAGGTTTCTTATAAACACTGCCCGAAAATGCCTCGTTTTACATGTCTGCGCTTACCACATTTATAAAAGCTCTCACGCATCTACGCATCTATTCTGGGCCTGGTTGTACGAAGAGTGGAAAGCGCTATCCGACGGATAAATATTATCCACTGAATAAATTTGTAGGTTAACAACATCACTTTATCCACTGGATAAGGATTTATCCGTCGGATAGCGCTATAAGGGACTTTAAGATTTGCAAAATCTACGACGGCGACGTCAACCGGAAGTGTAAATAATTTCTCTTTGGGGTTTCTGTTCATTGGAGATTTCATTCAGAACATTGCCAGTAAAATCAACTCATCCACGGGGAAGAGAAACTTTGAAGGCGATAAACCCTAAAGTGAAGTTATGTACACTTCCGGTAGACTTCGCCGTCGTAGATTTTGCAAATCTTCAAGTCCCTATTATAAAGAACGCGCGTTAGCTAATAAGATCGCAAGTGTTTTCGAAGTGACTGAAAGTTTTTTGTTATTCCTACTCTTTGAGGTTCGTATGCTTATATAACTAGTGTGAACCAGCCCTAAAGGTACAAAACCATGTACAATGTACTTTTGAAATAGGCCCTTTGCAGTTAACGGTCACGTGCCTGTACTGGTGAGCAAAATTTTTTATTTTATTTTAAATCGGTGATTCTTTTTAGCTTCTTGTAAAGAACTCAATGAAACGATGTGTAACCAGTGTGTTACGAAATGCAGTTTTGTTACGATCTCTCGAAACAGGTTGTAGAAATTTTGTTTGCTCACCAGTATATTTCACCCATGGGAATCAAGATGTTCATTCATTTGCTCTCAGTGAATTAATCAGCACGTGATTACTGAGCTGCAGAGGGCCTATTGAGACAGACCGGCGGACCTTGAATTGAAATAGGTAACATTACAGAACGCTTTTGTCTCTAACTTTTGTTTTTGTTTAGGTGCAAAACTTTTAGACCTTGACGCAACAACTGCAACTGAAGAAGAAGAGAGTGAACTATCACTGAAAGTAAATCTGGATCATTTTGGTGAAGTTAGTAAAGTCAATAATTTTTTCAATACATACTGAGGATATTGAGAAATGTTCAGTGCGAATGCGTGACATTTTAACTTCAGAACCTCATAACCTTATTAGTGGGATGGTGGTAAACAAATGTTCCTAGGGTTGTTATGTTGTCACGCGACGTTTCTCTCCCACGAAAAAATGAAAAATAAAAAACTTTGCGTGACAAAATGATGACCATGCCCTGACTTAGATCACCCAAGAGGTTGTTTCAGGGTTCGATCTGTGAGTTAGCCATGCCCTGACTTAGATCAGCCCAGAGGTTGTTTTAGGGTTCGATCTGTGAGTTAACCATGCCCTGACTTTGATCAGCCCAGAGGTTGTTTCACGGTTCAATCTGTATGTTAGCCATGCCCTGACTTAGATCAGCCCAGAGGTTGTTTCATGGTTGGATTTGTGAGTTAACCATGCCCTGACTTAGATCAGCCCAGAGGTTGTTTCAGGGTTCGATCTGTGAGTTAACCATTCCCTGACTTAAAACACCCCAGAGGTTGTTTCAGGGTATCGATAAAATCTGAGGGTTCCTTTCTAGATCCTAATATAAATGTTTTTAATCTAAAAAAAAATCCGAAACTATTTCCTCTTTATGCATGTCATTTTAACTTCTTTCTTTTCTTCACCTCTCTCTCCAGGGAAACACTGGTTCAAATGAAAGACAAAACACAGACAATCAAGGCCCAACATTGTCCTTAACCACCGACGTACCCCCTCCCCCCTTAGAACAGTACGTGTACACTGAAGGCTACCCGATAACCTCGTTAAGAGCATCTCACAACAGGAAAGCCTCAGAAACTCCTGTCTTAGCAACTAGCGCTGAAGACGTTCTAAAAGGTGCCATTATGGCAAGGCGAATTGGTGTTGATAGACCTAAACCGGACGATCCAAAAACACTGAGAGACGACAATAATGAGAGGCTTGCGATGGAAAGAATATGGTGAGAGTTCACCACGTTTTATTTGATTGAGCGTTATTTCTTTTTCTACTGGGTGAGGGGGGGGGGGAGGGGGAGGAGTTGTTACTAGACGTCTTTAATGGACTACTTCGACGATACGGCCAAGTAAGGTTAGCACGTGCCACCTACATCTACTGGCCCGCATCTCCTAGCCCCACACGCATCATGCATGCCACCAGATGTAGGTGGCACGTGCTAACCCCTTCTCGATACGGCGGCATTTTGGATCGCAAGGCATTATGGGGCGTCCAGGGGGGAAATAAAGCTTTTTCTGAAGCAATGACGTCGATTGATATTAACAGCTCACCACAAGAAAATACAACAAAAGATGCATTAAGACGGCACATCGATCACCTTTACCCATGAAAGAAAGACAAACACACGAAACTCTATATATTTTCCGTCATCTTTGTTTTGTTTTGTCCCCTGGCAAGATGGCCGCCGTAACGAAGTAGTCCATTTAGTAAAATTGTACTTGTTTTGTGAGGATAGCATTTAATAGCCAGATGCCCTTGTTCCATGATTTCATACGAAATCTCCCTACCCCAACAGTACAGCCATTGCCTTGATGGGCAGTTGACTTGTTCGTTTTCAGCAAATCACGTGCTATTCACGTTTCTCGTCTCGTGGAGCAGTTGTTAACAGATGCTGGTCTGTCATTGGAATGGAGAGATGTTATCATGCCTCTGGTGGCAGAGATAAGTGAAAAGGTACTAGATGTTCAACAGATGGAATAACCAAAAATTTACTAACGATGATCTTGCTATTACTGCTGGGAAAAAAATCAATATGCTATAAACAACAAACACCTTCATATCATCGTGTTCGTCAAAAGCATTTTCATTATTATTATCATCATTATCGGCACTCGTCATCATCAGCATTTTATTATCATAACCCTTATCAGCAGCACTATCTTCATCGTCGTCATCATCAACATTCTCAATAGTTTCATCACCATCAACATTATCGTCATCATGGTTGTCATCAGCAGCCTCATCATCAACATCAACGTACAATTTAATACCAAACGAAGTTACGTTAGAGATATAGTCTACGAATCCAGCCAGTTTACAACACACAAAAAAACATTGTTAAACGTTTTAAAATATTTTGCTACGCCATCGCTATGGTGACGGCAGACACGTTTCCTGGTGTCTCCCTATTTCAAAAAAGACAGCTCCATTTTTTGTCGACAACAAAATATAAATGAAAGTTATTAATAGTAAAATATTAATAATAAACTAATGATAATGATAGCATTAATAAATACTTTTCCCTTAACGTTTATGTTACAAGGTTGCCCCTGACGTGCGCAAAGACGATGACATGGATATACGACAGTACGTCAAGTTCAAAAAGATCCCAGGTGGCAAAAAGAGTGATTGCGAAGTTGTCTGGGGCGTTGGGTTTACCAAGAATGTCTCCAATAAAAAGATGTGCAATTCCTTTGTCAATCCGAGGATTCTTGTTCTGTGTTGTGCAATTGATTATCAGGTAGTGCATTGTCTTCACACTCGTTCACTCTTTCACTCGCAAGTAGCTCTAAGAAATATTACAATAACTTCCTCAGTCGCCGAACACGCCTCAGGCGTTTCTATGACAATCTATAGGCACAAGACCTTACAGCTTTGTGATTCCGACAATGTTATGGAATTGCCTTGTGATTGACGTCCACCCAAACCGCGCCGCTCTAGCGATTGTTTCTGTCATGACGAAGAAGGTTTTGGTGGACGTCAATCAAGGCGTTTCCATGACATTCTATAGGCACGTGCCCTTACAGCATTGTGTTTCCCGACAATTTTATAGAAACGCCTTGTGATTGATGTCCACCAAAACCTTCTTCGTTGCGACAGAAACAATCGCTAGAGGGCGCGTGTGATTGAGTTTCGAATTATCTGTTGCTCGGCCTTCGGCTTAGATTTTATGTATAACATTCCTTTGCTCCATTGAAAGTCCGTTGGGTTTTGTAGTCATGAAGTTGTACTTTACTTTACCGTTGGTATTTGGGCGATGACAACGTTTTGTGTAACAGGTGTAAATGCTATTCCATGTTGTTTCAGCGCAAAGAAAACAGATTGGCTTCTCTTGATCCTTTGATCCTACAAGAGAACGAATTCCTCAAGAACTTTGTCGCTCGGGTAGCGGCTTTAAGACCAAACGTGTTGCTGGTGGAGAAAACAGTGTCTCGTTTAGCTCAGGATATGTTGTTACAGCATGGTATTACTCTTGCCTTAAACGTCAAGCCGGTGGGTATTTGATAACTTCATTCGGAGACATTTATGCACACTTATACAAGGGTTTCTAGTCGCAAACAATGGGATATCCCACTTGTATATTCTTTTATACACTTCACCTTTAGACTGCGTTGCCGGCGGTCTGTGGTTGTTTTCGCAGGCTAACTCGCCTATGACTGTTTTACTCCGCACCCCTACATCTTTTTTCCAAGTCGTACTTACAGAAAAACCTTTTGCGACTTACTGGTTTTCAATTGCTTACACTATTGGTGTTACTGTGGATTTGGCGGGAACGACGTTTGCGCAAAAGGCGCGTTCAACCTTCCCGCCCCTGCTTTACCAATCACCCCTTCAAAATCAGGGGCTCTCGCCACGCTTCTGAGCCACAGACGCCTTTAAAGTGCTTTATTCGTGAGTATCGTGTCTTTTGATGTTCCAAGAGTGCTTAGAGGGAACTCAATGCTCGAGTTTCTAATACTCCTTTTTACAGTTCCATTCAGTGACCACGAATAATAGTTCCTAGCCGATGCTGAAGTTACCGCGCATGATAAACTGTAGTTTTGCTATGCGCGGAAACTCCAGCCTCGGCTAGGAATTATTATTCGTGGTCACTGAATGAAACTGTAAAAAGGAGTATTCTCTGTTGCTCAGGATTAGTCTCGACTTTGTGCAGAATATTCATGTCTTCCAGTGAAGGTCCGTGGAATTTCAGTGTTTGTATCGTTAGATTTGTGCATTCTTTACTTTACCGTTGGAAGTTGTGAATATTATGACACTGAAATATGGCGAATCCTGAGTAAATGAGTCTGGAATCATTTACGAATTCGAAAATGGTCTATTAACAAGATGGTCACTTCTGCTATGTGAGTGACTTTTACTGTCCAGCACTCCTTTAAATTTAGTGTAGTTATAACCAGTACATAATATATTATCCAATAGGAGGTTATAGAGCGTGTTGCTCGATGTACTAAAGCAGACATTCTAAGGTCAATGGAACAGCTAAGCTGTCCACATCTTGGCACATGTCAGCAATTCAGAGTACAAAAATACACTTTGAAGGTAATTTAATAATTAGGTTTATATTGTACAATGCTGGTTTTGTATTTCACGTTTCGTTTCGTTTCTTTTTTCTTTCTTTTTTTTTTTTTTTTTTTTTTTTTGCCTTTTCATCCGATCTTTTCCAGCTCCTCCTCATCCTTTTGCTGTTATTGCGAAGTGCTGTTTTTGTTGCTGCTGGATTTTGTTAACTATACTTCTTGTGGTGGTGGTGATGATGGTAATGATGGTGGGATAACGGTACGGTGACGGTGACGTTGACGGTGACTGCACTAAGAATAGATACTAAGGATAGATCTTTGGGGGGTGGTGTGGGGAGAATCTATTGCTCCAGTCAACATGGCTGCCACTTCTTAGCAAAATAATCTAAACCTGAATCAGCTCTCTGTCTTTAACAGAATGGAGAGACAAAAACCCTAATGTTCTTCGATGGCTGCCCCCCTGAGCTGGGCTGTACAGTATCGCTACGAGGTGGCAACAGACTTGTCCTCGCTAAAGTCAAGAAGATCGTCCAGTTTGTGACATACGTTTCATACAGTCAGAAACTAGAGACGGCCTTCCTTATGGACGAGTTTGCTCTTCCTGAAAAACCAATGTATCCTAACGATAGCTCATCAACTTCAATTAACGAGAATTCAAACACAGAAACAATCAAAGAAGCAGAAGAAGGAAATTGCGATCTCGATACAAAGGAGAGCTTGAACGAGGCTGTGATTTTCCAGCAAGCTCTTGATCGTACAGTTCTGTCTACCTCTCCCCACGTGAGATACCCCCTCCCTTATCTACTTACACCAGAAGGCGTCAGGTGTGCTGTGAGGCCACGTCTTCCTAAGGAGATCTACTGGTCTGCCCGACTAGCCAATGAGAAGCAAGGCAGTTGTCTTACTGAGAAGGAGCTTGAAGAGTTCGAGCTTCCTAATCTCAAACGTAATGTCCACAAAAGTGTACAAATCCTTGAAGCTCATCCATTCGTGTGCCCTAGTGTAGTGGTCAATAGTAATGATCAGTTTATACTAGGGGTTGTAGCAGATTTTAGATCTCAGGGGGGTCGTATTTTTCTGAAGAGACGCAATGTTGAATCTGATGGACGACGCAAGTCTAAATGGCTTATAATGGAATCTGAGGATGAGGGAAAAGAGAATGAGTTTGATACTGTGGATGGTAAAAAAAGAAAGGACTCAAATACTGAGAAAAATGGCCGAAAGATCAGCTCTTTAGATGTCAAGTGCAGAACTCAAGATGGTCTGGCTTCACCTGTTCACTTTAACAGGAAGGTCAGTCATTCTGATTGTTATTAGTTTTTATTTTTTTCCGGTCCGTTTTTCTTGAATAGTCCATCAGTGCTACTTAGTCCACATTAGTGCAAGTGGCACCAGCGTAGGGAGGGTGGGGCAAGGGGCGGTACGTGCTCCCCCCCCCCCCCCCCCCATCTTAAATTTCTGGGTTCCCGCTACGCCCCTGGCTAGTTACATAATACTGTTTCACAGATATAATGTGCACTCTAGTATTAAAAAATGAAACGTTATGTAAAGTAAGGCGATTGAAATTTTAAAGAGTAAAAGTTGAAAGCTTGTACTGTTCCCATACCACCCCTTACGTCTGTCCTCAGTCATGTGATCTTTTTCATAGCTTCCCCTTTATGTTCCCTTAAGCCTTTTCTGAGTTTGATAACCACGATACGTTGTGGTCTAGCTAGAGTACAAACAACACCCTATAGGGCATGATGAACAAAAGATGTTTGTACCCACGCTAGACCAGAATGCACCATGTCCGCTATCTCAGGAAAGGTCTATGCATGATGTACTTTTGATCCTTTGAGACCTGACAAATTTCAGTTAAAAGATTTGACACATTTTTATATTCCAATGTAGATTGATTGTCTGGACCCCATCCATCATCAACGTATAGCGGTGCTGTTTAGTAGCTACTCTAGTGAATCAAATAACTCTCCTCGTCCGTGTATAAGCCCTTGGTAAGTACGAAAAAAACCCCATAACCAGAGGAAGCCCAACTCTGCATTTTATTAGAATCACGTGCCGTCATTCCTTGTCACACAAAAATAGGCCCTTTCACTGTTTCCTCCGCCAACTTGAAAGGTAGCCGTTTGGCATCGAAGCGAGACGAACGGTGATAGAGACCTTTTTAACACCTTGGACATTTATTCACGTCTCTATCATTGCAAGCTCACCGTTCGTCTCGCTTCGATGCAAAGGCCCTGCTACCTTTCAAGATGGCGCACGGAACTGTGAAGGGGGCTATTTGCTTATTTCATGTCTCTATAGCAATCTTTACTAACGATGTCACTCTTAGTGATTTGTAGATTGTTTCTAAGCAAAGAACTCAAATTACCAGCTTGCATTAAAACTTTTGTTCACCATTTACACAATTTACAAGTTTGGGCTTCCTGTTTTATAGATGCGTCCCTTCTACAGGCACAGTACTTAGCAATGTCATCGCTTAACTATTGATGTTGTCTTTGCTTCTTTCAGGGCTGTATTTATGGAGTTTTACGGAAGGAATGATATCACTCTTGGGGGATTTCTTGAAAGATACTGCTTTAGGTAATTAAAATAATGAAAACCAATAAAATCTACGCATTTTTTGTTTTATACAGTGCTTAGAAATTGGCGGAATGACCTTTCATCACCATCTTAAAAAGTAAACGTGCTCTTGCATTGAAGTGAGACGAATGGTGAGCTTACAGTGATAGAGACATGTGAATAATTGTCCAATGAAGTTGTTAAAAGAGGTCTCTATCACTACATGCTTACCGTTCGTCTCGCTTCGATGCTGGCAAGCCAACCATCCAAGATGGCGCAGGGAACTGTGGAGGGGACTAATATGTTTATTATTTAAGTGGACAATTTAACCATATTAACGTGGTTCACCACCACACTTCTGTTTCATTATAGACCTTCTTATGTTTGTCCCAATCCCAACTGTGACATACCAATGGTTGATCACGTGCGGTACTTCGCTCACGGTAACGGATCGGTGTATATTCACATGAAGAACTTAGAGTCACCCATACCTGGATTCCAACATACCATCTTGACCTGGAGCTGGTGTAAAGAATGTAAACAGGTGAGTCAACATGCACTTTTGCTTTATGAATCAAGGGGATGTAGCGATAGTGTACATGCCTCTCATAGCTAGAGTCCCAGGTGTGACTCCTGGACACGGTATTATACGTGAGTAGAGTGTCTTGGGTCTCAGAGGGTTTTCCAGTGTTCCACCCCCTTTAAATGAAATCCAACTAAATTCCAATTCGATTTGTGCCAGAGTTAGCCGTGCCCTGACTTAGATATGCCCAGAAGTTGTTTCAGTGTTCCATCTGTCAGTTAGCCGTGCCCTGACTTAGATCAGCCCAGAGGTTGTTTCAGTGTTCCATCTGTGAGTTAGCCATACCCTGACTTAGATCAGCCCAGAGGTTGTCTCAGGATGTGATCTGTGAGTTAGCCGTGCCCTGACTTAGATCAGACCAAAAGTTGTCTCAGGATGTGATCTGTGAGTTAGCCGTACCGTGTCTTATACCGCCTAGAGGTCGTTCAGGGTTCAATCTGTGACATAGCCGTGCCCTGACTTTTCTTCCAATATAAATTTTTTGTTCGTTTTTGTTCTATTTGTTTCCGTTATTACTCAGGTGACGCCTATCGTGCCGCTGTCCAGTGATGCATGGGCTCTTTCTTTTGCTAAATACATCGAGCTTCGGTTCTACGCTGACCAGTACACCAGACGAGCAAGCGTTGAGCCGTGTGGCCACTCCTTACATCAGGACCACTTTCAGTACTTTGCCTATGCTAACATGGTGGCTTCGTTCAAGTGAGTATGAAATCGCAAGATAAGAAGAAAGATATAGAGCTTTAAATTGTGACGTCAATCGTATGGATAAACGACTTCTGGGTCCAAAACGAAAAGCATTTTTTAGAGATTTTTCTTAGTTTTTCTTCAGGGTTCGTTGTCCAATGTTCTAATTGTTTTAGGTGAAGGTTCGATTTTAAGACATCTTTAGCACGACGTTTTTGCTAGGTACCGTAAACCTCAAACTGCAGTTCGTCGTCAGGCCTTTTCCATCAAACTTTCGACAATTAGCAAGGCATTATAACGAAGTTAATCCTGGAAGAGTTGCCATATTGAATTTCATTGATACTGAGTGTTTCTCCGTGTTTGCGGGAGATTTTCAGGGCATGATTCCCAGCGGTTAGTGGTTAGCGGTAAACAATGATAAAGGTCTCATTGAGAACATTTTTCGCTTTATCTTTTTGTGAGCAGTTTGAGCCGGAAATACGTCACAACTTAACGGCTCTATAGGGGGTTTGCACCATCACGTGCTGGCGGCCATGATAGATGGCAAAACAACAGAATACCTTTACTCTCGGAAATTGCATTCTTAATCGTGTAAAACGTTTGTATTGTTCCTGCCATCCAACATGGCTGCCGTCACGTGATGGTGCAAAACCTGTATGAAAAGGGGTTTCACGGTAGCCGAGTTTGTGGCACGAACAAGCTAATGTTTTGGCATGAAAACAGTGTTTTATAGAAATTAATGATCATTTGTCTCTAGCTTAAAGGAACTCGGAAAAAAGTAAGAGTCTTTGATAGGAACATTTAAGTTACGTCCCAAATGAGAAAAAAATATACCCCGGTGCTATTTAATAAGGCGGCCTTGAAACACCTATGAAGAAGTTAGAGCTTAGAGCTCATGAATATTCATAGACAATAAAATATGTCTTGTCTTTAGGTACCGAGCCATCAAGTTATACGAAACAGCCATTCCTCCTCCGTTGATTTCGGCGAAAGACGAAGTGCGGGATGCTACTTACTGGGTGCAAGACGTGGAAGCTATCTCTATGAGGTATCTCTAATGGCCTGTGTTTCCCAGTATGAGGTCACAGTAATAATGATTCACCTTTATAACTTCAAAAACGCAACATTCAAATGAAGAAATATTTCACCATTCAACTATTCACTCCATGTAGAATCAATATACTAACGTTATCGTATGGCTTTAGGTGCACTTTGAGTTTTAATTTTTATGTCAGTATTTTTTATCGTTGTTGAATTTGATGATGTTTCATTCATTCATATTTTCATTTATTTTATTATTCTTTTAAGGGGAGATACAGTATTTGCAACAATACTTGAAAGATTAGATACTCTAAAAGCGGCCAAATTAGATTTTCATGCACCTGAGCGTGACTCCAAACTAGCCCAGTTCACGGTTCAGCTTGAGGTTAGTCCTTTCGCATAGCAAAATATCTTAGGTTGATTAACGTAATCCATTGTATTTGAATTACTTGATGTTAACTAATTAGATAAAAGGTAGTTAACAAGGGCAGTTCGTTGACTTTGTTCGTTCGTTTGTTTCCATTCTTTGATTCGTTCGTTCGTCTGGCCCTCCTTTCATCTGTCTCTACTTCGTCTGTCTGTCTGACTGACTGGCATACTCTGTCTCTCTTTTCAGTGTCTATCCGATTTTCATTGTCTGGCTGTCTGTCTGTCTGTCTCGTTTTGGTCTGTTTCCGGTCATCCATTCGTCGTTTTCATTTGTTTATTTATATTTGCTCTTGTCCAGGAGGACCACGCCCGATTTACCGAACAGGTACAAGCAGTAGACAAGAAAGTAAAGGTGTTAGAAAGTCTTCAACATCCACTAGACGTATCGAGCTTTGATCAACGGGACCAGCAAGCACTAGGATACGTGATCGCTGACGGTGTTAATGGCCTGAAGAGAATCCTGTGTGAAACTGTGGAGAACTGGAATAACAGGTTTGACTTTCTAGACAAGCTTCACGGGGGTGTTACCCAGTGCAATTTAGCCTTGGTGAAACTTTCGTCGCGAGAACGTTTCACGATGAGTAGAACTGCTTTCTACTCGCGCAACCGAAACTTGTGTCACAACAAGTTTAAGGACGGAATTGCGCTGTGTTACACCCCCGTGAAACTTGTCTTGCGACGCTTTTGCACACAAGTTTCAGCTAAAAGTTTCAACGTGTAACAGTGCCTTTATAATATTCATGTACAGAATGGATAATATTTCTTATTATATAGATATCGATGAAATACCAGGGTTTTTTTAGTGTCGAAAACTTGATATCTTTCACCAGTGGAAGATACCATATCTTTCACACGTGAAGATATCGCTGTTGAATCGGCTTGCTATTTTAATAAAGAATTTTTGAGCTTTTGTTTTATTTAAGTTTCATCGATATCTATATAATAAACAGAACATTACATGGCCGCTTGGAGATACGAATTTTATCTTCTCGTGTTCAATTTAGATATCTCACTCGTTCGCTGCTCTCACTCGTGAGATATCAATTGAACACTCGAAGATAAAATTCGTATCTCCGCGCGCCCATGTAATATCCTCTATATATTTCTTGATATTTCTTTATAAGCAAGGAAAGGGGATTTCAAATTCAAATGACAAAGTTTATTAAATATAATATTGAGGAATGTCATTAGTAGATATTATGACACTAAATAAAACGAAATAACTGCACGTTCAACTGTACAATAGCGCAGCGCAGCCGTGACGTCATAAAAACGAAGACAAAGGCGAAATTCGGACAAACAAACTTACAAGTTTACTTTCAGCAGATAATTTTGTTGATAACTAAGTTGATCTTAGTTTACATGGGTTATTATTGTAACTTTAAGTAAGAATAATAAAATCGGTTCGTATAATCCTCGTAGCGGTTAAACAGAATACAATGTTTGTCTGAATCTTTAAGCTATTTTTAGAATCAGTGCGCTTCGCTATTTAACCCTTTCGTTCCTTTTCACTCTTGCTGTCAGGCTCCAAGAATTTATCCAAGTTGAAAAGAAACGAACGAGTAAGACAGGAAGCCAACGCGATGTCAAGCCTGGAGATAAAACTGATAATGTAAGACTTGATGTTTAACTTGTTTGATAATGTGACGTGTATCTCTGAAGACCAGCTAAGTCAACCATTGCACGCTGACTAGCAAGATTTTAGAGCCGTCATTTTGCGCAATCCCCGAAAGGAATTATGGGTCAACTATTTTTTGTTAGCATTTTGTAAGCAGGGACTAAGTACAATGTGCATTTCTCTTGTCGACTGAAATCAGAATTGAAATGGAATTCCGCCAAACAAAAGAACGGGCGTAGATAAGTCAGTTTTTACACGCCGCTACTTTGAGATCACGTGAAAGTAATTTTAAAGAAGGAGGGAGGTTGATGAAAGTTGGCACCCTCGGCTTTCTTTAAACCAGGCTTGCTAAATAGACCTATAGATTGGGATTCACTTTATTTACTTGCTAATAAGGTATTAAATTTTAACAGAGTTTGAGTGCTAAAAGTATGGAAGATTTTAAAGATCTCTCCGAAGACCTGACCCAATTTGCTATGGCTGCACCGGGCCTTTCTCCTGCTTTTTCTCCGTGGAATTCAAGAAATACTTCACCATTTGTACCAACTGAAGGGTCAGATTCGGACTTAGATATCCAAGCTTCAGATGTAGACTCGAGCAAAAGAGATATGTACTTTAATCCTATCGTCACGACAGATGACTCCGTGAAGAAGGATGACAGGAATGAAGTGTTTGAAGGAAGCCTTACCCTAGACAAGAAAGATGATGCAAATGGTGACACAGATGAAACAGGTGACGGTAGTGACGTGACAGATGAAGGAAAGCCTTTTGTTCGTGATCACAGAAGAGTGATGTCACTTCCGCCTCATATCAGAATCACTGGAAGTTTGAATACTCTTGACATCCAATCAGTCGAGAACTTAATGATAACAAAGAGTGTAGGGGGACTCGTACGTAGCAGAAGTGACACCAATATATCCGTCTTCGAAAAAGAGACAGAGACAAAGGTAGCGTGCCTACTGCTAAGAGGGTATTTATTTATTAGAGATAAGGAGGGATACACTGTGTAGCAGCTCAAAGAAGTGTAGGATTGGGGGACCTTACCCTTCCCTTTGAATCGCTACGCAGGTCAAGGAGGGAGCTAGGGGTGTAAAAATGTCACCTGTAATTATTCAAGTATAGAAAGTTCTTTGATGGAAATGTCTAGTGTAAGAAAAGGAGAAATCACAATATTCCATGGAAACTGTGTGATTCAGTGGTAGTGCTGTCGCCTCTCCCTTCTGGGGTCTTAGGGGCCGTTCAATTTTTACAGGCATGGGTGTGTGTGTGTGTGTGTGTGGGGGGGGGGGGGGTAAGATTTAGAAGGGCCACATAAAAAATATAACACTTAAGGGGAGGACACCCCCAAAATGACTAGCTAAATATAATTTTTTATTATTATACTGTTTTAATAGGGGGCCACGTAAAAAATCAGGTTAGGAATGTCCGTAATAAGCGGTTCCTTAGGTTCCCGGCTTTCCTGGACTCGAATCAAGGGACAGAGCTAACAAACTCTCGACCCATGACTAACAAGTAACAGTGTTACTTGTTAGTCATGGGTCGAGAGTTACTGTTACTTGTTAGTCATGGGTCGAGAGTTTGTTAGCTCCATCCCTTGATTCGAGGGGTTTTCTTCTGGTGTCCTTTCTCCGCAAAACCATAATTTCTAATCGATCAGTACACTGACTTTGATTATCCCAGTGGTTGATGTATTATGCATTCCAAAAGACAAATATTTATGAATGATTTTTTTTTTCTTTAGAAAAAAACTTTATTGGAATCTTTAGTCAATTCAAGTCCTTCTGTTACCCTTACACAAAAGGAAGAAGTTGAAACGAGTGAGCTGATGAAACGTTTCAAACCGCGACCTGTCTCTTTGCCGGATTCAACGACAAAAAGTAAACAGCTCAAAAAGATCTGTTCTTTTTAGTGGTCTATAGATGTTTTGTACCAGCCGGCACCCATAATACAGCTTGGACTGCCTGTGGTTAGATGGCAGAACAATAAAATCCCTTTGCTCTCGGGAATTGAATTCTTTCTCATGTAAAACGATTTGTATTGTTCCTGCCATCTAACATGGCTGCCGTCACGTGATGATGCAAAACCTCTATAGTGTAGGGATATCCCTTTTGCATTATGGCGTCGTTTTTCTTTCAGAACCAGAATCCATCGCTCTTTTTATTTGGTTCACTTAAATTAGTACCAATTATCTTCCTATTCTCAAAGAATAATAATAAAAAAATTAATAAGAAAGAATGTCCACGGAGCATACAGGTAGTGATAGTAAAATGACGTCGTCAAGGAAGCGTCTTAAATATTTTATTTGATTGGTTTAACTTAGCCTACCATTCCTGATTCCTGTTGACGTATCATTATCTGAGAAAAAAATGTTAGCCAATCAGAATCGAAAAAAAAAATGTTAGCCAATCAGAATCGAAAAGAAAATGTTGGCCAATCATTAGAATCGGAAAAAAATCTTAGCCAATCAGAATCGAAAAAAAATTCAAGGTGGTGCAACTTTCCCACTTAATAAGCGCTTGATAACAGTGACACGATAATTCATGACTTTTATATTTTTATTTTAATGGCGGTCACTGATCTTTTTATTTTTCGTTAGTCAATTTGCAGGCTTCATGGCACCTCATTTTAGCAGTGACGTCATTTCTACGTCACTATTTCATACATTGCGGATGACGCCACAGTGTCAACACATTGATCTATTAAAAAATATTGGTAGTTTTATGAGGATAAATTATTAAGGTATTTCTTTCCCTTTTTTTTTTCTTTTCTACAGAGAACGCAGAACAGGATTCGCCAATAGCTTCGGTTGATGGTAACAAAAATCTTCTATTCGTTTCACATTTGCTGACTCGACATGACGTGACTTGAGTTGACTTGAGACAGCACTACCTGACACGACGTCACATAACTTAAAAAGGCACAACTTGACGTGACTTGACTTGAGATAACGCAACGTGACTTTGATAATGTGCGATGCCGGTTACTTAACGTGACTTGAAGTGTCGTGACATTTGACAGTTGCTGACTCGAGGTGAAATGACTTTATTCGACGTGATGGATTGATTGATTTTTTTTTTCCAAAAAAAAATATGTTTGGGTATAGGAACGCCTGCAATCCGAAGAAGAGACAAAATGAAAAACATCATCTCATCTTTCCTTCCTGGATCAGCCTTCCAACCAGTTGCGTCTTCCTTGTAAGTACTATATTTGATCATTTCTAGAAGAAATGTTTCTTCACTTTGTTCAAAGGCAAACCAAAAGTTCATATTTTACAGTGATAGCGATTTAAGGATATTTGTACGTAAAGAATAGAGTTTGGCATGCCACTGAAAAGTATAACTGTGATAATGCCGTGACAGTGCACGAACAGTCGTTACCTTGACCGAAACGCACTATAACCGTGACAGTGCACGGACATGCCGTGACCGTTATAGTGCAGTGACAGTGCATAAACAGTCGTTAACATGACCGTAACGCACTATAACCGTGACAGTGCACGGACATGCCGTGGTCGTGATAGTATCGTGACAGTGTACGAACAGTTTTTATCGTGACCGTAACGCGCTATAACCGTGACAGTGCACGAACGTGCAGTGACCGTGATTTTAGAGATGTACCGTGGCGCACAATAAGAATCGACCTTTCACAGACGTACGAAATATATCCTTAATTTGTTAATCTAATCTTATCATAAGCATCTTACTTGTGTTTTTGTCTTTACCAAGTCCAAGTCACGAGCACCATCTTCTTCCTCCTGGTGAAAGAGTATTTGTTGTAATCAGCGAGAAAGAACCAAGTTCAATCATTGCTTACGCATTAAGGTGTGTGCCAAATACCTGTCATTAGAAACTTTCTCACGAAACTTTATTGTCTTGCTTATAAAACTTTGAGCTAATGAAGTGTGATTCCCAAGAGTTTCAAGTATCCTGACAAAATCTATCAAATTTGATATGTCATTTTTAACGGTCTAAGAGAACTAGAAAGAGGAATTACCCCAAAGGGGTCGTAGATCGACATTTACTACGTTCAAGCGGTTTATAATTTCATTGGCTCTGACTTTCATTAGCAAGTAAAATTTCCCTTGGTTTGACCCCACCCCACCCCACCCCTGTCCCAAAAAAAGACATCTGGGGCTCGATATAATTTAGTTGCATTTAGTTTTTTCACTATGATATTTCAGCACCAAAGATTACAACCATCATTTATGCGAGATTCATTGTTGTTCATTAGTTGCATTTAGTTTTTTCACTATGATATTTCATCACCAAAGATTACAACCATCATTTATGTGAGATTCATTGTTGTTCATTAGTTGCATTTAGTTTTTTCACTATGATATTTCATCACCAAAGATTACAACCATCGTTTATGTGAGATTCATTGTTGTTCATTAGTTGCATTTAGTTTTTTCACTATGATATTTCATCACCAAAGATTACGACCATCATTTATGTGAGATTCATTGTTGTTCATTAGTTGCATTTAGTTTTTTCACTATGATATTTCATCACCAAAGATTACAACCATCATTTATGTGAGATTCATTGTTGTTCATTAGTTGCATTTAGTTTTTTCACTATGATATTTCAGCACCAAAGATTACAACCATCGTTTATGTGAGATTCATTGTTGTTCATTAGTTGCATTGTTTTACAATGATATTTCAGCACCAAAGATTACAACCATCGTTTATGTGAGATTCAAGCTTCTCTTGCACATCTCACTAAGGGAACGAACCCTACTCCACAAGAGATTCCCACTGAAAACAAAGACAGGAATTCCCAACTACAAATGACCGAGTCGTATGAAGATAAAAAAAGGTAAAAGATTTTCAAGTCGGATTATTTTTCGTAGGCAAAAGTTGACAATTTTTCGAACCTCCTTAATTAAACAGAGATCAAAGCACAGTTTCGTCATTGCTATCGGTGGACGAGACCAATGAAGGTAAGTTTTCTTTTCGATATGTATCTATTTGCCATTCCGAGCTAGGTTGACTTAAAGACTAGGTCGGGTTGGTATTGCAGTGCATTGTGGGACTGTTTTAGGGAACGAAATAGACGCCATTTTGAAAATAAACCAAAATGCCAAAACGCCAAACCAGAATGCAACGTGCAACAAAACCTTCAGAAACCTTTTTTGAAATAGCTGTATATATAACATTTTATTTGTGTGACGAATGCTTTTCGTTCTAACTTTTCTCAAGACTTTTCACTGACAGTGCATTCCTGGCGCCTTGGTATGCAATATGCAACTAAACCTTCATCAACCTTTATTGAAATAGCTGAATATAACATGTTTTTGGTGACCCTTTTTTCATGACTTTTCTCAAGATTTTGTTAACGTCGAGATAAAGGACAAAAAAAACATCGAAAGCAACTCGAGCACGGAGTATGTAGAGATAATTGAGGACATCCAAGACCCAATACCCGTGCGCATCAAGAGAAGTAGCAGCACGCGCGAGAGACAGGATAAAGTGAAGTTCTCGAAATCAAGCCATGAAAATGAATATCATGAGGTCAAAGAACAAACCAAAACAAGTGGTTCTGACGGACTAAACCAGAATTGTAGTGAAAAAGAAGCGAACACAGATCTCGGTAAGTCGTGGAAATTTCAAGATTTTTTAATTTGGGAAACGTTGGTGAGTCAGAATAAGGTCAAAGATCGAAATTCACATGACCCGAACCTAAAGACATTAAAGAATCTAGAAGACCGCCTTGTTATACATTGTTTCAATTAGGTTTGGCTCGTGTAGCTTTAACGTTAGTATTAGTGATACTTGAGTGGCTATAATCCTCGCATGGTTAAGTCGGAAGTGAAGAGTAATTATTAATAATTCGATAATAAACTCTGATATTTATTTGAGAAGTTGGGCAGCAACAATCTCATCTTGCACAAAATTGTGGGACCTGGTATTCAGAGAAGGGGCCAAGAAAATTCACATCGAAAAAATAACACACTGCCGCTTAATCCCATGCTTCGCAAGGTTACAAGCCTTCTATTGAACTTCGGAGAAAGATAGGTGTGTGGATGAAGTCTGCCTACGGATTCCATTTAACAGTTATTTGACAAAGGCGAAGTGAATATCGGGAAATATTTACCGAGCGGCGAGGTAGATATTCACCATAATCACTGAGCCTGAGGGGAATAATTGTTTTAGTATATTTTAAGACTTGAATATCAGAGAAAAGAAGAAGTTCAGGATAAAAAACCATTTAGTATTTCTTCCAAATTTGACAAAACTTTGGGAAACTTCATAATGACTGCTCGAGCAGTGAATATGGTCTCATAATCACTGGTCGCTCGACCAATCACAGCACGCGAAACTCTATATTCAATTCTGAAATCTTACTAAGAATCTTTCATTCTTTATCAATCAATCTCAATCTTTTATCATTTTTACAGGTTCTTTATCAGAGTTTGGTTTTCAACCGAGTGTCGCTGGCAAGGATCAAGTACTAGACTTCCATATCCAAATGCGTAAGTTTTTTTATTGTAATCTGATGCAATATTTGATTGTATGCTAAAGTTCAATTTTGTGACTTGTTCTTTATGCTTCCTTGGTAGAATTTTCGTACAATGTTTGTCGATTCTACTGCAATGCATATTATGCTGAACAGTTTAGGAAACTACGCAAGCACACGTTTAAAGATGGTGAAGAAAGGTTAGCTGACCTTAATTTTATTATCATCAATTCTTCCTCTGCTCCTCTTCCATTTCTCCCGTAAAGCGCGTAGATTATTTAATATAATAATAATAATATACATTTGTAATGTACTGTTTAATAAACGAGCGGGAGTGTTTTATCGGGCATAAAACACAACCGAGTGGTTTTAGACCCGATAAAACACGATCTGCGAGTTTATTAAACGGCTTTAAAAACTCATGATGTAGGTTCTCGTATTGTACCGAATTCTTTACGAAATGAACCAAGTTTGATAGAGAAAATCTAAGCTAAAGTTTATGGAAATGAAGACGAATCTTTATCAGATATAGAATCACCTTCATGGTCATGATTTCTATTGTGTTTCTTTCATGAATTGTTGAATTGTTGAATAGCGCTTGAATGCGAGGCAACGCGGGAAAATCTATTTTTCCACTTAATATGGCAGCCGCGTGAGAAAGGTTCATAATGGAATTCCCTTTAACACTGAAAAATTTCCCACTTGCCATATATTGATTCATACACAAAGTATTACATGGAGAATGCAAGGTTGTTTCAAAAAATTCACAAATCACAACCTTGTAGCTTCGGTTAGATGCTTTGTGTGTGAACATTGATCACTGATTTCTTTCTGATTTATAGAAAGGGGTAAATGGACGTAGCAGTGTGCGTATGTCATATTCACGGGATGTTTTGTGTTTCAGGTACATTCGCTCTCTTGCTCACTGTGTGGTTTGGCGTGCACGTGGCGGCAAGTCAGGCTCGTCCTTCTCTAAGTCTCTAGGTACAACACAACAGTATTATACCCAGTACTTAAATTGATATAAACCCATGTAGCTTGAACTCATTTCAGACCACGTGTCATTCCTTGAATATTTTCCCTTTGGTTTTCGACATAATGTTGTATTTCAGACCACGTGCCATTCCCTTGAATAGTGTCAGACCACGTGTTTTTCCCTTGAATATTGTCAGACCACGTGTCATTCCCTTGAATATTGTTCCTTTTGCTTTGAGCGTAATGTTTACCCGTTTTAGACCTCGTGTCATTCCCTTGAATGTTATCAGACCACGTGTCATTTCCTTGAATATCGTTCCTTTTGGTTTGGGCGTAATGTATAGCCATTTTAGACCTCGTCTGTAGCTGAGAAAAATATTATTTGTTTGCTTTTCATCCATAATCTTACCTGTGGCTGCCAAAGCTCGTGAAAACGCTCTATAAGGCTGCGTTCATAATGTATGGTGGTGGGGGGGGGGGGGGGGGGGCAGGTGAAAATTTGACATGTCCAAATTATTACTTAACAACCCCCTTAAAGTCATGCAAAAAAATACGATCCCCCTAAGCAAGGCATGTAGCTTCTTCCAAAGCTGGTGCATCCCCCCATTATTCTGATAAGAATTTGCCCATCCCCCCTTTTTTCTACCAAAATTTTGCCGATCCCGCCTCAATTTCACCTGCCCCCCCCCCCCCCCCCCCCCCCCCCCCCCCCCCTGCCATACATCATGAACGCAGCCTAAAAAGCTACTAATTCTTAATTCTTGAGAGAGGCATGAATATCCATGAAATTCAAACAAGGAAACTTATTCTCAAGAGAATTGAAATGGAAATCCCAATTCCCAAATTGAAATCCCAAGTTAGAGTGTACATTAAAATGTTCTTAAATATTTAGTTCGTACATTGCCTCACTTTTTTCCCCTGTCTTTCAGATGATCGTTTTGTATTAAAGCAGATGTCTCGTCTGGAGCTGCAGTCCTTTGTAGAATTTGCTCCTCATTACTTCCAGTACATGAATAAGGCGATCAAAGAAAAGGTGCAGTAATAAGATAGACCGGACAGGGCAGAAAAACGGGTTTTACTTTCGACTTTTATGCGTTAATAAGCTTTATGTTTCATAAACAGGCTCTTTTTGGGCTGATTAGCAAAATACCAAAATTTGGGGAAATTTAAGGAATGCGTATTTGATCAGCACAAAAACTAACATTTTCGCTAATGCCTCGAAGTAGAATTGCTCGAGGTTAGCAGAATTTTGTGAAAAGTTTAAAGCACAAGAGACACGAATGAAACACTAAACGTTTTTTAACATGAATAAGAGATAAAGAAAAAAAATTGCGAAAGTAGCAGCCTTGTCGTTTTTCTGCTCTGTCGATAGACCGTGCAGTTTGGTCGTAATTGATATTTTTCCATTTCAGGCCACAACTCATTCCCTTGAGAATGATTTTCTTTGTTTCAGTTTGCAAATTTTGCGCTTTCGTTCAAAAAAATTTGAAGATCCAGAAATCAATTTCCTAGGTATAGATTATCTAAGAACATACCATGGATACTAATGGTGATATTGCCTATTGTTTTCAGAGATCAACGTTACTGGCCAAGATTTTTGGTGTGTATCGCATTGGGTTCAAGAATACGCAGACTAACACGACCATGCGACAAGATGTGCTGGTGATGGAGAATCTATTCTATGATCGCAAGATAGACAAGGTATTAATCATTCTCGTTTACAGAGGCTGCTATTCCTTTGGTCTCCGTCAATAAAGGAAGTGATTGGTTTCAAGCAGTTTGATTTGCTTTCAAAACTTAAAAATTTCTACTTTGAGCATGGGCACTTTTATTCTACGACCTTTCTTCACTTTCACCTATCCAAGATATTAAGGGCTTTGAGCGAATCCTAGAACCAATTTTTAATTTTAAAATATATATTTAAAAAAATAAAAAAATTAAAAATTATTGTAATTTATCTTGCGTCAAGCATGCAGGGAGTGATTGGTCTGCCTCCTTAGCCACAGTCGCATGACTAAAGCACTCGACGCCAGGTCGAATTGAAATGTAGCACTATTTTCGAGGAGAAAAGATATAACCGATTCTTTGTTCAAGTGGTAATGCAAGGCACTTGATGAAGATAATAAAACAATAATCAAGGATAATGAGTTTGGAGCTAATAAGCAATACCATGCAAAACTAAAACTCTAACCCAAAATACAATAAAGCTTGCTACGCCAAGAAAGACACGGATAATCGGAGAACCCGGAGAAAAATCCCTCAGTCGCCAATGTTCTCGTCGTGCAGGCTTCCAATTGTTTTATAGGCCAAGTGACAGTTCACATTGAGCTCTTCATTCTTGTTACGGAGGCCAAAGGGAATGCGGGCACTGCTTCAGAGAATGTGTGATTGTTTTCATATTCCCTTTTCACGCCAGTTGGTCATTCCTGATTAGTGCTAACCCTTGTTGATTGTGACCTGACTTGTAATATTACATTTCAGATATTTGACTTGAAAGGTTCCATGAGAAGCAGATACGTGCAAGTGTCAGGTCGAGAGAATGACGTTTTGATGGACGAAAACCTCTTAGAAAGTAAGACCACTGCTATTACTATACCCACGTTTAACTCATGAACCAGCCCTCCTGCTTTTGCATTCAGTTCCGCAATAGCCCCCTTCACAATTCCCTGCGCCATCTTGAAAGTTAGCCGTGCCTTTGCATTGAAATGAGACGAAAAGTGAGCTTGCAAAGATAGAGGTATTTTTAAAAATCTTGGACAAGTAATCACGTCTCTATCATTGCAAGCCCACCGTTTGTCGCGCTTCGATGCAAAGGCACGGCTACTGTGAAGGGGACTTATTCAAAACCCACAAGTTCTCCGACCTTGTTCCCCTTTCATGAAAAGTCCAGTTCACTTGCTTCAATACTTTGGGATTCCTAGATATAAACGATCATCTTCTTTTCTACTTTATTGCAGTGATTCGTGAGTACCCAATCTTCATCCGTCCTCATTCTAAAGCTGTCCTGTCCAAAGCTATTCACAATGATACAGAATTCTTAGCGCATCACATGGTTATGGACTACTCGCTGCTTGTTGGTATTGATGAGCTGCGCTCCGAGATCGTCATTGGAATAATAGGTAACTATCTTCTTAATCTTCTTACTTTGTCTTTTTGCTTTGATGTTTTCTTTGATAAAAAAGGTCGATCGATTGTTTGATCGGTCGGTCGGTACTTCTCACTGTCTGACTGATTCACTAAGTAAATGATAAACTAAACTACTGTCTGACCCGACCAACTTACCGATCGAATGACGGAAGTGTCTTACCGACAGATTGACTGACCGACCGACCGACCGACCGACCGACCGACTGTCTTATCGACTGATTGACTGACCGACCAACCGACCGACCAACTGATTGTCTTATTGACTGATTGACTGATTGACTCACCGACTGACTAGTTTAATATTTTTAATGAACAATGTACTTTTTAGATTTTATTCGTACTTTCACATGGGATAAAAAGCTAGAAATGTACGTCAAGTCCAGTGGGATCCTCGGAGGACAGGGCAAGATGCCAACCGTCGTCTCCCCTGAACTGTATAGAACTCGCTTTAGCGAAGCTATGAAACGGTATTTCTTAATGGTACCTGATAAATGGACCGGATTAGGCAATGATCTTGATTGAATACTCATTCACTGGTCTTCAGCACACGCGCAATCGTACAATTTCACGTTGCGACAAAATAGAGATTTCAAATTGTTTTCATGACGTTGTCCAAAAAAGAGGTTTCAAGAGCATATACCTATGGAATATCATGGAAACGTCGACTAACGTCCATAAAAACCTACTTCGTCGCGATGACGATTAACTGCATGCTTGAGAACGACTGTAAACCGTTAAAATTGCCTCAAATAGGTCTTTTCTTGGTTGACAAAAAAGTGCATTATAGTCTACCTTGAGTATATAAGTAATACAATTTAATGCATGATAAACAGAAATATTTGTACACAAGATAGACCACAATGCACCATGTTCGCCATCTCAGAAAAGGTCTATCGAACGAATTACCGTTGATTTGACCCGTTCCGACGACCATGATCCTTTGCGTTTAAACAATAGATTGTTTTGATGTGACGTCATAGTGAAATAGGGCAATTGGCCTGGAAATACTACAATGAAAATTGATCTCAAATCACACACACCGCTATCTTTAGCTTTGGGAATCCTTTTTCTTTACAAATTTTATTGCTTGAAAAAGAATGCATCGAAAAATAAAGTGGCCAAAATCAATGATCCAATTTCAAAAACTTAAAAAACTTCTCTAAATTCAAATGAACTAAATTTAGTGTGAAACAAATTGATGAAAAAAATAAAAAAATAATATTTAAGATAAATACAGAATATAAATGGGATTCAAGATTATTTCTACGTTAAGCGGAGTTATAGTGTATCAAGAAATATCGAAAAACTTTGCCGAATTGTCCACTAAATTTTATAATTATTATTTTATATTTAAACAAAAGAATGATCTTTATTTTTTATCAAGAATGATGAAGCATTTTATTTTTTTTCCCCTCGATCAAAGGATAGTTGGCGATTGAAATAAAGTAGGGAAATATGAGATACACATTAATATCCATACTAATCACAAGTGCATTCGTAGTTTTTACTAAAATATTTGAAAATAAAATGAAGAAAAATTTTATTGAGATATGCATTTAACAACAGAATGATTTCTTTAAATTTTTGTCACCTAAACACGCCATTTTGTAATTACGCATTGAATTTTAAATTATTGAAATAATGGAAAAGACGCTCCATCCAGGACTACTCTACAGGACTACAGGATTTTCCAGTTAAAGCTGGAGCCAATCAGGAGAGAGCATCATCATTAGCATGTTGAGCTCAGGCAATCACATTATTTCATTCTCACAAGATTTCAAGTCAAGTTCTGTCAGATCTTGGCTTCTTTGCTTACTCCTGATTGGCTCATGTTGGAATGATTTCTTCCTAATAGTGGCCCTGATTCGAGTGTCTGATAAAACTATTGATATTGATAAAATTACTGAAAATCAGTTTTGAAAAACAGGTGCGCTTTCCATTTACAAGGAAAAAACGAAAAATTCCGGTTGAGGTAATCCACTTTTCCCGCTCTTTTTGTTTCTTTTCGGTAAACGCGTGTACCTTATGTCGGAAGTCAAAGTTTCCCGCTTTTTTCTTGGCATATAAATTTTCAACCGGATGGATTGGTTTAAATGGTAAGCACCCCAGGTTGTACAACCATTTATACAACCACTCTCGTAATGGTCGACAAGTGCACGTGAAAAAGTCATTAGGGCGTTAGTTCACAATAAAAGATATCAAAACACATGTAATGCGTTTATAGAAGAAAAGCGTAGAAATTGACTTTTAGTTTTGACCTGAATTCACGCCATCCACCTTTACTTTGAATGAGCAGCCTTGCTCAACTTTGCAAGATGACTGGGTGACTTCGTTTTCGTACGATTGTCAGCCATTATGAGAACGGTTAAAAATCTATTAACTAGCGTAATACACGTCCAGGGTCTCGAATACAGGCTCATTGATATCCGGTGCTGGGTCAGGTAGAGGTTTGTTGAAGCCCTCCTTAGTAACCAACCAGTAGGTAGTAACCATACCACGACGCTGGGAACAAAAGATGAATAAAACAACGATAAGAAACTACAAAAACCTTTACGACTTTGATAAGAAACTACTTTTAAACAGTCTGTTCTGCTGAATCACTCCCCAAAAATTGTCCTGTGAGTAATTTGAAAAGTTTTCGATGCTTGCGCTCATGGTCTTCCGAACAGTTTTTATTTTCGTTATTGGCTTTTGGGCTAGCTGTGGTGATCTTGATTCTAGATAACGACAGAGCATTTTGGGTCAAGTTTGCGTATAGTTTTGGTCTAATACCTTAATTTTGACTTGTCCTCGCTCTTCCAAGTAAAATCCACCGAGCTCAACGAGACGAAGGTATGCTTCTCGGCTGACATGAATACGGAGACCTTTCAAGAACCCAGATTAAAAAATGAATCAATAGACCTAATCGGCTAACGTGTTGCTATGTACGTTACCACCCAATTCAAACCTTCTGGGAATAGAAGCGTTTGTCTCTACGAATTCAACTGTGAAACCAAAATAAAACGAACAATGAAACTTATTCCCAGAAGGTTTGAATTGGGTGGTAACGTACATAGCAACGCTTTAGCCGATTAGGTGTATTCTTCAAAATTCTTTTTTTTTTTTTTTTTAAATATTCAATGCATATTAATTTATGGGCAAAACTTCACTATTGATTCTTACCAACTCCAGTGCTTTCCATCTTCATAGCAATGTTAACTGTGTGACCAAACAGACAGTATCTTGGCATGGTGACTCCCACCACGCCAGCGACAACTGGGCCTGGAAAAAAAGTAACGAAAAAAATCGTTTTTGTTTTTGTTTTTGTTCTTCACAATGCAGCTATTATACAACTATTTATTTAGTGGGTTTGAGGCTTTCTCGTGCGATAGACATGGCATTGCACAAATAAGTCTAAAGATGTAGGCTTTCATTTAGTTATTCGTTCATTCCTTCAACATTTTTTTCAATCATTTGTCCGTTAATCCATCCATCCGTCAATTTTGTTCATCCATCCACTATTTCACGAATCCATTCATCCAACATTTTACGCATCCCTCCTTTCCTATCTCCCTGCCTGCCTCCCTCCCATCCTCCCTTTTTCCCTTCCTTCCTCCCATCCTCCCTTCTTCCATCCATCCATGGCTCCCATCCCTCCATCCATCCCTCTATCCATCCCTCCATCAATCTTTCCATCCATCAATCCCCTCCCTCACTTCCTCCATCCATCCACCCATCCATCCATCCATTTATTTCACTCTTACCTGTATGTATCCCAATTCTTAACTGAAGCTGTTCCTCTGGACGGTGACGTATGCGGAAGACGGTCATGTGACTCAGTAGATCTAAAGCCATGCTGCCAATCTCCCCGGCGTGTTTCTTGTCATTTAACACGGGGCAGCCACTGACCACCATGTACGCGTCACCAATAGTCTCCACCTAACGCGGATTGGACAGAAACATTTTAAGTTTTTGATTCCTTGGCGTTAACAATAGTGAAACGAGGGTTAAAAACTAGCTATCGTGTGCTACCCTCGAAAAACAAGGATATTTTATTTACGTTGACGAAGTCTTTTAAACACGTGCCCGCGAGATCAGTCTCTACTCATCCTGCCAATGAAAATACTATTAAAGACAAAACCTGGCATTCTGTACTGTAAGTTTTCCAAATTAAATCATATCATCTCATGCGATATTTTCTCTGTCTCTTACTCACTTTGTAAACATCAAAATGGGAAATAATTTCATCGAATGCCACGTAAAGATCGTTGAGAAAGTCTACGACCTAAAAACAAGAGCGAAAATGCTAATTGTTAAAACTTCATGGAATGCAGTTTCCAGTTTTTTGTGTGAAAATAATACATCATTAATCGACTAGTAACGGACGAGTAGCCATTACGTACATATTTTTGAGTTTTCAGAACATTTATCAAAGTAACAAGTGGTATAATAATGTGTTGACGAGGAATGGACGTACCTCAAGAGGCTGGCTGTTGGAGCACAGTTTGGTGAATCCCACGATATCACTGAAGAAGATGGTAACCTCTTCAAACTCTTCTGCTTGGACAGAGTTGTAAAGCTTGAACTGCTCAGCTACTGGCCTGGAATGATTGATACAAAAATTAGAAAAATTTATTGAACAAAAAGAAAAGAAACAAATTACATGGCTCATATCAAGTTTTGCTCCATACATTAGTGTCAAAGTTGGAGTTGAGAAAGGTCACTCCATATATGGAATCATATAATTCCATATTTGGATTGCGGGTCTTTACCCTGAGGTCAAAGATGGCGGACAAGCGTGATCGTCGGCTGGCGAAGCGGCTGAGAGACATATACGAGCTTGGCGAAGACGAAAAACAAGAAAAAAATACAAAAAGAAAAAAAAAAAGCTCCCCAGTCCCTTTTTTTAAGACCGGGAAAGAGAGCTTTGACACTCATTGTTTGATATGAAATTACATCAAAAACATAAATGAATATATACAGGATGTTTGAATGCATAGAAGGAAGGAAGAAACCATGGAAGGTCGACCGCATAAACGAAGGAATAAAAAGGCGCGCAAATGACGGAATGATACGATAATTGCATGATGGAATGAAAATGGATACAATGGAAAAGTAACGCCGAAAGAAAGAAAGAAAAATCTGGAAAGAAATAAGATAATTGTCAAGAAAACATACAATACACTGTGTTTCAAAACTCTTCAACTCCATTTTTTTATTACTAAGTCAACGTACTGGGGTAGTAATCTGAATAACAGGCGATCAGTTTTCTCTTTCTCTTCGTTCAGCTGACGAGTTCTTTCCTCCACAAGTTGTTCCAAATGATTAGAATGTTTCTCCATCATGGAAACCATGTTTTCGATGATATTGGTGTTTCTGCAAATCAACAAAGTTAAATCAATAGACTGAATTAACTATTCTGTGCGCGAAAGCTGGATGCACAAAAAAATAATTAAAAAAATTAAATTAAAAACAATATCTGTTACTGCAGTTAAGCCCGCAATGAGATATTCTTTTGTTTAAGAATCATACAAGTGAGGCTATCGGGTCGATACAATGCTTGTTGTCTCATTTGCGTGCATCCATAATATCTGCTATTAGAGTATGCCACCTACTGCATTTTTGTGTAAAGACCAAAGCAATGATGCTTCAGCCTTTAAGTTCAAGCTTGCATTACTCACAGCATGGCCTATCGGTTGTTTATGAGCTACAAAATGGAAAAGATAACGCATGATTTTGTGCTAGAAGTCAGTCTCCACTGGAGCTCCTTTACCGGCTTTCAAACATTTTCAAATATAGTCGCAACTGAAAAAAGATAACGCAATACGATCTTATGCTTCCAAATAGTTTACCTATATCTGCCGCTGATCTTCTTAAGCCTTTCCACGATGCGTAGAAAATGAGGTCTCTCCTCAGGATCCTCATTCCAGCATTCTATCATCAACAGTACGAGCTCGGCCCGAACTTCGTCCGTAGATACCTCGGGGCGAAATGGTGGATCGTCACGTGCAATAACACGCTGAATGATCTCTGTTAAAAAAATATACTATTTTTTGAGTCCTGTCACATCTTATATAGATGAAACATCTTGGCTAGATCCAGATAATAGCGTTTCCTGCAGATGACGTTACAATTGTGCATCATGGGATTGAACTAAGGACAAGCCAAGCCAAGCGACCATGCTAATATGCTGCAACAATATTTCGTAGTCTTGTTGTTTCCAATTCATGGAAGAACTATGGTTTTTCGACTGATATTCTTCCTCATTTCCATGTAATAGAAGCATTATTTGCAATAGTTGTCCCCATTTCGATCCCACAAGGCTTTGCGATATCTATTTGGTGGGGCCGCTAGTTCGGATTTGGCGAAGACTTTTGCGCGCCAAAACGTGTCCGAACGCCCTTACCTCGAGGTTCAAAACCACAGTCATTGAACGGTCCAGTCCTTGTGGAGATCTCTTGGATGATAATGGCAAAGCTATAAACATCGCCTTTCTGTGTCATGCCTTCTCGTTCCAATTTTGCTAGATTGATGTGTTCTGGTGCGGTCCATAACAGATCTAGACGATAAAATGGAATCAATTGAATAAGCCAGACTCCAGGACCTTGATAATCAACATATGAGTAGTCGGCGGAGGAGAGAGCAGTATGCCTAAATTGGAAATAAGTGTGGTGGTATTGGAGGACGTTCGGGGTCCATTCCCGAACTCAGTCAGCATGACCGGCGTGAGTAGGTTTTGTTTGTTCTCTGCCTCAATTCGAGGGTATTTCTCTCGGTTTTCTCCGCAAAATCCAACACTAAAATTCTAATTTAGTCTGGGAGTCGGCCGTCCCTTGACTTAGATTAGCCCAGAGGTTGCTTCAGGGTTCGATGTGTGGGTTAGCCGTGCCCTGACTTAGAACAGCCCAGAGGTTGCTTCAGGGTTCGATCTGTGGGTTAGCCGTGCCCTGACTTAGATCCGCCAAGAGGTTGTTTCAGGGTTGGATCTGTGAGTGAGCCGCATGCCCTGACTTAGATCAGCCCAGAGGTTGTTTCAGGGTTTGATCTGTGAGTAATTATCCATGCCCTGACTAGATCAGCTCAGTTCCTTTATTTAATTCAATATGGTGTTTTGGGGTATCATCTTCCACCCAGACCCAATAAAAAAAATGTGTGTGAAAATGTGATTACCTGTGTACATCTTTTGGGCGGGTAAATTGCCCTTCTCCTGGCCAGCTTTGAAGTAATGCAGTCCCCAGTCGGTGATCTTGACCACCCAGTGACTATCGATGACGCATTTAGACGAAGTCAGACAGCCGTGGAGTTTGATAGGACTACTGTGAAGGTATTTCATACCCTAGAGGGGGAAAAATAACAACAAAAACCGATAAATCTTGGATCGTTATCTCGCATTGATTTTTCCATATACTTTTAGGTAGGTTAATCTTTCCTGACTATTCAAACTTTCTTTCTTTCCCAGTGCAGAAAAATAGTTATTCAAGTTGGTCGCCATATTTTGATTCGGTGCATAAGTAATGATAATTATAGACCTACAGCTGCAATATCGACAGCCATGGACATCTTAAAGGCTTCATCAATTCTGTACTCTTCATTCTCTAACACATCCTAAATCAAACAAAGTAATATATTACCGTGAAAGCTAGCGCATTGAAAATAACCTTTCTCGTATGCAAAGTGTTAAAATAAAGGAGGCTTTTTGTAGTTTACCTGCAAACTTCCTTTTCTACAGTGTGACCAGACCACGAGGATGTTGGGCGACTCGATACAGGCTCCGATAAAGGCGTTCAGATTCTCATGACTCAAGTCTCTCACCTATGCAATGATGGAGATGGAGAAGGAAGGAAGGAAGAGAAAGAAAGTAGAATGGAACGAAGGGGAAAACATTAAGAAGCAACGAATATAAAGAAGGATGAAAGGATGGAAGCAAAGGAAAAGGAAGGAAAGGAAATGGATGGAAGAAAGAAACGAAAAGCAAAATCATTAACATCTATTAATGAAGCCAGACACGTCTGTCGACGATTACACGAATTTTTTTTTATCTTACCTGTTTGAGCTCAATGAGAACTGTACGAGAAAGATGGACGCTCTTCTTGTTCAATCTTTTGATTACGACAGTTCTTCCCTGATTGACAAGATTATTAGAAACATTAGTTATTTAAGGGATGGAAACAATTCGGAAAACATTTCACACTAAAGAAATAACACTCAAGGGAATGATCTGATCTGAAATAAAAAACATACGCCCAAAAAGGAATAGTAGGATCATTGGAATGGCACGTCTGAAATCAAGAGAATGACACGTGGCCGCTTGAAATGGCAAAACATTACTCGATAAGCAAAGAAATAACGGGGTTTGAAATGGTAATACATTACTCCCATAGTAAAAGGAATAATACTCAAGGGAATGACTTGTTTGAAATGGAAAAAAGGCTGAGGGAAGTAAAACGTTTTTGGTAGGTAAGAAATTTTCGGCTTTAGTGAGTAATTTATCGCCAAATTACTAGTTTAAAAAATATTAAAAATTCATGTAGTATCCTGGAATTACCTGGAATTCCCCAAGGGTGGTGACTCGTTCACCTTTACTGTGTTCCTGGTTGCGAGCACTGCGACTCAGTGGTGAAAATCCTTTAGTGGCGTTTGCTAATTGACCTCGCTTTGGTGGTTGATTTTCTTTCTCTGTGTCACTCGTCTGTGAAATAGATGATATATTTGAAACGAATAGGACTTTTATTTTGCAGCAAAGAAACATGAAACCAACGTACACAAGTATAAGTATAACGTTCATTTGAAAGTGAAGTGGCTAAAGTTCCCGATCCCCTCTCTGTCCGTGGTCCCTTATATTCTGATAATCCTCATTAAGGCCAGGATAACAAAAATCCAAGTTAACCAAGCCAAGCTGGTGCTACGACGTTTGTGCAGGACCTTTGCTAAACCTCCTCTGGCAGATGGAACTAAATATTCTGATAACTTTTACCTTTGTCGTTAAGAGAAAGTTCTGCTTTGGTTCCTCATGGTACTCGTGGTCAGGTCGTTCATTGTCGATATGGATTTGAACGTCTTCGTATTTGATTTTCCATGTCATGTTTTGAGCCAAGTCGGTCTCATAACGTAGTTTCCTAAAATATTTCATCTCTTTAGTATGCTTTAATTATTTATGTTACTTTCTGTCGCGTATTAGTTTACGGTTACACGGAGCAATAGTCTCTGCAACTTGTCTCACAATGACGTTGCGACACAAGTTGCATGGAGCGTTACAGCGTTTAACCTACAGTGCAATTTGAAAAAAAATGTTGCGAGACTGATGTTGCAGCAATTGTGCAAAAATTAGAATTCGTTCCTACTTTTGGCGGTGATTGCGTCTCCGTTGCACCGTGTAAACACTCTTTGCAACCAGCCTGCGTCGAAACGTTGTTGCGAGACGAGTTGAAGAGAAAATTGCTCCATGGATGTCATCGCACCTTAAAGATTTTGGCGTTTTTGTACCGTGTCATGTGACACCTTTACGGAATCTATTCTGTTATTATCACGAATGGAATATGAATATAGAAATTACCTGATGATAAGAAAAAAGATCATTGCCAGAACGAAGACACCACCAGTAGATGCACCAATCACCACATTAACTACTCGAGCTGCTACAAGAAAAATATGCGGTCACGTAAGTTCGTTAAAATATAAATCCAGTTTTGAAAAGTACTCGTTGAATGCTCTTTCTACTTTTATATAGACCCCTTGCATGTGAAGTCAAAGCAGTGTCATTTGGAGGACAGAGGACAAAACAAAAAAATTCCAATCTGAGAATTGGAAACCTATTGTTATTTCCTCCAAAGTGAGATGCATCCCAGCGTACTGCAAGGAGCACCTACCAAAAAAATTCTGGTAATTAAAAAAAAGGAAAAATTGAACTTGTAAATTTCTCTCTCTCTTTCTCTCTTCTTTTTCTTTTTCCTTTGGTTTTTTCTTCTCGTTTCTTTGCAAAAAAATTCAAGTATATCACCATCACCTTCTTCCTGCTGCTCTAAGCATTTTTCGTTAACCCATCCACATGGAGGTTGATCAGCTGGTGGAGTTGTCCTTCCTCCTGCCCAAATGACCGTCACGTCTGCAAAAGGAAAATTTGGAGTTGACAATCATCGTTCTTTATGGAAGGATTTTTTAAAGGATATATTTAGACATAGTAATGTGATTTACCTCTCAAGTTGAAGCCTCCGGTTGAATGGTTATAATCAGCAATGTTTTGAAAGCTGCCGTTGACGTAATATTTCAATGAGTAATCGGGCTCTCTGTCACCAGACGAGTCGATTTTGACTTTGCCTGACGCTCCTAGATAAAACAAATGGAGTGATGAAAACATCAAGTAAAACTCGAAAAAGATGCAAGACCAGCTGGATGATCCCCATTCTGCGTTGCACCTAAAATTATAGCCGCCATGCTGGAAGAATTTATTTGACAAAAGAGTTTTCGATTATTTTTGTGTTATATCAACCAACATGGCGGTCACGTGTTTCGTTTTTATGCGGCGGAAGATTTGTTAAAAGCGGGAGGAACTTACCCTTGTGGAACAAATCATCATCATCATCAATATCACTCTCCTCATTATTATTATTATTGTTGTTGTTGTTGTTATTGTTATTATTATTATTACCTTCGAATTCCCTGTTCATCATTCTATTCACGATTGTTTTGCCGTCTTTCTTGTGTCCTCCTGCAGTTAGCGTCTCGTTCAGGGCAATAGCATACAGGAAGATAGCATCATAGATAGCACCAGCATACACTTCGACCTGAAAGGTTATTTTACTTCAGTCGTGCAAATATCGTATTAATGTGAAAACTCAAGGTATGAATGCATGAGACGTGCAGCTCTTTCCATCGCTTGTTACTTTGTTGTTTTGTTTCGTATATTACAAGTACTATTCCTACGTTCGTTAGTTCAATATTTTTTGGTTTGTTTGTGGCTTGTTTCGTATTTTACAAGAATTTATCATTGCGGTTTCCTTCGTTCGTTAATTCGTTCGATCGTTCTTTCTTGTTTTGTATTTTCCAAGTATTGTCGTTTCTTCGTTCGTTTTTTAGTTGGTTATATAGATATTTTTCGAATTCCTGAAATACCGCTGTGTTCCTTGATTACAGACTCTTTTACTCAGGGCTAGCCTCGTATCAGTGTCTAAATTAAATATCCACAAATACCAACGGTAAAGCAAAGAATGCACAACTTCAAGAAAACAAACACTTTGAAATTCCTCGGATCTTCACTACAAACATGAAACACAACATTAAGGCTAGCCCTGCGAAAATGAGTCTGCAGTCAAGGAACACAGCGGTATTTTACGAATAGACCAGTTTCGAATTCCAAATTACCGCTGTGTTCCTTGATTACAGACTCATTTGCACAGGGTTAGCCTCGTATCAGTGTTTAAATATTCACAAATACCAACGGTAAAGTAAAGAATGCACAACTTCAACAATACAAACACTTTGAAACTTGACGGACCTTGACTGGAACACGTGAATATTCTGCACAAACTCGAGGCTAACCCTGTACAAATGAGTCTGTAATCAAGAAACACAGCGGTAATTTGGAATTCGAAACGGGTCTATTCTAGAAAGGTCTATTGTTAATTGTTTTTTTTGTTTTTGTTTTTTTTTCTTCTAGTCCCTGTTTCGTATTTAACATTATTATATTTGTATAGGAGTTTTCCAAAGAGGTAAACTCCAAAAGGGGTAAAGAAAGACCCAAAATGTTTACTAACCCTTTCAGTATCTGCTAGATTGATATAAAATGGCGGATCCTGCATCCTTGTTCGCACTTCTTTCTTAAACGATTTCCATCTTTCAGTAGTTGGTTCGCGTACGTGGATACTCAAAATACCTCGAAAAGTCAATAGAGCATCGATGTCTCGGCCGTCGTTCCCCATCCACGTGTTGTTGCCAATAGCAGCCGAGGGAAGTAGATTGACGGTCAGAAACGCATAATCACCGTTTAACATACCAAGATCGAGGGCATGAAGCATTAGGGCACGTATATCACCACCATAGCACAACATGATTAGAACTATGGATAAATAGAAATGATATAAATATATGAATTCAAGATGGACTCGTGATAAAAATTCAAAGCTAGCTGTTCTCTTAGAGCAAACGGACTAACTCTTGGTATATGTGGCGATAGGAGTTCAAGAGGAAAATGATAGACTTACGATGATAGACTTGCGCAAAGTACGATTTAAACTGTGAAAAAATGGCAACTTGAAGTGAAGTTCGCCTATCGGAATGGTCTACGATATCAATAGCCCATGAGGTCGAATGCCGACTGGGCTATTGCGTTAAACACCACGGGGCCCTGGCGAAATATGTCTAATTGTTTTAGTATAGACCGAATGGATAAATGGATAAAAACAATTTTGAAATTGGTCTAATTCATTTATTCTTATTCTTTTTTTTTTTTTTTTTTTTTCGTTGTTTTGGATCTTAAAACTGGCACTTGCGCTGCTAGTGGTCTATTACTATAGAACGCTATTAGCTCCGCCAATCAGCTAGCGCAGGAATGGAGATATACCATTAGTAAATTTGTATATATACTAATTAGAGCTAACATACTATTAGTGAATGACTAAATTTAAATGAACGATCCAAAATTACTCGCTATACAATGACCTTTGTCGTGTAAACCTACCAAAATTAGCAGTTTTTGAGTTAAATGAATGATTGATTGAAAGAAAAAAAGGAGGGAATAAATAAAAGGAAAAACGGACATAGGGGGCGTGAGTAAGAGAATGCATCAGTCGGTGAGCCGCAAATCTTGGTGAGAAAATTACCCTTAAGGAACGGAGCTTTAGATAATTGAGGGGTGGGGTTGCGTAAATCCTCAAAAAATATCAAGCAAGCACTTAAACCTAGGAAAAATTACCTCTCCTTTCAGTAAAGAAATTTCGAGCAAACACCATAAAAAATGCGTGTAGTGGTTGTTACAAAGCAAATATATCGTGCCTCAGGAATTTCCCTTCGATCATGTAGCGGTCCATCCCTAATTAAAAACGACACGATTGCCTATCTAAGAAATTAACGGTCTTTAAAAACGAGTCTCAAATTAACTCTATATTACAGGCTTTCGAAGTAGAAGTTAATTGCCGTTTTATCCGAAAATTTAATGATAAGAATGGAGTCAGTTATAGCGGTTTCAAGATTACCTTCTAAATAACTTTTCTATGCCTATTCATTAGCATGATTATTTGTTATATTTTTTTCTATTTATCTCTAGTTATAGGTATATTATTTTTTGGGATTAGCTTGTTACATATTATAGATATTATGCCCTTAATGCCTAAATAGTGTTTCAGTGTATTTTACCATTACATTATTAGTTTTTTAGATTTTATCCCATTATGGTGATACTCCAGTTTTCTATACACTTTATTTATATATATTCTTATTTATTAGTTATGATATTTAAAAAAATAGAGTGCTTACACTATATCCATGAAATAAAATCTAAATAGTTACTATCTAACAGTTTTTATTTAGTGACTATCACTCAACTGGAACAGCTTTAGTAACAATACACAAGGGAGACCAAATACTCAAGACAATAGAAAGATAATACTTTGTGTATTGTTACTAAAGCTGTTCCAGTTGAGTGATAGTGACTAATAGTTGCTAAATAAAAACTGTTATATAGTACCTATTTTGATTTTATTTCATGGACATACTGTAAGCACTCTAGTCTAGTTTTTCATCATTTGTAAATATTAGCGTAATTCAACCCCGGGGGTTGCAAACCTGTTGCAATGCTTGTATCAATAAAGTATCTAACTTAATGCACATATTTGACCATGTTCATATGTAAAAAATGCGCAATATAAGTATTACATTATAAGTACAACTATTAATACCTTTACACCTCTAAACTGGAATGATCAATGGATGAAAATGGAAAATTGATAGTGTTGTCGATATGACAACGAAGTCGTCTTGTTTGATTAGTTTCATATTAAATTGTCTTTCGAAGGTCACTTTCATTAAACTTGAAAACGATATAAAAATCTAAAATATAGTTGCCGAAAGAAATAAACACAAACACAAAAAGAGTTTTATTCTGCATGAATGAAGTGAAAATATAAGAATATAGGAATAAGAAGACTATGGCCCCGTCCACAAGTATCCGGAAATTTTTGTATCCGCAAATATTTTTTTACGGATACGGGTTGCGTCCACACGTTTCCGTAAATTTTTGTGTCCGTATCCGCAAATCACTACGAAAACGGATACGTGTGGACGGTGAAAACGATTCGAATACGCTGCGTGTGGACGCAAACTTTTTCGTATCCGCAAAAAATAATTTGCAGATACAAAAATTTCCGGATACGTGTGGACAGGGCCTATGTTATGCAATAAGCTCTTGGACAAACTAAGTGGCCGATATTCATTTTTTTTTTTTTTTTTTTTTTTTTTGCAAGGGAAATTCACTGTAAATACAAAATTACTTACTTCTAGCATTTTGTTTGGCGATTTCCAATAGGCTAAGGTATTCATCGCGGTCTGTAACCAACTGACTTCCAGGGTTCAGTGTCTGTAGATATCGTATATTAATGTCCTCGGTCTCAAGGAATGTTTTTCTCATGTTCGTCATGGCGAGTTGCCATATACTCTCAGTTGAAGCAATTATCCCGATATCATTCCATTTAAAGTACCGAAAAATCGATAAGAATAAGTCGCCCATTTTCGAGAAGGACTGTACAGTTCTAACGAATGTTGGGTAGACACTTTTTTCGGAAAGTGCACTCGACTCGCAGCCCCAAGAGACGATAGGAAGGTTCCACGCTGCGGCGAGGAGGCTAGCAGGTTCACATATAATATCACACCCATCTCCTATGATAGCATCAACATTAGCAAGCTTGAATTCGACGGCTTGGTTTAGACCTTCGGCTGCTAAACACTGGGAGTCGTTCCATAGGAAAGTCATATTGTATCCTGGTAGGAGTGTTGGGTCATCGTTGATACGCTCGACAGCAATAGTAATAGCCGAAGCAGATGTTTTACCTATTGGCCAGTATCCTGTCATGGGAAGAAGAACGCCTATCTTCACGGTATTTTCTTCTGTTTCAGTTTGGCTGCCATTTACTAAACAAGGAATTGAGAAAACCACGAAAAAGACCAAAAGGATATATAGAGCTTTCATTTTTTAGACTCGCCAAACGATCCTTTAGCGACTTTGTCTTTTCAACCTAAACTATCAATGTGCACGAAAAGCAAAATTTGGAGTTGGAAAGAGTTTACGAATATGAAGTACAAACTAAGAGCTAGCTTTCGATGAATTCATAATTCTCAAGCCATGAACACAAAAAATCTTTAACTTTTCTGTTCTCGATTATTAACGAGAAAAAAAAGAAATTGGCTTACTCCCAACTCCGAAATTAAAAACTCTTAGGTTAGCCGTATGACGTCATTGTTACTTGGGCAAAATGTAGTGCCAAATAAGGAACACAAGGAATGATTGGTTAAAAAGATCCTCTGTGCCGTTTTATGATTTCATCAATAATTTTAAGGCCTCCTCATCAGGTCATTAAGGTTATTAAGGTAATTATTAATCGACTCAATGCATGAGACCTAAAATTCGCTAAAATCAAAGAAAATTCAGGCGGAAAGATTTATCTTCATATAATTACATACTCTGAATAATTGATCTTAATATTTCTTTATACAGTTTTGAGTTACAACGCGCGGCCTAATTGGCTGGCAGCCGGTTAACGTGTTTATATCAGAAGACAGAGACACGCCAAAATATTTTATAAAAGCAATATTAAACTACTGCTTATCTGTATTACTACACTTTGGGAGCTGTAGAGCACTTGAGAAGCAAGAGCTCGGCTACGCCTCGTGTTCCTAAGCTTGCTTCTCTCTTGCTCTGCATCTGCAGCGCGTTGGTATGGCAGTTTATGATATAGTTAGGATAGTACAAGCCCTATGATTGGTCGAAAGCTGTGCACGGAGCACAGTGCTGACAACATTAGCGCACGCGAAGTGCTGCTAGATCCTGCAACCGTCTTTCTTTTTGCGTAAATAAATTCAATACCGAAAAATAATATTAATATATAATAAAACCAATAAATCAGCCTTTACCGTGCCCATTCAGTGATAAAAAACTACGGCTCGTCCTTCTCCTTCTCCTTCTCCTTCTCCTAACACTTCTTTAATGCTTACGTCACTTCCTTCTTTATTACTGAACGGAGCACGGAAAAAGCTGTTTTATTTGTTAAATAAGTGCATTATTTTTCGCTAGTGATCTCGCAAAGCCGTTCCGCAGAGTACCTTTACTTGCATGAAATTTAAACTTTTAGCATTTGAATGCCCTGCCCAGCAAATAGAACAGATTATCAGTGGTGGATCCAGGGGGGGTTCCACGGAACCCCCCTTGAAGGTTTGATCTATTAGGTAATAGAAATATGTCTTATATAAATTTTAATAAAAAATATTAGTAGTTTTGCGTTGGGTCGTGTTATTATAGCTTGGTCGGTTACTAGATAGTAAATTATGTGATTAGTGCCAATTTTTTGTCAGACATCGACTAAACAAAAGAGAATCATTTAAGAAACCGAACCCCACTGATTATAATATAACTGTTAATTTGTTCATCGTATTCTTTCGAACCATTTGAATTGCTTCCTCGCTTACATTCGAACAGCCTTTCAAAATTATTTTTCTTAATTTTCCATTACGAAAATTTTGAAACAGTACCATATCACTAATGCCTGTACAACCACTTAAATCAATGGTTTCCAAGCAAGAAAACATTGTTATTAAAGAAGTTAGATCCTTATCTTCAATACGGTTACAGTTCGATAAACCAAGGTATTGCAGAGAGTTTCCCATAACTGATGATAAAGTTCTCAGCGTTTGTCCAGAAATCTCAAAGCAGCTTTTCAATTCAATAGACCAAAGTTTCGGGTGATTTTCACGAAACATGTTGTTTTGTAGAGCAGATTTAGTGAGATCTAGTTTCTTTAGATTTGGTAGCTTGTAGAGGTATAGTAAAGCCAATCGTAGAACACGTTCATCTAAACTGAAACTTAAGTTCAGGTAAATTAATGAGGAATATGTGTCTAGCCAGTGTATAGTCTGGGTTATGATGGCGTTGCTTCTCAACGAGCCACAAAGGTTCAACTCTTTTAGGGTAGAATTCTGTTTTAACGTCGCAAAACCTTTAAAGGAAAAAAATGTTCAGATATATTCCTGTTAGATTTTGAGAGGTGCGAAAATAACGTTTCGATTTCCATCTATCCATCCGTCCCTCCGTCCCTCCGTCCCTCCGTCCCTCCGTCCCTCCGTCCCTCCGTCCATCCGTCCCTTTCTTCATCTTTCCCTCACACTGTTTTGCTGACCTCCTCTTATTCGATTCCGTCTTTATCTCCCTTTTTCATCCCGTCATTCTTCCATCTCTTCCTTCATTTTTCTCTTCCTTCCTTAACATCGTAACTTTTTCTTTCCTTTCCTCTTTTCTACCTCTTCTTATTCTTCTACCGGCATCTCAACCCTCACAATCTCAACTATCTCAACCCGTGCATTCATTCATTCCATTTCTATTTCTCTTTTTTTCTTCTTTTCCTTTGCTCTTTATATCTTTTTTTAGAGTCTTCAACAACCATATCGAAGACAGTTTGGGTTCAGGGTTTTTGCTTGTTTTGTTTTGTTTTGTTTTTTGTTTTGTTTTGTTTTTGTTTTTGTTTTTTGGTTTTAAGGTTGTTGGGTTTTTGCTTGTTGCATATTGTATGCCAAGCCCAGATTGCACTATCGGTAAAAGGTCACAACAATATTACCGCGATAACAAAACCTACACCGAGAACTTGGGTGAGAGAGCATCTAGAACCCAGGGTACAACAACATGGAATTTTACCAAGCTTTGTCTGCACATTCATCTGGTACATATATCTTTTCTGTGCTTTCATTATTTACTTATGAATATAATAAATTTCAAGCTTGAAAAATATGCAACATTCAACAAAACCTTTACCAACGTTTGTGAAATAGCTGTATTCTTGTGGTGCATGATGCGTCATAGATGCCATGTTGGTTGACAAGGGCGGATCCAGGGGGGGGGGGGAGGTAAAGCAGAAAAAACAAAACAAAACTGAAAAATTAGATGCTTTTTTTTTATTGTTTTCCATCGTGTTGGCAGAAGAAACTCAATTAGCCACCCCCCCCCCCCCCTCCCAAACTCAATTAACCCCCCCTTAAAATTTTGGCTGGATCCACCCTTGGTTGACTATACAGAGCATTACTCATTAAGATCAACCAAGATGGTGGCTGTTGCATTGTTATTTATATTTTTAGGTCACGTGTTGCAGTCCAAGAATCTTACCTTTGTTGAACAAGCTTCGTTTGAATTGTCCCTTCATTTTGATATTTCTCATAAAGAACAGTCCTAGTGATTCAAGTTTTGGGTTTTTCTGAACTATTTCACAAATCCACTCCAAGTCCACACTGAAGAAAGAATGCAGTTGCAGAGACCTTAATTTTCCATGGAAGCATAGTGCAGTCTTTATTTCTTCAGTAATATCCATCTAAAAGATGAAAAAGAAAATAATTCCAATAAGTGTATATAAGCCGAGTTAAAATTCATGATAGTTTTGATTCATCAAAACTAATGAAGAGCAAGATGCTTGAAAGTTTGGCTTAATTTATAATTAAAAAGCTGATGAATCAAAACTATCATGAAGAAAATGATTTTAAAAAATAAGTTATTTTTAACATGGGATAAATAGATTGATTTATAGTCAATGCAATACATAATAGTAAGATGCTGATTCCATTGGTCTCTTTTGTTTAATTACTTTGACTGTTACTGATTATACAACTTTTTTTCACTTGACAAATAAAATCACTTTGAATATTATAAACAGATGCAAGTATGTATGCCGTTAGGACTACTTATCAAAACAGGATTTGATTTCAATTGCAAGTCGACAACTTCACTAATCTATCACAGGGATCTGATATTATAAGATAGTGAAAGGTATATATGAAATAAAAAATGTTGTGTGGCTTTAATGCAATGATATATAGTGTCCTCTAAAACACAATGAGGAATTGCAAAAATCAATGAAAAAATACAGAAAAATATTTTTAAGGTGTCTATGTTTCCCTAAATAATTCTTGTATTGTCCTCATTCACTCACGCAGTGTAGCAACACTGCTACAAGCCTGAGGCCCTAGTTATTTTACATGGACTATTATGCCTCATATTTTTTAATGCAATGATATATAGTGTCCTCTAAAACACAATGAGGAATTGCAAAAATCAAGGAAAAAAATACAGAAAAATATTTTTAAGGTGTCTATGTTTCCCTAAATAATTCTTGTATTGTCCTCATTCACTCACGCAGTGTAGCAACACTGCTACAAGCCTGAGGCCCTAGTTATTTTACATGGACTATTATGCCTCAGTCTATAGCTTTGGCAGATAACATGGCCTTGGTCTTGACAATTTACAATGTACCATAACACCCCCAAGAATTGATTCCTGAACTTTCAGTGGTGAAAAAATTAGACAAGCAGCAGAGACTCTCGATTCTTTTAATGTAGCACCCCCTCTATACAAAAGGAGGTCTTTGCAGATTTAAAAAAAATTTTTTTACTTTCTTTAGCAAATATCTTGAATGATATTTAATACCCACCCCTCCCCCCATTCCTAGACCTTCTCACCCTCCCTTCCCCAGTTACCAATCCATCCTCCACTTACATCAAACTTGAACACATGTCTGTCCAAGGAAACGTCCACCAAGTTTTCTAATTCCTTAAAATGCAACGTAAGATCTGGTGTTTTTTGTGTAGAAACCATTCCTAGATGCAATTTCGTTATTTCTTTAGCATGGCTCACAATAAGTTCAAGTGTAGAGGGATTCGGATTATCTGTGGTGATGGCTCTCAAGCTTGGTATTCCGACCAATATTGCTCGTTGGAATTCCTTGCTACAAGTGCTTGAAAATATAACAGATTCGGCTTTTCTTGGACTAAGAAGGCTCACAATGTGTTTACATTGAACTAGCTTTTTTGGAGATAGCACAAAAGTGGTATTTTTCCAATGATTTGGTGATTTCATGATCTCTCTGAACTGTCTATTGACGCGTGATAGGATCCCTTTTTCTTTCTTGTTTAGATATTCTATCACATGGAATAATACGACTGTAGGTAGCTCTAAGATTGGAAAACATTGACAGTATGGAAATCCCTTGTTATCTGTTTTAAACATACTTTGAAAGTCTTGAAAATTATTTAGATTTTGGACGGCTAGCTCAGTAATGATATTAAGGACGATAAGTGATGTGACTTGGGTATTGTAACGCTACTTGCGTGACTTACGTAAAGCCTTGTTTTGATTGGATAACTTTTTTTAGTTGTTTTTCCCCCTATTTTTTATTATTATTATAAACTTATTCTTAGTTTTAGTTTAATCTTGATTGTTTGTTTAGGACAATACCAGGAGACATCCATTGTTGAAGCGGCAGCATTACAGAAGCCCGGCCAAAGGAAACAGTAAGGTTTATAAGACGGGTTCAGACTGTTACACTTTTTCGCGTTGAATCTAATAGTGGTTTTGCGCCATCACGTGCCGCCGCCAAAATCCAGCTTAGAAGAAACTATTAAGAGTTATAGGAAAAAGAAAGAAAAGAGAAAATGGGGGGCCCTCATTTTTTTTTAGTGGAAAGTGGGGGGCCTTGAAAGGTGAGAAGAAAGATTTGTTGTCTCCCCACCCCCCCCCCCCCCTCGACTTGAATAATGAATTGTCCCTTACTAAGTTTGACATGTATTAAATCATATGCACATAATGTCAGTACAAAGAAATTGTCGGAAAAAATTCTATATCGTTTTCGCCTTTCGCTGTTTGTATTCATCTAAAACACCCATAGTGCAGTTGATCCATTTTATGACGCTATATTTTTTATAATATTTATAATTTAGGAAATTAAATCATACGTCAGCTGCTAAGCCGAGAAGTTCATACGAAGTACAAACAAAGTTGGACAAGTGAGAAGTGCAAACCAGACCTAGGATGTAAACCTAGGATCTAATTGACTCATAATAGCATAATGAAAGACGGTTAACTTACAGTTACGTAATAATAAACAGAGACTAGCTTGAGTACAAACAACACCATATAGGGCACGATGAACAAAAGATGTTTGTACCCATGCTAGACCATGATGCATCATGCTACCTATCAGAAAAGGTATATTGGAAATCATGACGTCACTAATCAAGTGTCATAATGCAGCGATCGCCCCTTCTCTGTCTCTTATACACTTCTGGTTCATGAAAGATGGCATCGGTATCGGAGCTTCCAAAACAGAAAAGGATTGCTATTATAGGAGGTGGCTTGGTGAGTTTTTCTCCAAATTCTTTTTGAGTAAATGCACATATCCGAGAGTGTGATTTTCATACGAGTGGGAAATGTGCGGTACTGATTTACAACTCGTACATGGTGTACGACAAGCCATGGCATTGGAATGGCTTCTCATAAGAATGGTTATCGTATAAATGAGTGAGAAACATAAGGTACTGACTTACGAATCGCACACGGTACGACATGCCGTATTGTTATAAAGTGGCTTCCCATAAGGATGGTTTTCGTATAAGTTGGAAACGTGCGGTACTGATTTAAAGTAAACCGTAACATTGAAATAGCTTGCAATTGCCTTCGAGTAGATTATCTCATCTATAAACCATTCAAATTCGTATCGTTGCGGGTAATGCGACACGACTACAGTACGGCTACCAATTATAGCTGTATCGTTTCGCACTCTTACGAAAAACCTTTCTTCGATACATTCTTTATATCTATTTCTGATTCTTAACTGAAATGGGCGGGGTTGCAGTAAAATTTGTATCAGGTCTCCGGAGTCATACTATAAGTGATTTATATAGTTTTATGCTTACTATAAGAAAATAGGAAATAGTTAAACATGAAATTTATAGTTTTACCAAACTTGAACTGCAATTAACTTCATATTTGCGCCGTAAATTACTCTTTTGCAACTTCTTTATCTTAGCCTTGGCCTATGTAAACAAATATTACATAACCTTAAGCTTGACTTGGAGGACAGTTCGTTAAATATTATTTTCTTAATTCACCTGGAAAGGACGCTCCTTACCAATGCTATAACTACGTGTTTTGGATAATTCAAAGAGAAGGAATAAGATAAGCCATTTGAGTGTAATTAAAGGATAACGTCGCATACACATACGTACAGTAGCCCAAGTAGCCCAGCAACGTTTTCCACTTGAATAAATAAATTGAAATCCCTACAATGAGAAAACTTTTTTTTTTTTTTTTTTAAATCTTATTTTCGAAAACTAGACGATTAGAAGTGGCGTAGCGAAGTTTTCGCTCAGTTCCTAAAGTCTTCATTACAAGACATACCAAAGCCGCACGTTTGTAACTAAAAATAAGATTTCATTATCATACAGTCAAGATGTCTATGGACAGGGCAATAAAATCGGCTAATCGCAATCGGCCTTGGACAATAAAATCGTTCAAAAACACCCAGCAAACAAGGTCTTATATGTAAAAGGGGGAAAAAGAAAGAAAATATGTTTCCGCATTTAGTTATGTATATAGCAGTTACGTGAAAATTCTGTCCAAAAAAAGTTGTCTTTGCATTACAATTGACTGATATTCTTGATATGAGATGGCAGACACAATAATAAACATTGTGAAAGAACTATTATTGACTTGTCAGTCAAAAATTAATTAAATTCATTTCTTCAATGTAGAGTAGAGTTAATGAACCTGGAAAAGTATAGTAAAGTCAATAACACTAAGGCCCCGTCCAAACATTTTTTTGCGGATACGAAAATAATGGCGTCCACGCGTGTCCGTTTTTGTAGAATTTGCGGATACGGTCACAAAAATTTGGGGACACGTGTGGACGCAACCCGTATCCGTAAAAAAAAATTGCGAGAATCAAGAATTTCCGGATACGTGTGGACGGGGCCTAAATATTTACGGATGCAAGGTCCTTTGTCTCTTTGTTGTTAGAGTGCTACTTGCCATCAGGTACGCGTTTGATGAATCTGCACAAAATTTCATTTCTTTCTAAAGGCAATAATGACACGAAAGTTAACAAAATTTAAGAATGCAAAAAAAAGAAAAAGTTTCAAAAGAAAAAATGTATCAAGTTTTTGGAGCTTCTAATATGAATATCTTGATGAATAGCAAGATGCTGATGAAGAGCAAGATGCTCGAAAGCTTGGCTTGATTTATAATTTAAAAGCTAATGAATCAGAACTATCATGAATCAGAACTATCATGAATATTCATTATTGTCAAATTAAATGCTAAATTTCTTAATAAACGTTCCATCGCACTCTTGAGACTCCGTTCGCCTTATTGTATGCCTGTTCGCTCTAATGACAATGCTTCTTCGCTTCAATGAATATTCCTTTGCGGTTAATGAACAGCAAAAGGTGTAATTATTTCTATCAATAATGTCGTTTGATTATTTCTACGTGCATGTTGAAAAATATTTGCATATTTCCACGTACGAATAGATGTTTCGCACCATCGCGTGCCGGCGCCCATAATACAGATTGGGCTGCCTGTGGTTAGATGGCGGAGCAAAAAAATCCATGTACTTTTGGGAATTGAATTTTTCCTTATCTAAAATGATTGCCATCTAACATGGCTGCCGTCACGTAATGCTTCAAATTCACTGGAAAACACTTACTGCGCATGTCGGGAACATCGCAAACGAATATTGAACGGTCGAACACTTATCGATCGATACTTTTTTTTTCACAAATCGCATCAATCGGAAATGAGAATTAATAAAGTCTGCGTTTGATACTTCTGATTTTTAACATCACTGATCAATTATCTAGGAGCAAAAATATAGCTAGTATGATATGACTTGTGTTTCCTTTAAAGGTTGGGTCACTGAATGCCATATATTTCGCAAGACGTGGATTCAAAGTGGATTTGTATGAATCTCGTAAAGGTAACTTGAGTAGCTAGAAAGATAGAACTAATGATTAAATGAAAGATAGATTAACAGAAAGAAAAAGGAAAGGGAACAAAGCGGAATGAAGCAAGCAAGAAGAAAGAAAGGAGGAAAGGGAAGGAGGGAAGGAAGGAAGGAAGGAAGGAAGGAAGGAAGGAAGGAAGGAAGGAAGGAAAGAAAGAAAGAAGCAAGCAAGCAAGCAAGGACGAACGAACGAAAGAACGGACGGAAGAACGGACGGACGGACGGACGGACGGACGGACGGAAGGAAGGACGAACGAACGCACCAAAAGCAAATGGATTTTATTGTTCTGCCATTTAACCACAGGCAGTGCAAGATGTATTAAGGGCGGCGGCCCATGATGGTGCAGAACCCTACTTTACTTCCATTAACGAGACTATGGTTATATTTCTCAACTAAAGTCTGTTTGGTTCCCAGATCCACGTTCCCAAGAATTTGTGGAAGGTAGAAGTATCAACCTTGCATTGTCTGACAGAGGCATACAGTCTTTAAAAGCAGTTGACGCACATGGTCCTGTAAGTACTTGTTGTCTACTCACGTTGGCAAATAATTATAATGTTAAGGTATAAAGCTGTTTACTTACAATAAATTTAAATATAAATTGAAGAAGAAAACAAAAACCTAAAAAAAAACTTTTTTTTGCCCGTCCACGCGTAATTCTCCCCGCAGCCGTTCTTAATGTCGTTGCGTTTTCAAGACCGATTTGCAAAGTAAAAAACAAATCTGTTTTCGAAAATATATCCGGATTTAGTTTGCAATTGTTGTTTATCTAAAAATATGAAAAATGAATGCAGTATTAACTATGCATTTGTATTTGCCTTGGGGTTTCTCTCTCGTCTCATCAGTACCTTTTCTGAAGTCCTATGACTGTGTTGTATATATTAAAGTGGCCAGGGTCCCGCGCAATCCCCACCCCAGCTGGGTGGCTTCTTTATCACTCAGGGGTATCCCATATGTTGCTTTTGCAGATGGTAGAGCTTGGCATACCTATGTATGCTCGTATGGTTCACCCAAGGAATGGGAAACAATATGCTATCCCTTATGGGAAGAAAGTCCAGGTAAAATCAATGAAAAGATGTTGTACCATCCATCCATCCAGCCATCCATCCATCCATCCATCCATCCATCCATCCATCCACCCACCCTCCCACCCGATGAAATGGGAAACAATATGCCATCCCTTATGGGAAGAAAGACCAGGTAAAATCAATGAAAATATGTTGTACCATCCATCCATCCATCCATCCATCCATCCATCCATCCATCCATCCACCCACCCACCCACCCACCCACCCACCCATCCATCCATCCATCCACCCATCCATCCCTCCATGCATCCATCCATCCATCCATCCACCCACCTGCCCATCCATCCATCCATCCACCCACCCACCTACCGTGGATAAATAAAGTTTTCCAATTCCGATATATTTATTATTTGTTCTTTCTTTTGTTTCATTTACTTATCTATTTGTTTGCTTTTACATTCGTATTTCAGCACATAATATCTCTTGAAAGAAAGAAGGTGAACGAACATCTGCTAACGGGTAAATAATTAAGGATATTAATAGTTCTTCCTTCTTAACGAAGTTTTCAACTTAAGTTTCTTGTACCCAGTAAACGACCTTTCACTGAAACCTTTGGTTTAAAACCCTTGTTTTGTTGTTACGAATGTTAATTAAGAGAAAGGCTACGGGCGTACGTTAGCGCCTTTACATTTACCCCAGTCTTTTACTTTCAATATTCTATTTGTGCATTGTAGTTACTGTAATAGCAAACGTAATACGACAAAAGTGCTTACATTATTTGTAATACACTCAACAAAATTACCCGATTCTGATTGGACAGATCAATTAAATCCCAAACTCTACGCTGTAGAGTTCCAATTAATAAGCTGCTCAATTTTGCTGAGTGTCCTATAAATAAAAGATCGCACGATCTTCTCGTACAATTCGGAATTTATAGATACTCGTGATGTTTTGAAAGTCCTCAAATTGGACTCGTCTAAAGCCTAGTCCAATCTTGAAAACTTTCAAAACATCACTCGTACCTATAAATCGCGAATAGTACTCGAGATCGTGCGATTTCCTATGTAAATATTACTCTGAGATTACTAAGCGACCCACCCTTGTGCTTAAAAACAGTTGCAGAAAGCTATTCCAATGTTGAACATCACTTTGAGCACAAGCTTCTTCAGACAGACCTGGAAAATGGCCGAGTTACATGCCGTTGGTAAGATAGACCATCTTCAGTTTGTATCAAAGTATTTCAGTTGTACGACTGTAAAAACACTCATGGTTCGACTCAGCAGTGCCAGAGTGACTGTGATTACGCCACTCCCTAAAGTTTTGATTGGATAAGCAGGAAATGTACCCGCTGTGATTGGTTTAAAGGATGTTACAATCATGTACAATCCTGTAATATGTCAATACACTTGTTTTCCCATTATGAATCTCTTGAGTTTTCAAGCATTACCGGGGAAAAACATGTGAGGGAATGGCGCGCTTTGCCTTGAGCAAGAAAGGAAATGAACGGAACTAGGGGTGGCCAACTTCATTAGTCTAAATTTAGAGCAAAAAAGCGGAGATTTTCAATGAAGATGCTGGGTGTACGCGTAATTCTCAGTCGCTATCCTAGCTGTCCTGTCGCAACAGCCGCTTGCAATCTCCTTCATCCCCACGAGTGATGCCGCCGAGCACGCAGACATACAGTCAATTCAAAAAATGTGGTCGTCGACCAACTCAACTACGCGACTGGACCAAAAGGAACTCTGGGTAGCAATCATTGAAGCCGAGTTGACTAATAATAATTTTATCTGACTAGTTATGCCTGGTTTAAAGCACGAACCTTTGTAGGCGAGGGGGAAGTGTTGAAGGAGACGTTTTTTTGAATGCCTTCATATTTTCGAAATTGTGAACTGAATCATAACTACTTTGTTTTTCTTTCCCTAAACCCAAAGACATGCATTTGATGGATTGTTTCTCGCCATTATTATCTTATTACTAGCGGGAACAATTAATTCAGAACGAATATTTAACAGCTTCAGTGTTTTTTACCCATATTCCTTTCGGTCCAGCCGCGTAGGCTTGAGCCGGTCGACGACAACGTTTTTTGAATTGACTGCTGTATGTTGGATAGCTTCCTAACCTCCAACCTCCCATTCAACGAACTTATAAATATACCTCGGGGGGGGGGGGGGGGGGGGGGGGGGGGAAATGCGCATAACCTAAAAGGATAAACTTGAAATCTTTTATATTTTGCTTACTTTATATACAATCATTGCAGGAACGAAGAAAAAGTAGAAATCAATGCAGATTTGATTGTCGGCTGTGATGGAGCATATTCTACTATCAGAAAAGAAATGATGAGAAAACCAAGGTTCGTTCCTTTGCATTAGACCACTTTATTGAACTCAGGAAAACTGTCATATGACATCCAAGCATTGATGGACATTGATAGTTATTTACTAAAAACACTGACGATCATTTCTGCTTGGTGAATTACAGATTTGATTACAGTCAAACCTATATCCCTCACGGATACAAAGAGTTACGCGTGCGACCCACCCAAGATGGCCAGGTATCTATCTCAGGGGTTTCCATATCTTCAATCGTATGGAGCTTTTACATTGCTGGGGTTATAGGCCTCAAGTGTGATGACATTTTATACCTTCCCTTCTAGGACCCTTTTCGGTAGCTTTTTTTTTTAAAGCTAATTTTCACTATTCTCTACTTGCGCATACCGACAATGCTTTGCGCCTTAGGGGGTAACCAAGGAAAACAAAATGGCGTCTCAAAACGTCTTAGTATCACGGAACATGCTGCAAGTTTGAAGAGTTGCTGCAATATGAGTTAAAGATGTGATTCAGTTTCTTGAAGCAAATTTTTTTTTTTTTTTTTTTTTTTTTTGCGAGAAAAATTTGCTTAAAGAAACAGAAATCACATCCTTAATAACTATCCAAGCAGCAAAAACGAGTTGGCTTGCTTGTTTGATAAGTTGATGCACGTTGCTGTCTACCTAAGTTTTTTTCAACCTTTTTTCAGAATTTTCCGAATCGATTGTAATTTATTTTACTTAATAAAAAAACGTCGAATTAAAAACTACCGTGCGGTCTGTAATATGATAATGAGAAGTTTTTCTAAATACCACGAGGAGAATCATTCATGTTCTTTGCCCAGGAAAGACAAACCTGACAAACTAAAAGAAATTATAGCTATACAACAATTTCAAAAAAGATTGAATACTGCATACTGCATAGTGAATAGTGCATTCCAAGACCAAAGGGCATTGTGGGTCATAGTGGCATTGTCTAAAGTAGAATTAATAATAATTATTTATTCTATTTTTAGTGTATTCCATCTGAAGCAATATACTAACTACATGTAGAGACTTACTTGCTGTATACACTCAATTGAAGAATCGTTGTCGGGTTCAGAAACATAGAACATAGAAGCTGAAACCGAAATAGCACATGGAAAGTAAATAAGCTAAGCGGCTTCGTCTACGCTGCAACCTATAAAAATGCGAAGCCAAACGGCTCTCAAACGCAGGTCTTCTGAATACGCGTTTGGTATTCTAAACCGAATGCATGGATGGCGCAAATGAATACATTATAATATGATTATGTCATTTCCCATGTGCCATTTCGGTCTCCGCTTTTATGTTCTATGTTTCTGAACCCGACAACGATTCTTCAATTGAGTATATTTACTTTTTTATTTCAAATTAACGAGACCCACAATGCACTTCGGTCTCGGAATGCACTATTCAGTATGCAGTATTCAGTATTCAACCTTTTTTGAAATAGCTGTATATAGAGAAAATACCTAAGATCGATTAGCTGTTTCAAGGCAGCATTTTCAGACCGAGATTGCTTGCTTAACTTTTGATTTTGAATAATTATTAGGAATAGGTAATCACTCTTCCTAAAAAATAAAAATAAAAATACATAATATTAAGATTTAAAAAAAAAAAAAAGAAAAATTTAAATTTAATCTGGATACGCGATATACGATAGGATATACGAACACACGACAAAAATTAAAAAATAAATAAATAATCGACTCTACTTTGCCATACCCCCGAGACATCCGCAGAGCTGAGGCGGCGTATGGACTTCGGACCTGACGGCGATTAAATCCTTCTGCCCTTGGGTGTACGAATTACGCAAGAAAATGTTCTAGCCGAAGCATCAGGGGAGAGACCAGCCGGCCCCCAGACCATATCGGCTAATCCCTTGCATCTCTGCCACGCACGGAATCGGTTGAAAATATATTGTTAAAAAGTCTAGTCTATCCGGTGCATTGTTTTCTCCGCCATTGTTGTGCAAATTTCATGGAACCGTGGCCCAGTGGAAAAAACTTGGGTATTCATTCAATGACTGAGTCAAGCCCGCTTGAGGGAAGTTAGTAACAGGATGGGTGACCAGAAACGGATGCCTACTTAATTTTTTTCTTTTTTTCTTTTTTGCAATTTTTTGAATCTTTCAATTGATTACAATTTATTTTGTTGAGAAATCCTCGAAAATTAAAAAAACTGCCGGAAAGAAATCCGAGGAGAATCGCCGTAAGTTTCTTTACAAAATAGAATACTTTTAATTGGTTAGAATTCGTTCTGGTTGACAAATCATCGAAAATTATACTAAACTAGAACTCAGTCCTAATCTGCAAACTGCTCGCGCAGTGCTTATCGTTCAACATGTAGCAACTCGTCTAACATGCAAAAACTCTTTTCTTATTTGCAACAACTAGTCTAAAACGCAGCAACTCCGCTTCTAACTAGCAGCAAGTAAGGTTTTTTATTGGTAGCAACTCGTCTAGCTTGCTGCATGTTCCTTATGGACCACGGCCTTATGAGCCAACGTACAAAACAACGTTAGTCTCTTTCTATGAAAGAATGCCAACTGGAAAGATCTTGTTACCCAACATCGTATCTATCAATCTTTTGGTATCCCTTGAAAACAACATCATCTTCGTGTGCAACACCACACAATTCACCTTGGGTGCATGCGACGCCACAGCCGTTATTGAATTGACTTTGACAAAATATTTGGTCTTGACGGCCACGTCTTTTGTCCTTTTTTGTCCAATATTTATTAAGCTGATTTCGAGCCAATAAACACCTTACGAGCTATCTCAAGTACAATAGAGCTTTATTATGCACAGTGAGTATAATAATTTGGTTTTCTTTTAGTTTGCAATTGAGAAAAACTACTTTCACATTTGGCCCAGAGACACGTTCTTGTTGATTGCCACTCCTAATCCAGTAAGTGACTTAACTTTTTTTAAACTGGACTGCTGAAATTAAGCTGTTGCCCTACGGAATAGCTTTCCCTCCAACCAGCAGGTTGCTTGCATATCTCAAGGTATGCTACGAGAAAGCATTACATTACTATTTAATCCAACAGAAGAAATTAAACCAAAAAGAATATTCAACGGCTTCCTGTATTCTGATTGGTCGTACAATAGTCTTGTACTAAGTACCGTACTAATAATATAAATTAGCATTGCCAACTTGTGTACTTTGTAAGAACGCGCGCGCTCATTGGTTAATTGGAGGTGAATATTGTACGATATTCACCTCTGAATCTCGGAATATTGAGTCGGCAACAAAATGGCATCTGCCGGCAATTGTTTTGAAAAAATGAAAGTAAATGCCATTCCTATCAATAGTAAAATGGCGACGAAGTATGGCCTAAAAATGTTTTGGTAAAAGTTTTGCTAAAAGTTTTGCGAGAATTTGTCACGCAAACTAAAAGTTTTTTGTTTGTTTGTTTTTATTGAATTATTGTATATGAAAATAAGTTACTCTGTACACAAGTTGGTATATGCTAAAACAATTATTCGCCTCAGGCTCAGTGAATATGGAGAATATTTACCTCGCCGCAAGACTCGCGACAGTGTATATCGACAGTTTTTTAGGAATTCTTTACCGTTGATACTGCGTACAGTATTTGATTGTCGACTTTCTTTTGCTCATTCACAGGATTATTCATTTACCTGCACCCTTTTTGCTCCATTCGACCAGTTTGACAAAATCACCAATAAGGTAAAATATTCCAATATTTTTCACACTGACAGAAAAGTTTTAGCCTTTGTCTATTGAATTATCACTGCCGCCTGCCGTGTGTAGTATGTTGTCTTAAAATAAATTTGAAAGTTGTGCAACAAAATTTGACAAAAACGTTTTTTTATCATCGATTTTTCTGCGGATTTTACGCGCTAGAAAGATGCATGCGTTCCAAAAAATCTAAAGTCCCACTCAGTTTGCTCGGGGAAAATGTATTTTGTGCGTTCACCGTTTAATAGCAGTTTTAATTTAATTTTGAATACGATTGTTTTTTTGTTTTTTGTTTTTAGAAAGGACTTCAAGAGTTTTTTTCAAGAGAATTTCCGGATTTTATGGAATTAGTTGGAGAGTAAGTAAAACTATTTTTTGCATCTTTACCTTGGGCGTAATGTTTTCCCATTTAAGACCTCGTCTCATTCCCTTAGTATTATTCTTTTAGTTCAGACGTAATGTTTTCCCATTTAAGACCTCGTCTCATTCCCTTAGTATTATTCTTTTACTTCACACGTAATGTTTTCCCATTTAAGAACTCGTATCATTCCCTTAGTATTATTCTTTGATTTCAGACGTAATGTTTTCCCATTTAAGACCTCGTGTTATTCCCTTAGTATTATTCTTTTACTTCAGACGTAATGTTTTCCCATTTAAGACCTCGTCTCATTCCCTTAGTATTATTCTTTTACTTCAGACGTAATGTTTTCCCATTTAGGACCTCGTCTCATTCCCTTGAGAAAAATATTCTTTGTTTGAGTCGTATCCTTACCATGCATGTGTCTTTTTATGTGCAACCATTAAACAAAGAAATGATACTCTAGGGAATGACAAGTGGTCTGAAATGGGGGGAAGTTACGCCCAAGGTAAAGAGTTCTATTCTCAAAAAAGCTTTTCATCTTTCTTTTTTTTCTTTTTTTTTTTTTGGTTTTAGCTACTAAAATTAATCAACGCATCGTCCCTAAAAAAATCTTATAAAAGGACTCCAAAGCGCATGAAGAGAAAACGAGGGTGCCAAGTCTAACATTTTCTGCATGGATTTTTAAATTATTAAAAAAGGAAACAATTTTGGTTCATGCAAAATTTCTAATATTTTTTTATGATGTCTATTCACAGAGATGATTTGGCAGAGGACTTTTTCAATAACCCAACAGGAACGATGGTCTCTATCAAGGTGCCTTGATCATATTCGATCTTTTTTTTTATTCCTTGTTGCATGTTCTGAGTTCTTGCTTGGGAATTGTCTTTAAGGTGTTTAGCTAAATGTCACTGCATTGGTAAACTAAATTTACAATTTATGATAACCCTATGTCAAAGAAATATCTTGAGCCCAGAGGTTGTTTCAGGGTTCGATCTGTGAGTCAGCCGTGTCCTGACTTATATCAGCCCAGAGGTTGTCTCAGAGTTCTATCTTTTAGTTAGCTTTAATCAGTTAAGAGGCTGTTTAAATGTGCATCATGACATCAAGGGTAAATGCGCACTACTTATATTGAAACACGTCGTGCTTTTCGATCGTTTTTATTCCCTAAACGAGCTCAGTCAAATTCAATCTTTTTCCGCACTTTATCAAATGTCTTCTCTTTGTAGTGCAAGCCGTACCACGTGAAGGACAAGGCAGTGATCATGGGTGATGCTGCTCATGCTATGGTGCCATTTTATGGACAAGGAATGAACTGCGTAAGTAAAGCATTGCCAGACCTGAAAAATAAATGTTTGACTCCCGTACTGTACTGTTACGTACTTTACCCAAGTTTTGATCAGTTTTCATCTGCATTACTAGTATATACTTATTTCCATAAAGTTGGTCACCAAAAACCCAAAAAGCTGATATCACTGAGGATCATGGGAAACAATTCATTTCAAACAAGTAAAGCTTTTTTGATACAATAGCAGCTAGAGGATGCTCAGGAGAGGTGAGACTGTAACCGGTAAAAGATCTCAAATCCATCAACAGTTATCAAGCGGTTGAAACATGTAAAATGTATCTGCCCATAATCCCTGTCGGCCTCAGCTTTATAGCTTTTCAGGTGACTAACTTTATTGAAATAAGTATATAACCTAGCAATGTTTCATAAAGGATTAAAACTGTCACGCACTGAAGACTAATATTATACACCCAGTTTAACCAACAGGGGATATGACAACAAGCAAGGGTATTGGCAACGTGTCTTGATATTGCAACTATCTATCTTGTCATGTACTGGCGTTCTAATAACTAATTACGCTTGCGTTCCTATATTTCTTAAAAAGAAAAGATAATATCCCATGCATATCATTAATTTAATGTCAAGATTTTAATAATAATAATGATAATAATAATAATTACATGTTTTACCAGGGTAAGCTCGTCAGCAAACAGCTGTTATCAAGGAGCGCCCTGGGGAAATTTAAATTGATAGCAGCCATTCCTTTCTAGGGTTTTGAAGATTGTATCATTTTTGATGAGCTTCTCGAAAAACACAACAACGACATTGGTAAGTCTAAAAAATGTCTCGGGCGTTTCCATGACTTTCCATGGACACGCGCCCTTGAAGCATTTGTGGTTTCTGATGGAAAAACTTAGCCCTATTTTCTCGTGATGGCAAATTGTATGATTTGGCTCTTGTGATAGAGAATTCGATTCGCTGTAATTGCTTATATAGAAATTTGAAGTTTATATTTTGGCTTGCGAATATCTTTCTTGGGCTTACGTGTTCTCCCTATTTTCTAGGAGCTGCCTTGGCTGACTATTCTGAAGTAAGGAATCCTGATGCTGAAGCAATCTGTGACTTGGCAATGTACAACTACGTCGAGGTAACTCGTTGGAATCACATGCATAATAGAACGGAACATGCAGTACTCGTGAGAGGGATCTTATGATGGTTGTGATGTTGTTGGTTGTTGTGGTTGTGAAGATGATGATGGTGGTGGCAGTGGCGGTGGGGTTGGTGATGATCATGATCATGATGAAGATGATATTCACATAAACTTATAAATAGATCTGCTATCTTGTTCACTAGCACTTGTACATTTACTATTTTATGTGGCTGTCGACTCTAAAGTTTTTACTATTTCGACAGCCACGCACACCCAAACTTGATTGTTATTATTTGATTGGTTTATTTTAATTTAATTGTATATTTGTATCTCTTTTCTATATACTTGAATATTGTAAATAAGTGTGTGAATAAATAAAAGTCTAAAGTCTGATGATGATGGTGCGTATCGATGATGATGATGATGAAGACGATAATGATAGTGATGATGGTGATGATCGATGGAAATGATGATATTAAAAGTGATGGTGAAAACTGATGATGATAATGGTATATAATGATGGTGGTTATGCATAATGCGCCAATTTATTTTGAATTAGATATGTGAGATCTTATTATTTTTCTTTATTTTACCTCTTTCAGTTGCGATCATCCGTCAACTCTACTCTCTTCTTAACCAAAAGGAAATTCTACAGTTTTCTTCATAAGTTGATGCCCAACACCATCATTCCACTCTACACCATGGTAAGAGGGGGCCATAAGAAGTGGTTAAGTTGTAGACTTAGAACATCTTTATCACTCTTTACTGTGGCGGATTTAGGGGGGGGGGGGGGTTCATTGGGTGCAAATGAATCCCCCCCCCCCCCCCCTTGGTACCTTGGATCTTTTATATTTTTTTAAATAAATAAATAAAAGTATGGCACTAACTCATGAGATTTAATATGAAATGGGACTGGTGGATAGATTATCCTTATCAGGAGCGCCCCTAGCTAGGCCAGTGATGTGCCTCATGGGAAAAATGATGATGCAAGAGAACGTTATTGGTTGTGCCAAGATTTGCAAAAATGAACCCCCCTCTTAAAGTCCTGGATCCGCCACTGCTTTTCACTGTTACACGCTGATCGAGACAAATGTCGCAACAGGGAAATAGGGCAATACAGAGGAAATTTTCTCGATTCAGATTGGCTAACATTTTCTCTCAGAGCAGTTGGGTATTATCCTACAAAAGCTATTCTTTCTTTTTTATTCGTTTCTAAATAATGAGGATACATTTTCCTTGAAGGTGACGTTTTCGAGGATTCCTTATCACGCTGTCATCAAGAGGAACAGCTACCAAGACAAGGTAGAGATCTATATACACTAAATACTGAATTTACTAATCTTCAAAGGAGAACTGAAAATATTGTTGATGTTCGGCCCCACAAAAATATGCTTTAAAAAGTCCGTCTAATAGTGTCCTTTGTTCCTTGGGAAATAGAATGACTCGAACACACGCGTTTAATCTACTGCGCGCAAAATTGCCAACGATCGCAATAAACTGTTAGGCCGATGTCAAATATAGTAGCACGAGTAGCGCAGTTGGCTAGAGCGCCGCTTTCAGAGCTAGGAGTCCATGGGTTAACCGATCCTCAGCTACAGAATCTCCACGCTGTAAACATGTTTCGGTAAAGCTGTTCCCTCTTTTAGCCAGGGCCTTAAAACTTAACATTCCTTAACAATTTCAAATGTCAAACAAGCGTAAATATACATGATCTTTCATCCAATCCACTGTCATTGTGTATAGTTTGGTATGTTATATAATTAATCATAAGTCCGACAATTAATTTTCTTTTCATTTATTATAGATTGTCAACGCAGCTTTCCTCCTTCTCATGCTTGCTGTTGCAATTGGCAGCCTCGCCAAAATTTTGGACCTGGCTTAGCTTCACTGTAAAATAGTTTTAGTTTTTAGCGATTAGTATTAAAGGACTTTAGCTTTGTGTCTAGACTTTCCCCTGTGAGCAAAGAAACAAAGAAAAGAAATGACTTTTTGATATGAATTTTAGGCGTAGTTTCTTTTTATATTTGTGCAAGCACATCAATGTTTTAACTGCTAAGTCGTATTCTTAGTAATATAAAGCAAAAATAGATACACTTTGATTGGTAGCCATGTAATGTAAACAAAATTAAATTTATTATTAAAGACGTGAATTTTGTGTTTCATCAGTTGGGGTTACCCAACTGTCAGTTAAATCTACTAATTTTTCAGCCGAATGTCAGTTATCTGTAATGGTTTAAAGAGAGCTGGCCATAATATTAACCAAAATAATGGAATATCAGTTAACTGTTAGAGTGCACGCACTAAAACCGTGAACATTAAATAGTACTAATTAGTACTATTTCATACAGAAATATCAAATTTATCACTATTTAGTACAAAAACTAGTATTTGTTAGTATTGTACTCTTAGTTCAGTGCTCAATGACACATTGCACTTTGATTATTACCGTATCGCGATTGATCTATGTCGGACCTTTATCACACGGCGGCCATGTTTATTCTCATTAATGAAAACTTTGGTGAAACCAACATGGCGGCCGCGTGAAAAAGGCCCATGTTGATTAATATTAAATATTTATGACTTATTAGATTTTGACGTACGGCTTTATATTGGCGGGTCTTTGGGAGAAAATATCGCTAACGTTGTAAGAATACATTTTTGCATGGAATTCCACTGTAAAAAGCCCCACGAGAAAACAGAAAGGAAAAATAGAGCCAGTGTGACAGCGGTAATGCACTAGTCAATTGAAACCCCCGCCCCCCGACCCCCGCGGCTAGCGGGGCACTGAACGGGGACGTGACGCGTTTTTGATGTGCTTTTAAGAGCATGATTGCACTGGGGGCACGGGGATTTAACGAATGGTTTTCTCAACGGAGAATCGAGCGGGGATTTCAACGCTCGTTTGAATATGTAAGGACCTGGAAACAAGAGGTCGGCCATCTTGAAAAACACCAAGAAGGCGTTGTGATTCCAATCACAGGCATTCCGTAGCCTAGTACAGAGCAGTATGTTCTACACAAAACACATGCGCAAACAAACTTATAGCAGTTTCTACCTATACACTTTTACACTGAGCTCCACTCTGATAAGAACCTTTCTTAAAATTGTAGCCTTAATAGGTTGGAGGGTTCTTAAAGTGAAAATTTTAGCCTATATTAAACAGGCTCTTAAAAAAACCAGGTTCTTATACGTGGGTTTTGTTCGGCCGTTTCGGTCAGTTCGAATGTAGAATCAGATCATGATTAATCTATTAAAACTACTGCTTCGCAATATTTACAAGCATTGTTCATTTTCAATTTAATACCATTAAATTCTCAGCTGACTAGACGTAAACCTAAACGTTTTCGCACGATTTGATGTTTAGAGCCCATGAAAATATTGAGCATTGAATATTTAGTGCATGGAACACACAACAATTGGCTCTGTGTAGCACAAGAATTTGGAGTTGGCGTGAAATGTGTTTCTTGTTGACTACTAAACCAAAATAACGGGGCCACAATTGCGAGGGTTTTAACAGTGAATGTGCCCCCGACTACCGGGGAAAATGTCTGATTTTAACACCACTCAAATGTTAAATTCCCCGGTATTTCGCGGGGGTCGGGGGTCGGGGTTTCAATTGACTAGTGCATAAAACAATTATAGAGAGTTTAATACCCCATTCACACCTAAATGCGTTTAGTTAAACTATGTTTTCATTAGGGAAAAAAATGAGAAACTTGAAACCTACAATATATATTAATGAAACTTTCTAAAATATTGTCAGAGCAAGACAAAGGATAGTTTACATGCATTATTTCACGAAATATTGTGCTGGGTTCGTAGATAGTTTTCCAAACCTGTTTAGTTAAACCAGTTTTAAACATGTTTAAGCCTTGGTGTGAATGGGGTATAATATTCTCGTTTACGGCACTACGTGAAACATCAGTTGTATATTGACCATTGACCATCAAGAAATTCTTTAAAATTAGTGAAAAGGAATCGCAAAAATCTCCAAGTAGTAGATCAACAAAAGAATGCTTGTCTTTGTCGAGAAGGTTTGCAAAAGGTAAAGTGAAATAGGGAAACGATGAAAACGTGGCCACTATTCCAGCGCGCACACTTACTGCGCATATCTACATCGAGGGATAAAAAATCAATATCGATGATATTTGTTTATCGTTATTATGGTAACGGTGAATCATCGCAAACTCCCATCCCTTTACAGCATGACATGTTGTAAGCGAGTATCTGATCGATCAGTCTAATTTAAAGCGAAATATTTGTCTCCGGCATAAGGCGGCTGTCGCGGCTGCGCAGGAGTCTTCATTAACAAGGCATCTATTGATGGTTGGGCTCCCTGTGGTTTAGTCACGCATGCCCCAGGGACGAGAGACTGAAAATGGCGGCGGTTTCTGAAAAACCCAAACAGAAGAGAATAGCGATAATTGGTGGTGGTTTGGTGAGTTATTTTCCTCATTTCTTCTTGTCAATGCAAATAATTAATACCTTCTGCATGTTTGCATGGATGCTAGATAAGTTGTCATGGACGTTGTCATAACTTTTTTCCTTTCTTTCTTTCTCTTGTCTTACATAACGCAGCACATGTGCGCACATGTAGAGTTCTTTACAAGCTTTGTTGTTTTATTATTGATTACTGGTTGAAAAAATGTTCATCAACTCTTGATGCTGCCGTATAACCTGCAGTTTAAGCTTATCATCTATTTTATGGCTTATCAAATGTTTTGCTTGCTTACACGCTTAAAAAAATAAGCAGTCGGTGACTGTATCGTGGCTACCGTTATAGCGAAGAACAATGTGGATATAAATATATATGTAAAGAGTAGTTTGTTGGACTGAAGACACATGATCCAAATATTAAGTATTTTTGATTTGACAGAATGACAACACAAAGAAAAAAACACAATTATAATTAAATTGCATTTACGGAACAGAGAACAACGAAGTACTATTAATATCGAAGGATAAACCTTGACAACACATAACATATATGGAAACTGGACAGTTCGAAGCCAAACTTTCAGAGAGAAAGAAGATTTTGTCGAAATTCCCCTTGTTCTCAGTGATTCTGTCCCCCAAGAGCCTACAAGCTGTGACATCATTATGAAATAGAGCAATTAGAAGCTAGAATTTTACAGTGTTCCCCTTTAAACCCCCCTTACACACAGTCATAGAATTATACTTGGAAAAAATTCGGGTAAGGTCAATTTTCTTCACTAGAGTTATAGAATTTCATTTATTTGTTTTGTATTTATTTATTTCATCACAATTGAGTTGGAAAATAAATAAATAAGCAAACAAGTGTGATGAGGGGAAGGCAAATGGACTCTGAGGTTCCAGTAGTGATGCCCGACCCCACAAAATGCTGGTATTGCCTTAAAGAATAAACACTTAGAAGCTTTATATTGATCCAATACTTATTTCATTTTGTTAGGTTGGGTCACTGAATGCCATCTATTTTGCTAAACGTGGTTTCAAAGTGGATTTGTATGAGTCCAGAAAAGGTATTTATCTGCAAAAATTGGCACTTGCCAGCCAACTGCTGGTCCTCTTGACTGGTTACAGTGACCAGTCTCTACTGCTCAGTCTGATATGACCAGTCATCATGTCTGGCTATACATGTAGTCCAGTCCTGAACTCCCTTGTGGTCCACTCCCCTTTGGAGCAGAAAGAACGAAAGGGAGTCCAAGACTGGACTAGTAGGACTGTTGAGTATCCAATATTTTTAGCCTTCATCTGAAAATTATTTTATTTTCTGATATGACCAGTCATCATGTCTGGCTATACATGTAGTCCAGTCCTGAACTCCCTTGTGGTCCACTCCCCTTTGGAGCAGAAAGAACGAAAGGGAGTCCAGGACTGGACTAGTTGGACTGTTGAGTATCCAATATTTTTAGCCTACATCTGAAAATTATTTTATTATTATTTTACGAGTTAAAAACTGATAATATTATGTACACGTATATTTTATTAAAATTATATAAAGAGGAAAGTAAGCAAACTTGAGTTAAAAAAAAGCTAAAGCCAAGAAAAGAGAAGTTATGTTACAGGAAATCATGTGAATATTAAGCCCTTTGATTGGTTGACAGATCCTCGCTCTCAGGAATTTGTCCAAGGTCGAAGCATCAACCTTGCATTATCTGTTAGAGGCATTGAATCATTGAAGGCTGTCGGTGCTCATGGACCTGTGAGTATATTAACTGTCTGTTCTTGGATAGTTTGAGAAAATATTAATTTTATTTTCTTATCACATACAGTCAATGTCATTAAACGTTGTCCACCGAAAAAAGACATTTAGACATTTACACATTTAGACATTTATACACATTTACACATTTACACATTTAGACTAAAAGATATATCACGTGTTTCCTCAAACGTTCTGTCATCTTATCCTCACTAAATGGTCGGGGCATTCTCGATTTTCGATTCACGAGTTGAATTTTACATTTAAAGTTCAGGCTCACTTTAGTCAAAATGTCAAAATGTGTAAATGTGTAAATGTGTATAAATGTGTAAATGTGTAAATGTGTAAATGTGTAAATGTGTAAATGTGTAAATGTGTAAATGTGTAAATGTGTAAATGTGTAAATGTGTAAATGTGTAAATGTGTAAATGTGTAAATGTGTAAATGTGTAAATGTGTAAATGTGTAAATGTGTAAATGTGTAAATGTGTAAATGTGTAAATGTGTAAATGTTTTTTTTCAGTGGACAACGTTAATGACATTGACTGCATGTGGTATCAATTTTTCTTTTCTCTTTTCTTATTATATTCATCTCAGAAGAACTTAACAAATAAAACTCAAATAATGTATTTCTTATCTTTAATATTTAACTTGTTCTTTTGCTTTCATTCAGACAATTGCAAACAATGTACAAATAAAATGAAATGGCTACAAAACAAACATAATAATATTTTAAATGGGTCCCTGTGTTGTGAATGACAACTCCTCAGCTAACAGCTTTACTTTAATTTTGTTATTGTAGATGGTAGAGGGTGGTATACCTATGTATGCTCGTATGATTCATCCAAGAAATGGGAAAAAATATGCCATTCCTTATGGAAAGAAAGACCAGGTATATTTGTATATAATAATAATAATTGTTCTTGCATTAACTTCTAAACTTGTTTCCAAATTCTAATCAGACTGCTTTATGCACAGCTCATTTGAGTATTAGTAATACTCATTAGTATGTATTTCCCTGGAGGCTTCTTTTTCTCCTTTTTTTTGGGGGGGGGGGGGGAGGGGGAGGAGGGAGAAAAAAAGAATCTTATGAACGGATCTGTAAATTATTTGATTTACAGTAACTAGTCCATGGTTGTGAACGAAAAAACCGGTTTTGAAACTGGATTTTTTAATTGAACACCTCTTCACATGACAACCAAAAAGTCTGCTGTAAGATTTCTGAGACCTCATTACTAGAGAGCATATCCTCTTACCAGTCTCGAACCCTGAGTCGTCACTTACACTTTTTTGATGCAAGAGATGGCATTTAGGAAGGAGAGAGGAAACGTAATCTGCCATGCAGTCACTATTGCTCTTCTCTTCCTTTCTTCCCTTGATGCACCGCAAACTCACTAAATCCTTCCCATCAACCAAAGTGTGAGATCAATAAGAGAAGAGAAGTGACTAGGTATGAGTGTGTCCTTTTAGGATAACTGCTGACTATTAATGAGCCCACTAATATTTCCAATGTCAAATCAGTTGCCTATTATTGCTCACACATGTGTAACAGAAAAGGTGACGGTTGGGGGCAGAGTTTCCTTTTCTTCACGAATGCCGATCAAACTAAAGAAAAAGAAAAGGAGACTCTGTCAGTGGGGAAGCATGTATAAACTGTGATATATACAAATTAATTCACTGTAATGAATTCTTAAAGTTATTTGTAAAGGCTTAAATCATGCAGCATTGTATATAGAAAATAATGTGTCAAAAATGTCATACTTCGCTTTTTAATGGTTCATTAATATTGAATAGCATACAGCCATACGTAAATCACTCAGAGTGAATACCCTGCCTAATGGAGTTATGCATTAATTCTTAGTGCATTCTATCTGTTGAGAGACGGAAGATGAATGAACATTTATTAACAGGTATTGAAATACAAATTATATTTAAGGATGTGTCACCCCCCCTTCCACCTCCGCACCATAAGTCTTTTTCCCCTCACTATTTCTATTACCCAAGTGCTGTAGACCAACTTCACAATTTGACAGACAATGATTTAAATATTATAAGTAAGGTACAGATATTCTGCCTATGCTCTTCCCCTTGCCTTTCTACCTGTACAGAATGTTTTGAAACCCTTAAAAGCAATGGCAATTAATACTTTTGTTATCAAAACTATGAATTATACTGAAAGTTCTTCTCATAAATACAGTATAACAAGAAGACTTAAGACTTTTTACAGTTGCAGAAACTTATGTCAATGTTGATCATCATTTCGAACACAAGCTGGTTCATACAGACCTGGAAAATGGCAGAGTTACATGCAGCTGGTAAGAAAGAGCATCTCAGGTGTGACTATAAGTTGCAACGAACAACAAACAACTCTACTCACATATGACACTGAGAAAAGCAGGACTCTAACCCAGGTTGCATTGGCGAGAGGCCACTCATTAGCAGCACACACCACCCACGCTTTCGAACTCCAAATTTTGTATAGATGTAAGAACAGAGAAAGTATCCATTTGATCACTATTTTTGCAGGGACGATACCAAAGTAGAAATCAATGCAGATTTGATTGTCGGCTGTGATGGAGCATATTCTACTATCAGAAAAGAAATGATGAGAAAACCAAGGTTCGTTTCTTTTACTATAGGTTCATGTTGTAAGCTATTATACATACAGTAGGCTGATCAAGTTCTAAGTTAATACAGTAATTCATTTATCACCATTTGCAGATTTGATTATAGTCAAACCTATATTCCTCATGGATACAAAGAATTGCGCTTGCGACCCACCCAAGATGGCCAGGTACCAATCCAGATGTCTGTTGTAGTCACTATTTTTGTGTAAAGATTTTTAAACCTTATCCTCTTCTCAGGATTGTAAAAATCAACATTGAAAGTTGAGCGCTGTGTGCATAGAATATCTAATGTAGTGGTAGAGTGCGTGAGTGAAACGTTTCCCCAACTAGATATCAGGACACTGACTGCACTGCTTCCAAGCTTGTTGGATATTAAATATGTAAATATCTAATGCTTAAATATGATTTAATAGTTTGCAATAGAAGTCAACTATCTACATATTTGGCCCAGAAACACCTTCATGTTAATTGCTCTTCCAAACCAAGTAAGTTTAAACTTCATGGCCTGGTTGTACGAATGGTGAATAATGCTATCTGACGGATAAATCTTATCCACTGGATAAATTTATTGGATAACAGCATTGACTTATCCACTGGATAAGGATTTATCTGCCGGATAGCGCTATCCACTCTTCGTACCAAACTGGGCCCAGAAGATATCGGCCTGAACTAGAATATGAAGAACTTCATTTTTCAAAAGTTTCATTTTTACAACTTATACATGTACATTGTACATTTAGAATATTCGTAACTTGATCATTTTTCACCTCAGGGTTTTTTTTAACGGGTCATGTGTTCGCGGAACCAAATTATGTTACTGATAATTTTTACTTTGCTTATTCACAGGATCGTTCATTTACCTGTACACTTTTCTTTCCGTTTGAACAGTTTGACATGCTCACTAATAGGGTAACGTATACTATGTAGTTTTACTTTCAAATGCAACATTACTTTGTGGTGTAACCATTGTATGACGTACTGTTGAATGCGCACGCTCTGTGTGGTGTTGTAATCATTGTATGACGTACTGTTGAATGCGCACGCTCTGTGTGGTGTTGTAACCATTGTATGACGTACTGTTAGATGTGCACGCTCTGTGTGGTGTTATAATCATTGTATGACGTACTGTTAGATGTGCACGCTCTGTGTGGTGTTGTAACCATTGTATGACGTACTGTTGAATGCGCACGCTCTATGTGTTGTAGCCATTGTATGACGTACTGTTGAATGCGCACGCTCTATGTGTTGTAGCCATTGTATGACGTACTGTTAGATGCACACGCTCTATGTGTTACAGGCATTGTATAACGTACTGTTAGATGCGCACGCTCTATGTGTTACAGCCATTGTATGACGTACTGTTAGATGCACACGCTCTATGTGTTACAGGCATTGTATGACGTACTGTTAGATGCACAAGCTCTATGTGTTACAGGCATTGTATGACGTACTGTTAGATGCACACGTTCTATGTGTTACAGCCATTGTATGACGTACTGTTAGATGCACACGCTCTATGTGTTACAGGCATTGTATGACGTAGTTAGATGCACACGCTCTATGTGTTACAGGCATTGCATAACGTACTGTTAGATGCACAAGCTCTATGTGTTACAACCATTGTATGACGTACTGTTAGATGCACACGCTCTATGGGTTGATTTTACTGACAGCATTTTGTTTTCTTCTATGCACGCTCAGAGCGTTAAATATTTGATGATCTTATATTCTTTGTTTTTCTAGGAAGAGGTTATCAAATTTTTTTCAAGAGAATTCCCAGATTTTAAAGATCTGATGGGAGAGTGAGTGCTCTACATTTTTTTTAATAGTTAGCCAAGCTAAACATGCTTTTTTGCATTATTCCTAATTATTTGCTTTATTCTTTATCACAGAGAATACTTGGTAGAAGAGTTCTTCAAGAACCCAACAGGGCCTATGGTCTCCATCAAGGTACGAATCTAATACTTTTAATATTTCTGCCTGTCTGTGTTATTAGTGTGCTTTACCATTATCACCTCTGCTTGGAAAATTAAAATTTAGTCCCGCTCAAAAATCACCTCCTTATACTTCCGCGTAGAGCTAATCGTCGTGGATGGCCGCTTGAAGAGAACAGCTCAAATTATCCGCAAAGCAACAACCACTCCCCTACAAATTACTAGAAACATTTTTTAAACGCACTGGAATCGATACAACCATCTCTGAGGTCTTCTGTTTGAACATAAGCGTGCTTTTTCGTTGTAGTGCAAGCCGTACCACGTGAAGGACAAGGCAGTGATCATGGGTGATGCTGCTCATGCTATGGTGCCATTTTATGGACAAGGAATGAACTGCGTAAGCAAGATTTTCGTTTAATTGTCTTCCAGCTCGTCATTTCAAAACCTTTTACCGTTTCAAATGATATAATTAATAATTATTTTTTTGATATTTGTGTCGTATGAGGGCTAATTTGGACTCGGGATTTCTGTAATTCATGATCCAGTCATTGGCAGGTCATTTGAACTGCATGTTTTTTTTTATTTAATCATTTTTATTATTTATAAAATAACTGTTATAGATCTCGCGTTCTGATTGGTTGGGAGCGCGTGCTTAATGAGAGCACACAGCACGCGCGCGCACTTTCAGTTGCGTCATTCCTTTGCAAAATAACGGCTATTGTATTCTGTATTTTATAAGTAAAAAACTTGCTGTGTGTTGTGTGGAGTGTCTAGAAGAACTCCGCTTCGCGTCGTGCTTCTCCTACATATCACTTTTCTCATATTCTGCCAACCCCTTCGTGCTGTATAACTGCACACAGCTCGCGCGCGCGTTTTCTATTTTTTCTTCTTCAATAAAAAACGCGCTCGATGTGCTGTGTGGAGTGTCTAGACTCTCTCCGCTACGCGACGTGCTACTCCTAACACTTCTCTCGTGTTCCGGAAATCCCCGCTTGCTGTATAACTGCACACACCACTCGCGCGCGTCTTCTATTTCTTCAATATTTACATATTTTTTCATAGGGTTTTGAGGACTGCCTCGTTCTTGATGGACTCGTGGAGAAACACAACAATAACATTGGTGAGTTTTAAGAACCATACTGTAACTGGCTTTGTTACACAGTAAAACGTGTCCTTCAACTCCGATGCAACAAGATCTTTTTGAGCCCTCTTAGTTCATCCTAGTTTTTATACCTGTTGGTTATTTTGTTTATAATGCACTCAACAAAATTACTCGATTCTGATTGGACAAAAGGAGTACAATTAAATCATAAATTGTACTCTGTAGAGTCCAATTAAGTTGCTCAGTTTTGTTGAGTGTATTGTATTGTAAACAAAAAATCGCACAATCCGATGGGACAAGATCTTTTCGAACCCTCGTAGTTCATTCTAGATTTTATACCTTAATAATATGATGAATCGACATCGCACCGAGAATACAAAAAAAAATCACTAAACAAACAAAACAGATATATTTGTTGTTTATGTTGGACTCGGAGACATTCAGTCATCGTTAAAAAACCGCTTAAAAGGGGCCAACTAAAAACGAACAAATAAATAAAATTAAAACTGTTTGAAAGAGAAGTGAAAACGTTTTTTATAACTCATATATGTGGACGAAAGCTAAACTTTTTTTTTTTTTTTTTAATTTTTATTCGATTTTCAGGAGCAGCCTTGGCTGACTATTCCAGAACAAGAAATCCTGATGCTGAGGCAATTTGTGATTTAGCGATGTATAACTATATTGAAGTACGTCAATTGCATTTTTAGATTAAGTAAACCAAGCTCAGCAAGTGCTTAAAGTTTTCGCAAATTTAATGTGCGTCTTACTGCTTCCAATTTGTGCTTCTTTTTTGCTTGTGTATGTAAAATACGATTCCGCTACGCGATAATGTTAACTCCGTCTTTGATAACTAAAATTTTCTAACTTAGATATATCTCATCTATCTCAGATGCGCTCATCCGTCAACTCGACTCTCTTCTTGGCAAAGAAGAAATTGTACAGTTTTCTAAACAGCTTGATGCCTAAAACTATCATTCCCTTATACACCATGGTAAGGTTATAACAACTTAGACTTACCTGTGGAACTTCGCATCAGCCGAACCTAATGACATCAAAGAAGACCGACTTGTTTTCCATTGTTTTAAATGCGTTTGGCTCATGTATAGTTCGACGTTTGATCTGAGCCTTATACTATAGTAAATGGGATCAAAACGTTCTGTCATTTCGCGCCTCATGTGGTTATTAGCATAGAAATTTAAAATCTAAGTATTGCCATAAATGGCAATTTGTTCTTCGTTTTGTTTTTTTTGTTTTTTGTTTTTTTTTTTTGTTGGTATTTTTTTGTATGAAAAAATTTGCCTATCACAGTAAAATGTAAAATGTGAAGTGTTTGAAAAAGACTTCTAATATGTGGGAATAACCTTAACGACGACAAGCAATCAGGAATCCATTAACTCGAATTTAACTTTGATCTTCAATATCTTTAAGAGTTTTGCGGCTATGCCATTAAAACATTCATTGCATTTTAATGCTTTCCAGTTAATTCTTGTTGCAAGTTGAAAAAATAAATTATTATTTTAAAACTGCATTAAAGAGACCTATACCATTTCAACAATCCTATGCACAAAGAGGTTGTCACCAGTCTTTCTTCGAACATCAGGAAGGCAAAGTCTTTTCTTTTCTTTTCTTTCTTTGAAAAAAAAGTTTGATTGTTTTTGTTTTCTCAAAGGTGACGTTTTCAAGGATCCCATATCACATTGTCATCGAGAGGGACAAATTCCAAGAAAAGGTAGGAAAGAAAATTTGTGAAAGAAATTAGAATGAAATTATTTCAATCTCATGTCGAAGGAGCTAGCAAAGGTAGCTACACATCTTTTACTTTTTGTGAAAATATATTCATACTTTATTTTATTATCGCTAGATATGATTTTGTTTTTTGGATATTTCATTTGGCCTCTACAGCACAGTGAGACAAAAAAAGTTAAAGTGCTACTATGACGAAAATCGCTCAAACTTGGATTCAGCTGAAACTTCCTAAGAATACTCTTTAAAGGTCCAATAATCACTGTATGAAGTGTTTTCTCGATATTCAGGACGAAAGTATGATATTTTTACGATTATTTTTTGGAGTCTGTGACGTCATACACTCAACATCAAACATTGCTACATATATTTCTTTGTATATAAATCCTTAATTTATTTTATTCCTATGAAGGGTGGCTAATGTGCTAATTTCACATTACTTGTGACTATAATTTCTATTTTGGGGTGTTTGGGTATTTCTTTCTCCCTTTACTACTGATATTTTGATCATAAACTACAAAGAAATGTATGGAGCGATGTTCGATGTTGAGTGTATGACGTCACAGACTCCAAAAAATAATCGTAAAAATATCATACTTTCGTACTGAATATCGAGAAAACACTTCATACAGTGATTATTGGACCTTTAAAGAGTATTCTTAGGAAGTTTCAGCTGAATCCAAGTTTGAGCGATTTTCGTCATAGTAGCACTTTAAATGTGATGCTTGAAATGATCATGGTTATTGTTCTTACAAAATGTTGAATAAAATCGATCTCCAAACTCAATCGGATTTTAATAACGTTGCCTATGAGCAGCAGGTAGGGGGACTCGCGAAATCCAAAACGCTAAGCTCCGATTTTCGCGGGTATTACAGGCGTCAAAGGCCCCTCCGAAAACACGCGTTCCCCGCGGGAATTACCCGTGTTCTGTTATATGTTGCGCGACGATTTCCTTACTGCTGCTATGTTGGGGATTAAAGGTAGCCGAAACGATGGGCAGGGTCGTAAATGAGGGTTAAAATATTCCTTAGATATAGATGGACGCCATCAAAAGCATTCAGAACAAAACTGTGCGCAAGCTCAGAACCCGGGTGTTGGACAACTTGGACGCCGACTTTGCCTTCACGACATTTATGGAGGGAGATACAGATGAAACTATGAATTACGAAAGGGCCGAAAAGATAATCAACGTAATGCCCGAAGGTAATTACCGCCTGGAGTTGACGTTTATAAAGTACTTGGACGGCGAATGGGTGATAGAAAAGGGCCGTAATCCAATACGGGCGTCTGGTAAGCAGAACCTGTTCGTTTTAAACAAGCACACCCGTCCGGGAGCACTTGAGGGAATAGACATGTTGTTCTACGAGGTCGCTTACCCGGTTACCGTAGTCATTTACGGCGCGTATGAAATTAAGGAGCCGGACGTTAAGAAGTTAAAGCCAATGCGACATCCTGGTAATTGTGTCGGGAAGTTGGTGAGAGAGTTCTTTGAGGATTCCTCTCGTGGTGGTAAGCTTACGTTGAAGAGAAGAGAAGCCATCAGGAAATGGGAGCATGCCACGCGTAGGGCCGGAGCAACGATAGACAACATCAAAAAGCTGGAGGTTGCTTTAGAAAGGCGCATACACGTCAAGGACATCACGGACGGGTTTATTTACCCCGGGACCCATAAGTACGGCGGCCGTGGTGCGCCCATAGTCATCTACCAGTACAACGGGCACGCGTGGCGAGAGCTACGGTTCCCAAAGAAGAAAGAAACGAAGGTCTACGAGGCCTCGCCGTTGGTGAACTTAATTCATGAGAACTCAATATGGTTGATGGATTCGGAAGGAAGTCAGTTCATGACGCAAGACGGTACTCTTTACCGGCCCAAGATTGAACACCAGCGCATCCAGAGCGCGTGCGAGACCCTGGGCGAAGACTTCTCGGACGAGGTCCTGAGCTCCCGTAGCTTGGACTTCTTAGCTGCCAAGAAGAGAAACGGCTGGAAACCCACCCCAAAAGAGTTCGGAGACATAGCTAAAGCGTGCGTAGAACACGGCCACGGCGGCTTGTGGAACATGGAGTACGACGAAGACGAATACGTCTCCTTAGACATGAAGCACTGCTATCCTGCGTCATTTAAAGGCCTGGGGGATTGTAAGGAATATTATGATAGATACGGGCATCCAGACTCGCAATTCTTTCGTGTGTCCTTAGACGGCAGCTACGACGCGCCAGCAACGGGGTTCGTCAGGCTAACATCTTGGAAGTTAGCAAAGGGCCTGCATCCAATAATTTACGCATGGTATGGAAAGCATTTGCAGGAGAAAGAATGGATGCCTGTGCCCTTACTGAAGTTCCTCGAAGAACGTAAACTACTCACCTACACCGCGCATGAAGCCATACTTTGCCATAGCGCCTACACGAAGTGGTTGCCAGAACACAACCCCACCGCGAGGATTGTCATAGGAAAGTTCACGCAAGGTGCTAAGGAGGGTGAAAAACATATGCAGCGACGCCTAATAACAGACGAAGGCGAACTAAGTTTCCTCATCAAGCGTGCCCATGAACAAGGAACGATGGTGTCCGTGGAGAAGTGGGACTATTTCATAGAAGCCGAGCAAAAAGAACGCAAATGGAATGCGCTGTGTTATTACCAGGACCATCGACCACAGTATTACCATCTGCGTGCCAGCATGCTCGCATATGCGCACATTAACCTTCTCGCAATGCTCTTGCGGTTTGACAAAGAAGACATTCCACGCGTAGCCACGGATTCCTTATACGTGAAACCGCACGTATTGGAAAAGATGAAGGAATTCTACACTGCCGATGAACTCGCAGAAAGTGGCCAATGGCGCGTCAAAGATGAAGAAATAAGGTCTTGGAGGGCACGTGTAGAATATCACGGGGGCACCTCCGGTGCCTTGCACACCCAGGGCACCGTAACGCCTACCAAAGAGCCTCTACCTTCAGTTGCCGACCCCATTTCCTACCAACGCTTCTCTTACCTCTACGGTACGGGAGGCAGCGGTAAGACGACGCGTGTGTTAGAACTCTTTCCGGCCTTAAAAGTGCTAACTCTAACGCATCGTTTGGAAAGAGAACTCTGCGAAATGGGCCACGACGCTCAAACGTACCACAGCTTCTTTCGTTGGAATGGCCAAAAGTGGGTACCTGAAGCTATCCACGACATACCTCCGGTGATACTTTGGGATGAGATTTGCACCGTTCCTTTAGAAATCCTCAAAGAATTCGTAGAATTCCTCCGTGGAAAGTGTCAAGTAATATTCGCCGGAGATCCCTGCCAGCCTCCTCCAATAGCCGGAGAGATGCCCCACGAATGGCTGAAAGATTTCATAGACCATGCGGAGGAAATCAACACAGATTACCGCAGTAAGGATCAAGTAAGAAACCTGAAAGCGGAATTAAGGGGCCTCAGTGACGCCGAGCAATGCAAAACACTGCGCAAACGCATACGAGCGAAGAAATACGAGGACTTTCTATACGCCTGGCACCCTAAGGATCTGGTGCTGAGCAGTAAGCGTGCAGCACAGTCTCGCATACAAAAGGATTTGCTAAATATACACCGAGAGCGCTTCCCTACGCATCCCGTACCTGTTTGCTACAAACCCCACGACACCCGCATGCAAAAAAGAGACGTCTGGGTACCTGGTACCGACATCCAACTGCAGAACGCAGTAACGCACGATAAAGCCTGGGTACCCATAGAAAAGGTGGAAAAAATAACCTCCCATCCAGACTGGCGCTTGGGTTATTGCATGACAGTCCATAGTGCGCAGGGGCTTACCATAAAAGAACCCTTATGGATCATAGACCAGCGGCTGTGTTGGAGCAACCTTATCTACACCGCCGTAAGCCGCGTAGAATATGCCAAGCAACTAAAAAGAGCCTGGGGTCCGCAACTGCGATACGACCGCACCCCCGAAGACATAGCCAAAGAGAATATCGCCAAGAAACTCCTTCGCTACAAGCGGCACGACGAAGAAAAGAGTACGGATCCCCGCTATGCGGGGGTCAAATTCGACCTATGCGTGGACGACGTCTATAAGAAAGGGGCAAGGTGTGCCAAATGTAACATACCTCTACTATGGAGGTTTGACCCAAATGACGATCAGCAGTTCTCCGTGGATCGCATAAATAATAAACGCGGGCATTGTAGAGGCAACGTAAGACTGACATGCCTAGAGTGTAATCGGGCGCGTGGAGCAGCACTACTCTGAGTCTTTGGGGACTATGAGCAGCTCTTCCTTGACAAATCCACGACTTGGGCCATCTAGGTAATACAACACGGGTTGCCCTTCCTTGGTGACGGACTTCGAAATCTTATACGTTTCCAGGGACCAGTTAGGATCCGTGGCTCTCTTACTGCCACCTTCAAGTTCCCCCGGCTGATAGAGGTGCCTGACCACTATGTCGCGGGGGAGCTTTTTTTCCTTCAGTCCGACCGCCCTCGAACTTCTGACGTAGGACTTGTGTTCCACGTGTTTCTTTTTTATGGCATCCTTGGGTTTCATTCCCGTAGCCCTGGCCGCCTCGTTGTTCAAAGCCGCGACGACCTGGGGGAGCCGCTGAGTCCATTCCCTGTTGCGTTTGGAGGAATCTTCCAGCTCTTTCCAATACTGGTACCCAAAGAGACGCTCGGCCAGGGTCTTATTGAATCTTTCGACGATGCTCTGACCCCTGTGGTACTCTGCTTCGGCTCTCCTAATTTTAGTGCTGTGGTCTTTCAGGGTCTTAGTAACCACGCCCATGAACTCCGTCCCCGCATCCACTTGCAGCAGCTTAGGCCATTTCAAGACGCGCTTATAAATCCTACCTAGGGCTTCTGCGACTTCCCCAGAATCCTTGCTGGTTATGGGTTCGGCGTCCTTGTATCTGCTTGCGATATCAACTACGGTCAAAGCGTACCTATAGGTCATTTTTCTCACCTTGTCGTGCGGCAAGAAAAGCAAATCCGCCTGATGAACTTCATTGGGGGCATTTACGGTAAAGCTGGGCCTGGGAATGTACTTGGGCACGGGAAGATAAACCTGCCAGAGGGTTTGTTTTCTTAGCCAGTTCTTAGCCGTTTCTTCTGATACCCTGGCCGCGGTCGCGAGTTTCTTGATGGCCGACGCTCCTCTCCAATAGCCTTCGGGCCCATAGTAAATCCTTTTAAGTTTGTCCCCTGTTCGACCCATTATATGAATTCCAAAACAAGATTGATCTTTCGCCCGTTGAAATCCACCGTCTCTCCGTCCACTTTAATGGTGATGTTTATGCTTTCTACCAAATGAGACAAGTCATAGCTCAAAGAAATGGGAGTGTATTCTACTGGGTCAAATGGATTACCTTTGGGCAGAAACTTGGACATAAGAGAAGACTTTTCTCCATTGCTGTAACTATTGACCAAGTCGCAATAGACTTCGTAAGAGGATGCGACTTTCCATTTCACAGGTATGGCTGTGTTGGTAATTGTCTTGCCTGAGGCACATAATAAAGATCCCAATGGGTCAGACTTTCCAAAAGTTACTGAATAGTTTGACATATTATGTTTGAGGGTCATTTCGTGCGGTAATCCCGTGGTGAGAGTATAACCGTGTTTTGCTAATTCCTTGGCCAGTGTGATTGGTGTGTAATGTCCATCGGGCAGCAATACGGCTTGATAGTTAGATCCTCCTGTATGCTCAGTGACTATGCCCCTAATCAGGTTATACCAAGAATTGTACGAAGAGCAACTTATGAGCCGAACCTTATGTGCTTTGATGGGGGGATTCAAGTAAGTGGTAAAGTCATTCTTGTCGCTTTCCAAAAAGACGATCATATATTACAGGGGACAAGTCCCCTTCTAGTGATCTGAGCGCAGCTCAGAGCAAATACGCCAAAGCTACGCCTCCTGCCAGCCCTGCGATTCCTACGAAGACCAACTCACTATCTTTTTGTTTCTTAGAAGGCTGGTAGTAATTCTTGAACTGAGGCTTTCTCAACCCCGTCGATGCCGCCGGGTGTGCCTGAGCATAGAGTTTAAAGGCGTAGTCTGTGTTTTCGAAGTTCTTATCCGCCTGCATCCTGTCTTGGTAATTCTTGTCCAACCAATCCCTGTAAGCTTGTCTTTTTTCATTCCAAGCCGCCACGTCTCGCTGATATTTCTCCAGCGCTAAGTCGTGTCTCTTCCTTTCGGCGGCTAAATCTCCGCTTTTGTCGCCTCTGACTAATCTATCCAAATATTGACCACCATAATTAGCCCCCGTGAATGCTAAAGCTGCAATAACTCCACCTGCGACCACGCTAGCCATTATATATTAGAAAATCACAGGGATTTTCACACCGTAGGCAGGTACTTTTCTTTCTGTAGGTAATTTCTTAGCATGATGGCCCCGCCTACGGCAGCGGTCATTTTAGCAAAATTAGCGAAGCTCTTGCTTGGGTCTTCAGTAAAGTCTTCTTTGAGCACTTTCTTACCTACCCAACCAATACCCGCAACGATGGAAGTAATAATAGCTGCTTCTTCAACAGTTTTCAACAACGCGGTCGACATTATATTACAAAGCGAGAAGGTTATTACTCCATTTCAGGGATCTTACTTTTTCTAACAGCCGGCTCCACAGGTGCGTGCACGGGCGCGTGATATGTTGGTGGTTCTACCTTTTGTGATGCCCGCCATTGTAAGTAGAGGCTGCCTGCTGCTATAGCGACTCCTAACGCGCCGATGACGTACCCAGGATTAATAAAGGATTCCTCTTCTTTTTCCTCCACCTTTTCTTCTTTCTTTGCTTTGTTCTTCCTGTTCATCTCCGCGAGCTTCTTTCCGGCAGCGACTCTGCCTGGAGATTTAGCCTTGGTAATCTTCTGCTCCTCTTGGGGCTGCTCTACCTTCGACTCTGGTTCACTCATTTATATCTAAGGACTTGAAGGACTTGATAAGTACTTGAGAATGACTTAAGGACGACTTGGAAATAACCTGGGCGCGACCTGACCAAGTACTTAGGGATGACTTAACTAAGTACTTGAGGCGACTTGATCAGGTACCTCAGCAAGTGCCGCCTGGAAGACCTTTTCGACTTCTCTATCCTTCTTGAAGTCCTTCCAAGAGGCACCAAAGGTGCCCGCAAGTTCCTTCAAGTCGACATGCTGAGCTACGTGCAAAGCCGCAGAGGCGACTGCCATTAACTTACCACACTTCAAAGACAACCACCCGCAGGTTATCTTAAGTTCTTGGGTGATGACATAGTCCTCGCTTATGTCCTTCCGCAGTTGCTCCACGTCGTCTATGGGCAGCGCAAGTCCAAGCAATTTAGTTGCAAGTCGGATAGCGGAGTCTGCTACGGCGTCCGTGGTCTTACTTGCAAGGGCAGCCTCGTACCTCTTATGGAACTTCTTAACTTCCTCTTCTGACAACTTATTAACCTGCTCATGGGTAAGTTCCTTGCCTATCATTTCTTTACACTTCCCCGAAGACACAAGGATGTTGAGTTGTTCCTTGAGGTTACTTTCATCTAACTGTGTGGGGACTTCATCTAAGAGCTGCTCAATGTCCATATATGTTAATGGAATACGGAAACCTCAAAGAGAAGATCATCTTGGAATGTTGGTGCGTTTTTAAATGCCGCATGTAGTCGTGTAACTGTTCCTTGGATATCTCACCGCCGTAGTCGCTTAAGATGGTTTCCAGGTCAGACTTACTTGGAGTATAAAATACTACGAGAGAGCCTATGTTTTCCCTGAAGGGTTTAGAGACACTGGTAAGCTGCTGGGAAAGCAACCAAACGCTGATATTGTCGTGTCTGCCGCTAAAGGCGAGCTTCACTAATTCGGAGGTGCGCCTTTTTACGTCATCCCCGCAGGCGATGTCATCCAGTATGAGGAGTGTCTGTGTATCTTTAGGGAATTGTTTGTGCCAGAACTTCAAATGGCTGGATAACTCGTTAGGGTCTAAGATATCTACGAAGAAGTCGTCATCTTTCACTCCTATGCCCGTCCAGGTGCGGTTATTCACGTAGGTGGGGCATAATAGCACTATGTAGTCGAAGCGGTATCTAAAGGGTCCTAATAGCTGCTCCACGACGAATTGGGTCTTTCCGCAGCCGGTGGGTCCTACTATCAGAGCGTTACAAGGCATGTGATCTGGGTTCATTTATATTTAAACTTATTCGCTAAAATATATGGAGCCAGTGGAAGCAGTGCAAAGAATTGTCGCTGACGCAAAAGATAAAAGAGACATCATAGAAATGCAAAGGGAGGAGATAGACCGGTTAAAAGAGCGCGTGCAGGAGTTGTACGATGAAATGTGCGGTCTGAAGCGTGCAGAACGGTTTGGCGCGCTGATAACGATGGCAACGTGGGCTAAGGAGTCCGTTAAGGACTTCATGCGATATCCCCTGTAGAATGTTGACAATAAGGTTAAATCTTTGTTAAGGATGCCTGGAAACTATTTAAAAAGTGTCTCAGAATGTTGACAATAAGGTTAAATCTTTGTTAAGGATGTTAAATGGAGGCTAAGATACTGTTAAGTATATATGGACTGTTTGATGTGTAAAAAGGTGTTCAGCACCAAACAAAGACTGCAATACCATGTTCGGCATGGAGTTTGCACGAAGAAGCCAATTAGTAAGGTTTGTAAGGATTGCGGTAAGGAATTCAGCACCGTTCAAAAGATGCAACAACATCAGGATAAACGCATTTGTGGGCTTTGTAAGGACTGTAATAAGGAATTCCACAACCCCTTCGAAATGCAGCAGCATCTGAAAAGGGGCGTCTGTAATCGAACCAGACAGTGTAGTTTCTGTAATAAGATACTTAGTAGTCGTCAACGTTTACAGACGCACCGGAGAACGCATGAAGTGAATTATAGGTTTCTCTCCCGCGCTTACGACTTGGAAGGCGTGGATTGCTACCAATGTGCGGATTTGATGTGTCGCTGCCCGCATAAAGAGGATTACTTAAGGAATCGCATAGATTACCATAAGAAGATAGTCCGTACTTTCCCCTCTTTTGAACGCGCCGAAGGCGTTCCATGGACTAAAAGGGAGTATTGGAGGCAGGAGTGCGATCGTTGTGGTTGTGTTAGAGAAGAGGAACATATCTTCAACTGTCTTAACAAAGATTTAACCTAAACGTCAACATTCTGAGACACTCTTTGAAATAGTTTCCAGGCATCCTTAACAAAGATTTAACCTTATTGTCAACATTCTGAGACACTCTTTGAAATATATGATACGCAATAGCATTTCTTGGGGCCTTTAATAGTAAAGCAGGGTTTGTGCAAAGAGTCTCAAATCCTGATCTTATTTTTCTTGTTGTTTGTTAGGGATCAACAATACCTCAACAAATCAACAATAAAAATAAGGACCCCTTTTAAAGGAGGTTGCAGGATAATGAATAAGAATAGGAACCCCTTTGAAAGAAGAGCGGTTCTTGTGTCCCAAGAGATGTCGTAGCAAAGTACGACTTGCGCAAAGAGTCTCAAATCCCATTCTTATTTTTCTTGTTGTTTGTTAAGTATCATCAACATTTAACAAAACAACAATAAAAATAAGGACCTCTTTTTAAAGGTATATGCTAGCCTACGCAGCCGCATTCTTTGGAGGATTCCTAATCGCCCTTTCAATATATGGACTGTATTACATGCGAACTACCAAGCGACTGCATAATCCCTGAAACCCCCGCAATTCGTGAGGAGAAAAAATACACCTGCCTTCATTGTGGCAAGGTATTCCCCGAAGGATCCTTTGTGGGACATTGGTGCTCCGCGGATCCTAAAGCGCAGCGGACTTTAGCAGACGCGCTAGTAAGCTGAGGAACGAAGCTTAGCTATGCAGAGGACTCTCAGGCTCATACTTGACTACGTCAAATACCCACCTGCCATCCTTTTTACCATGACTCATGACATGGGTAACGTCCTGCCCTTCGATGGCGTACCTTATCCTATCGGGCGCCCAAAGGGTGTATGTTCTTTTTTTATTCTTTAAGACCAAACGCAGGCGATCGATGTCTTCGAAGACCACGTAATTCTTTATCTCGTAGATTTCCCCTACGGTCAAATCGCGCCAGTGCGTTTGTATGAACTTTAACTCGTTAAATTTATCCTTATCCATTATACCTATGGAATATTCTCAAATGCGTTGCCAGAGTCTGCGCGCTTTTAAAGCGCTTGCAGCACCACCTACATGGCAGGCGAATTCCTTGTGCATACTTCGTGATCTCCCTGCAAATGACATCGTAGTCGCTGCTAATCATTACTTTATAACCGTTTTCTTCATACCTCTGTAAGAGGCGGCGTTGATCCTCGGATAATACCCCGTTGCCTTTTGGAGTCTTCAGCTCGATGCAGAAGCCACGGTAATGGGTGTGCGCATTCAGGATGAGCAGGTCGGGTTGCCCTCGCTGATATCCTTTCTGCCAGCACTTTATGCGCTTTCCATCCGAATCCTGCAGTTCGCCTAGACCAGGGGTCACGAGCATTTGGGGGTAAAACCTGCGGATGTAATCAACCACTTTCTTATGCAGGTCGAATTCATTTTCGATCTTAAATACCAACTTGTTTGGACCGTCAAACCGCTTTTCTATTGCATATCGACCGTCCTTACGCAGCGCGGGTAGGACTTCCTCAAAGACCCAATCACGAAACTCCACAGCTTTGGGTAGTTTGGAGCTAAATATCAGTTCGTACAAACCAGGTTCGGATATAAACACGGAATGTGGTTGCGTAGTAGGGGAGCGGTGATTTGAAGCCCCTTGTAGATCAACCCATCTTTTCTGGTATTTCTCAGATACGTGTGCTCTAATTGCATCTCTAGGGCGCTCATAGCCCAACGCCAAAGCCACCTCCTTTGCTTTAAAGTAAGGCTTGTCGCCTTGCACTATGCATTGCAGTTTGGTTTCGTTGTTTTGAAATACGCGAAGCATATTATACGTAAGGAATATTTTAATAGGCAACGCTCTTTAGCTGATTCATTTCCACGCTCAGTTGCGCGTCAGACACCACGAAAACGTAGCAGTTTATTTTGTCGCCGTCGCTCGCACTGGCGTTCTTGGTGCGCTTGATCTCCAATGTTATACCATCCTGGGTGTTTACTAGACGTAAACCCTGGCCATGTAGGTCTTCGTCGTTAATGGTGCGCATATCGATCCATAACGCATATTTATCCTTAAAGAATTCCTCAGGGCTAATTTGGTCGCCAAACTTGCGCATTGCCTCCCTGTACACGTCTGCGGGCTTTATTCCCTGCGAGTAGACCTTGTTTGGAACCCCGTTAATATTCACGCCGACGTTAGTAATGTTGGGGTTATGAAAGGCTTCGGAGTCGCGCTTACCGGCCTCGTAGGGTTTGGCGAACACCAGCATCAACCCCGTGAGACTTCTTCGAGGGAGGTTAATGCTTTGGTTGATAACCTCATCCGTCTTATCCAAGAAGCTAAATGTCTTATACATCACTACGTGGTCGTAAAGGAATGCCTTTCCGGCGCTATATTCCATGCCAGCGCTACGGGCCAGCTCTTCGCTGTATACCGTTTCGTACTGTAGCTCTAAGTTGGTAATAGAGTATGGGGTTGTTGTGGTAAGTGCAGTGCTTAGCCCACCAATGATGTTATTAGCATCTGCTAAAGTTACTTCAAACTGTAACTCGGATAACTGTCTTGGGTAATACACACCGTGATTCGTAATCACTTCAAAGTCCAGTGGTATGACATACTTGCTACCATAGGCGGTCTTTATTCGCTTTGCGTCTGCCACTGCGGTTTCTCCGCTACCGTCAGTAGGTTGCGTTTTCGTAGGTGTGCGGACCTTACGTAGAATGACACTACCAATTCCTTGTTCTATCCTTTGCGCGCGGTCAAAGGCTGTCAACCATAAGTCTTTGTACGTGGTATACAGATCGTACCTATTTAAGTCCAGCAAGGATTCCCCGGCGAACTTTACGCGCATCTTAGAAACAATGTTGCGACCCACGTTGTTAACGATAATCCTTTCATCTGTGGGGCTTGACTGTACCGCTAGGTCAAACCTCAAAGCCAAGGTGCCAGGAACTAAGACTAGGTTATCCGTTAGGCGGGGCACGCCTACGTACAAGGTTTCTCCTGGTTTTGCGCTAGAAGGTGTGAATGTGACCCGGTGAAAGGTGCGTTCTGCCTTTAGTCCGCCAACCTGCTTAGGTAATACGTTGGGATTTAACTTTGAGCTTATCATATATAATGGAAGTAGAAGGAACGGATTTTGACCCCCTTACCGAAGAAGGTCAAGTAGACATTAACGACGACGAATTTGACGCATGGACTCAAGGTGCGGAAACCGATCCCCTAGTTTACGACGCAGCCTTAGAAAACAAGTATGGTAGTAGATGGAAAAGCGCTAAGGCCGCCTTAAGACGCATGTGGGAATCAAGGAACCGCGGCAGCCCCGTCCCAGAGTACTTGGAACTTCAAAACTTGGAGCAGCCGGAGGCAGGCACGCGGGAAACCGTAGGGTGGGCAATGGAAGAACTAAGGATGCGTTATTCCCACCTTGAGGCTGACGACATAAAGCTCACAGAGCGCGGAAACAAAGTCCTAATAAGCGTTAGAGACCTGAGGTATCCCGACAAGGACCGCTGGACGAAGCCACAGCTTCTTTTCGACGAAAGTGGCTCGATTAAGGTTAACGTGGCAAGATTAAGGGGCTTCCAAGTGGCTACCCGGAGCGCTTTAGAGCGGCTGGGGACCTTAAATGAAAGGGTCGCGCTAGAAAAGCGCGCTATGGAACTGCAAAAGACGTTAAAAGAAAGGGAGGTAGAATACGCAAAGCAAACTCAGCTAATTGTCGATGCTGAAAAAAAGTTCGGTAACGAAAGAATGATGGAAATGAGAAACCAGTTGGATAAAGCCCTGCGGGAAAGGGATAAAGCGCAAAGGGACCTGGAGGAGGCTAAAGGCTCAGGCGCCTCCGTTGAGGCGCTGCGAGAAACGTTGGAAGAAAGGGAGGAAGAATACATGAAGCAAAACCAACGGCTTGCCGACGCACATAGGAGGGAAGTCGAATTTAAAAATCAAGAAATAAGTGAGCTGGTAGACCAAAGAACCCGAATTCGGCGTGAAAGGAATCAAGCACAAAAGGCTCTTAACCTCGCCCTGCAAGAGTTAGACTTAAGAAGCGAAGATGCTAATGACCTACAAACCACCATAGCCGGCTCTTTAGTGGAGCGGCAGCGGTTAATGGCTGAAATTAATACTAAGGAGGAACAAATCCGGCAAAGAGATCAGGCTATTGAAGACCTGGAGGGGCAAATAGAGCGGCAGCAAGAAGTAATCGAGGACCAAACTCGTACCGAGGAAGAAAGGGAAGCAGCTCAAAAGGAAGTAGATACGCTCGAAATACGCCTTGCGGAATTGCGGGCTCAAAAGGAAAACCTGGAAAAAGAGCTGGGGCTTACCACCAAGGAAAAGGTAAAAAGAGCCCTTTTGAAGTATGGCGTTCCACTGGCATTTGCGGTCGCTATTTCAAGCGTAGTAGGCGTGATCTTGTCCGCGCTTAAGGCTACAGGCGCGGGCGTAAAGAAATTAGGCAATGGGCTGACGGACTTGGGAAAAAAGATGGCAGCCGGTCTTCCTGGGCTGCTGGGTTCGGTCGTTTCCTTGGCACTTAGGGCCGGCGGCGAACTGTTGAAGTTTGTGGGGAATAACATTTGGATATTAGTCGTCGCTATTGGGGTGGTACTCCTGAAGAAGATGAAGGGTTAATCTTATCAGGCTTATCGTCGTCGGGTACCCGAGGCATCCTCGACTGGGGATAAGTAAAGATAGTATTCGCGCCGCCTTGATAATGCGGAACTAACGGTATGGCGGTCATAGTGCAAATCGTCTTATGATTCCAAGCAGCGTCGGGGAAAGGAGTAATGACCGGAGCAACGTTCGTTCGAATGCTGCCTTCACTTGGGTAAAATTGAAGCTTCGCATATTCGCAATTAACTATCATGTGAAAGGTTACTGGCGTTATGTCTTCCGTGCTATTCACAGGGGGTTCCGACGTAAAATGAGCCGAAATCCTATTATTATCTTTCGTCCTATAGGGTGGTAATGGGTGATCGTTCTCATCAACAATCCTAAAGCCGGCATTGCATGAGTACCCCGTCGTAATGCTAATGGTGCACACGACTACCCCCAAACCCCCAACCCTTACCCACAACCCAGTTTCATGCCATTTCTTAGCGGCGTAAAGCTCCTCCCCTAAGTAATGAAGAAACCAATCTTCTTTTACATGTGGATTCATATATTTAAAGGCTCATTACCGTAAGAGTACTAATGGTCTTGTGATTATAAGACTCATGCCTTTGGTTTTCTATGCTATTTACGCAAACGCTCCCGGTGTCGTCTACACGCATTTGCAGCTTTACTTTCCCATGGCAATCAGCAACCATATGAAAAGTCCAAACGGAATGATTTTCGGAGCTCCTGGGGTTAGGCTCTACTGAAAAATGCGTAGGCTCCCTGTTATTCGTTTTCACGCGCATAGGCTGCAGTACGCCATTCTCATCCAGGAACCTAAAGCCCACGTTGGCATGGCTGCTCGTGCCAATGCAAATGCTGCATATTATCAGCTTCTTTCCCGAGTAGTTCAAATTCACAGACATCCCCGTGACATCAACCCAAGATGCCTGGGTGTATTTTTTCTCGCCTGTGTAAGTCGTATAAACACAATGTACTCCAGCTACGTAGGGGTTGTTCATCGCCATATATAATAACTCAGACCAACACCCGCGACTGCTAGGCCGGCTTTTAATAAGTTATGGTCATATTCCTCTTCTTTTTTAGGCGCTCGGTATACTTCTTTTGTTAGCTGCACTTTCTTAGGTGGTTGCGTATGGTGCACTTTTTTAGGCTGTTCAACAAAGTGCCTTCTAAGAGTGTCAGAGTTCACGTCGTTCACCCCAAACTTCATATCCTTAGTAGCTCGTTGAAGTTTGTTGTTGTATCCTACTACAGAACCAGTATTTATAGATAAATTACTAGGCATTAACCAACAACCCGGGGCTACGGCATAGTCCAACCTCGCCTTAGAATTTTGTATAGCTAGTTGGTAACGCTGTACGCCCTTGCTAATGTCGCCCTCCAAGATTGAACTTTCGAATAGAATCAAAGCTTCGGCTCGCGTCTCTTCTGCGGCGCCGGTATTTCCAATTATGCTAGATCGGGTATTTACTTGGGCTCCCAAAATGGAATACACGTAAGCTTCTATGCTGCGATTCAAACGGGCAAGGCCGGCTCTAGTTAGTCCTTTACCTTCTGGGGGTATAAAGTTAAAGTATTGCTTCGTTTGCTCGTCGTTGGTAATTTTGATAATCAGTGGATTGGCCCCGGCATACTTACCGCCCTCGTCTTTGAACAAAGGCCCATCCCTGACTTCCTTAGTAGTTTTGGTATTTGGTTCGAAGAAGGTGCTGCTGTCGTAGGTTTCTTTGTGATACCCAGTGTCCCACTGCAACCGCAGCGTATGCACTTCCTTATCGCTTAGCTCGTGCCCACCAATCCCCCAATAAGCCCAAACGTGTCCCAGCCCATTGTTAGCGCCCACGGTGCACCTGAAATCCTTCCCTACAACACCAAACTCCTTACAAAGTCTGTCGTAGGCTGGAAAGTCGTATTTGTTATCTCTTGGATAGAACGCAGCATCTCCTGGCAGCGCAATAACACCCATCTCATGCAGTATTCTTCTAACCGTGAAGTGAAAATGAAACATAAATATTGAATTCTTCATCAAGTTTGCACTTACACCACAGCCGCCAGTGGCACACCAAACCGCAAAGTTCAGCTGCTGCGGCCAATAACGCATGTTAGGACCACTTAACCATTCATGAGATTCCTTAGCGGTGGTATGAATAATGGGCACGTTTTTGAAGATATCTCGCACCTTTAACGGAAAGGAATGGTTGTTAGAGATCCGCATGTTCAACGTTAGGTCCAAGCTTGGATGTTCATCAAATGAAACCGCGGGTATTGGATAAGTACTGCTGCCCAGCAATAATTCCTTTGACCAACCTTGCACGGGTTTAGGCTTAGGATGCTTCAGCTGAGAGTCTATCTGATCGACCAGCGTAGGTTTCAAATCCTCATTGCTGTACATTCTTTCGCCGTTGAAGTAAATCCCATCGGGTCTCCTTTCGAACTTACTAGGGTCTGCATGCGGAAACATCTTCCTAAAGGCCCTCCAATTCCAGTAGTCCCTGTTGTCGTGATGTGGCTGCTCCTCAATATCATTCCCAAAAGCGTCGTACATTAGTATATATAATGGATGTTATACCATCAGCACCTCCACTTTATCCTGATTTACCTAGGGAGGGACCTAACGAATTAAACGCGGAAAACTTTAGGCTCAACAAAGCAAACCTAATCCTGGCTTACTTGGAAGGGCAGGCAAAACTATGAAAATGTTAGGAAGAAGTACGCCAGAGCCCGGAGTACGCTGCATAAGATTGCGATAACTTCGGGGTCCATATCCGTTGTGTTAACAGGCTCTGGCGTTGCTACTTCGCTTACTGGGCCGGGAATAATCGTTGGAGTTCCTTTGGCCGGCGTTGGGGCAGCCTGTGGTATTATCTCGGCTGTTGCTACGGGTATTATGAAACAGTTGTCAAGCAAAATATCCAAGCATGACACGACAATAGCTCTGTCAAGGGCTAAAGTAAATACAATTACCGATCTTGTCTCAAAGGCTTTGCGTGACAGAAAGATAGACGACGTAGAATTCTCGCTTATTCTGGCCGAAGAGGAAAAGTACGAGAAATTAAAGACGGACATAAGGAATAAAAAAACAGTCGTAAAAGATCTTTCCGAGGAATCTCGCAAAAAGATCTACCAGGAGGCAAAAGAAGAGCTTCAAAGAAAGCTTGCTCAGTAAACATCTGCTTTGAAAAGAGCGTGACAGGATTTCGTTTACATATCGAACGACAGTCTGGAAATTACGCGTAATATTTATGCTAATTACTCATCTTATGGCATAAGATTCACTATCTTCTTGGAATCCATCCTAATAGGGGGTGGTTGGGGTCTATTTTGTAAAATATTTCGTAGATTACGTCAGGGTAATAAGGAATATCCTTATCCAGCCGACAAAACATCCACTCAGCTCTGCTCATATCAGAAACCTCGGGAATAGACTTACCAGTAATTTCAGACAAAAGTAGAGGGAATAGCTTTGTAATATTTCCCTAGTTTTAATTTTTTCAATGTCTTCCGTAGACTTTGTGGGGCTGGCTCTTCTAAGTGGTCTATGATTTTCTTCTTTACTTCGTTGTCTAAATATACCGGTCGATAACCTTGGATATGACTCATCCAGTCTCTAAAGTATTTTATTCTCTTATAAGGTGTTTTCTTACGACCTCCATTGGCGTAATACTGCTCTCTGGTAGCATTTGGTACGGCATTACGAATATTCTTACCACACTCGTAACACTGTGCTGACGTGTCGTCTTCTATTTGCATTTTCTTACCACAACACCAGAAACCCTTGGGCTTGGGTATGTTAACTTTGGATCTTAGGTAAATTATACAGAAGTCATTGGTGAACTTTTTACATTCATGCATCGTATATCCAACAAATATTTTAACTTTCGCGCTACCAAAATACCTGCGCACGGATAATTCCCGCGGGGGACGCGTGTTTTCGGAGGGGCCTTTGACGCCTGTAATACCCGCGAAAATCGGAGCTTAGCGTTTTGGATTTCGCGAGTCCCCCTACCTGCTGCTCTATGACCCCTAACTCAATCTTTTCACCATTGATTTTACATGAAGTTAAAAGTTAAATAGTAAAATATTTTTATATGATTTGAGTGATGCATCGTGGAGATATCAAGGTTTATACTTCCAGTATGTTAATGAGTGTGATGTCATAGGAGGCATTATTAAATATACGAAAAATTTACTGGGGTAGTAAAATATCCTGTATGAAACATAATTATCTTACTCATACTTATCTTACTTTTCTCATAGTAATCAGTATTTTGATTTTAAAATGATGACAAATAAACCCAAATGCCTACTGTGACATCACACTCATTAGCATACTTGAAGTATAAACCTTGATATCTCCAAGATGCATCACTCAAATCATATAAAAATATTTTACTATTTAACTTTTAACTTCATGTAGAAGCAATGCTGAAAACATTGAGTTAGGAGGTCATAGGCACTTTAACGATTGCTTTGGACTCGGCTCTGAATAATGGTTGTTCTGGACAGCCTGTCTTACATGTGACGATGTTTTTATGTTTCACTCTAGAACAATAGTTATTTGAATATCGCCATATTTCGATTCGGTGTTTTGCTTATAAGTGATGCTAAAATAAAACGACTTTTCTCAATGCTCTGTCTTCGTTTGTTCCAGGTAATCAGTACTGCTGTTCTCTGTCTCTTGCTTGCCGTTGGTGTGGGTGGTGTTGCAAAATTATGGAAGCTTATATTATAATAAAAAAAAATTGTTAGCAAGAGGTGAAAAGAAAAGAAATGAATAGATTCGGTTACTCGATTGGTTTGTCCAATTTTGAATCTGTAGACCTCGATTAAAAGTTATAAATATTTCTAGTGTAGGACACGAATAAGCGGTCATTCTGTCAGTCAGACTTAAATTAAGGCGTTTTTAGATTTATAAATTTGTTAAAGTCGGGTTACTAAAGTAAGTCCTTGTATTGTAAAAATAAATAGTCATTTTGTAAAGTATGCAAACGAAAATCAATGGGTCATCACCTTGAATACTGAAGCACAAACATTGAACCAGGAAAAGAATAATCTTATTCTCACCTTAATTTAAACAACTTACTGCATCGGACGTCACACTAGAGTTTATTTCATGACACCCCGTGTTCAGTACGACGTAAAATAAATATTTATTTATAAAGAAACGGTTAAAGATCCAAGTTTACCTTTGAGCGGCTTGCTACTCAGTGTATCCGTGCCTAAATAATTTGTTTTTTTCACGGTCTTTAGCCGGCTATTTTCGAAAACGCTTTTCAAACACTCGAAGCCGGATGTTTTCGTAAACGCTGACGTCGCTAAAGAAAAGAGATCGCAGGCTCAGGAACTATGTGCATGCTCATTTAGCTCCTATGAGCGTTTTCGTGTCGACGGAACATTTTCGCGTAAACGGTCGAAAACGATGAGAGTTTACACGAAGCCGCAAGATTTGGTTTTTTTCATTAGACAATTTCATACTAAACGCCAATCAAAACAGAAAAAGAAGTGTCACTAATGCAAGCTACGATGTTTGCTTTAAGGTGGCTGCCTACTTTTGAACGTTCGATTTGAGCCCACGATGAGCGCGCGCTCAAAAACCGCTGAAAAATCTACAAGATTTTATTGAAGAATCATACGCGTTTTGAGCTTCAACAGGGCAAAACCCTCAAATTTTGCACGGGACTCTATGTTTTTTGATAGCTCATTCGAAAAAACTCCTTAAAATCTAGGTTATATCAACATTTTAGGAAAAGTTTAAATCAGGAACACGTGAAAAAATAGATTTTTGTAGGGATTTTTGTTCGACTTTATGAGATTTTTTAAGAGCACCGAAACTACAAAATATGACAAATCAATGTATCTCTCTGTCTTTTTGTCGAAAATATCCATGTATTATTGTAGAATGATTGACTAGCCTTCATTCATGCAATCATATAGTCTGCAAATAACTATTATCTTATTAATCTTAATTTTTTTCTAATCACTTCCGGTGGCGCAATTTTTACTCCAAAAGCTCGTGCGTAGGCTTCCATTAAATGCTGATTATCTCGAAAACGAGCTCGGGACACCCTATTTTTCTTTCCAGATTTGGAATCAGCATTAAATTTCAATTCGGAAAATCGAAGTTTTAAAAAAAGCTTAAATCAATTTCCAAAAGTAGGCAGTCACCTTAATTCTCTGTTTTTATTGAGCAATGTGTAATTCCTAATAAGACGTATCGTAGGTTAATCGATAATCTAGTTTTCGCTCGATAATGTTTGGTAGTAAGTTGTATGGAAAATGTTGCTAGTTATATCAGCCCATCTACATTATCATCATGATATTATCATCATCATGCATCATCATGTATCATCATCATCATGCATCATCGTTATTATGTATCGTCACTATCATGTATCATCATCATCATGTATCACCATCATGCATCATCATGTATCACCATGCATCATGTATCATCATCATGCATCATCATGTATCATCATCATGTTTCATCATCATGCATCGTCGTTATTATGTATCGTCACTATCGTTTGCGTTGGATTCGGGGCATGTGGGGTCGACGTCTAACCTCGGCCTTAGTATTATATTTTAGTATCATATTTTAGATCTTATTAACATACTTTGGATTTTATTACTATAGCTTCATATTTTAGCTTTTAACCTAAATTATTTATTATCTTATATTTATTAGGGCTCCTATTGATAGCAGTTATACATTCCATGTAACTGAAGGGATTACCCTGTTTAAATAAAAGTGTTCATTCATTCATCATGTATCATCATCATCATGTATCATCATGTATCATCATCAATATGGTATCAACTTCATCATGCATCATCATTATTATGTATCATCATGTATCATCCTCATCGTCATTTATCATCATGTATCTTCATCATAATCATGTATCATCATTAGTCAGTTATCATTAATCAGTTTTAATCAACATTTCCAAAAGTAATGAAACCACATGCGAATGATGATCAAAAAAGGTGAAGCTATTTTTATGCTTCGACAGAGCGTGGAGTGGTAGCTCCGAAGCCAGGAGCTCGAAGGTGCGCACTCTACTCCCTTAGACATCAGTGCTCCTTATTGCGAGTATTTGAAGCTAAAGCTACACAACAAAGAGAAGTGGAAAAAATACGTGGAGATAAACAGAATTACCGAAAATAGGAAAATTTGGAAAATATTTTAATGTCGTGACGGTTATCATGGAAGCACTCTCCGTCTGGGGCTGTGTTGGTCACGTTAATTCACCTACCCGCCCTTGGGGGTAGGCTGGATGGTGAGAACAACGTCCGGACTAAGGAGAATTTAACAATTTTTAACCCTAGAGATGGGTCAATGCCAATTCTTTTGACCATATTTCTTCCCTTCAGGAAGCACTCTTTTGGCTTTGGAGTCGTGTGTGTCAGTGAATTATTATCAATTATTATTCAACGACTAGGCGAATGGGGGGGGGGGGGGGGGGATAATTTTTGTTGCAATATCATGAGGATTTACTAATTTCTTAAGAGTCACTATATTTAATAGTGGTTGATACTCTCTTACTTTTGTTTGATCCCCCCAGATCTCCCCCTCCAATAGTCCCTTCACAGTTCCATGCGCTATCTTGAAAGGTAGCCGTGACCATGTAATGATAAAGATGTGAATAATTGCAGCTCACCGTTCGTCTCGCTTCTATGCAAAGGCACGGCTTCCTTTCAAGATGACACAGGGAACTGTGTGAGGAAGGAACTATTGTCTAAAATGCGTGATCCTTTTCCCTTAATCCCCGATGCCCCGATCCCCGGTCCCTTATCGTAACAAACCCGTGTCCCTCTTTTCATGGTCTAAATATGATTTTGGTTGATATATAACTCTTTTTAATCGAACAACTATCCTTTACCGGCGGCCCACGCATTAAAAACAAACCTTTTTGAAACAGCTGTGCACAGGTGTTAACTTAGACGGAGTCTGATTATGCTGTGTTTGATTACTCCGAAAGACATTTTTTAGAGGTTGTTACAATATTAGCTTACGCAGTTGTAATTAGATACTTAGAGAAGTGATTGTTTGATTAAACAGGCATAACTATTTCCCCACCAACACGAACACGTCTTGAAACATGGTGTCAGAAATAAATTGGAAATAACGCTTCCAAAGTAGCTGAAAAAACCGTCAAGTTCCTACTGCCGAGGCATTGAAGAAGTAATATGTCAAGTAAGGAGGAAGCTTCGACCAGCAGCGGTCCACGAGGACCAATATTCACGTCGCATTTTCCGGTACCAACGCCGATGAATACCAAAGGAGATCAAGTAAACAATTGGGACTTCTTTAAACAACAGTGGGAGGACTACGAAGTCGCAACCGGACTGTACCAGCAAGACCCAAAGTTACGACTAGCAACGTTTCGCTCTGTAATGGGGAAGGAATGTCTGCAAATATTCCTTAATCTCAAGTTAAGTGACGAAGAAAAGAACGACGTAAACACATGCTTAAACGCGCTAGAAGCCTACTTCAAACCAAAGCGCAACGTGGTGTACGAACGATATCTGTTCAACAGCTGTACTCAAGGCCCAGAAGAAACCGTAGATAGCTACGTAAATCGCCTTAGAAAATGCGCTTCATCATGTCAGTTTGGTCCGTTAACGGAAGAGCTTATCAGGGATCGACTCGTTCTTGGTATACGAGAACACGCAACAAAACTACGTCTTTTAAAAGAGGACAGTCTAGATCTCAACAAAGCCCTCAACATTTGCCGCTCAAGTGAATTAGCTAGCAGTCAGTTAAAAGCCATGAGTCTAGTGGATAAGACAAATAACGAAGAAATCAATGAAATACGAGAACGGAAGCCTAAATCTCCAAGCAAGCCAAGTGACAAGTACAACAACAGACGTTCCCACAGAACGCCAAGCGAGGACAGTAAACGAACTACAAGTCGACGAACGAGCAGTTACAAGTGCTACCGCTGTGGTGGTTCTCAGAAACACAAGTTAGAAGACTGCCCCGCCTATGGCCGTGAATGCAAAACGTGCAAGAAACAAAACCATTTCGCGTCTGTGTGTAAATCGAGGTCAAGCAATGTCAAAGTGATGACAGCTGAATCAGGAGAATCAGAAGAAGGAGAATACTCATCCGACGAATTCACGTTGAAGATTGAAGAAGTTGGTTCGGTGAAAACGAAGGGCAAGCAGCTTTTTGCAAAGCTTGAGTTTATGAACACCAATTCCAGTTATAAAACGGATTTGGACTGCCAACTAGACACAGGAGCGACCTGTAACGTAATCAGCCACAAGGATGTAGCAATCATCAACCAAGACGGTAATCCGACGCTCAAGCAAAGCAATGTCAAACTACGATTGTTTGATGGATCAGTCATGGAAACATTAGGTGAAGTGACACTTAAGGTCAACGAAAAACATTGCTTCAAATTTCAGGTTGTCAACGGAAACCACAAACCAATTTTATCAGCCGAGACATGCCAACAATTAGATCTAATCAAGTTAAACATCGATCATCAAGTCCACGCGGTTCAAGAAACCGGAACTCTGCCCCTAACTAAAGAAAGTATCTTAAAAGATTTTCGAGACGTCTTCGAAGGATTGGGAAACATTGGTAACGCTACAATCGCAGTTGACCCAGATGTCACGCCAGTTCAACACGCGCCTAGAAGAATCGCAGTTACGCTTCGCCAGGAAGTCAAAACAAAGTTAGCTGAACTCGAGAAAAGGAAAATCATCGTCAAAGAGACAGAACCCACCGAATGGATCAGCAGCATGGTCGTTGTAGCCAAACCTGGAAAGATACGAATCTGTTTGGATCCCAAAGATCTAAACAAAGCGATCAAACGACCCAAATACCAAATGCCTACGATGGACGAGATGCTACCCAGACTCGGCAAGGCCAAAGTCTTCACAACGTTAGACGCAAAGGATGGGTTCTACCAAATCGGTTTGGACGAAGCTAGCAGTAAGCTTACAACCTTTTGGACCCCATTTGGCCGTTACAGATATCTACGCATGCCTTTTGGCGTCAGCTCAGCCCCAGAGGAATTCGAAAGCACCCTACACGAGCGACTGGGAGACCTAGAAGGCGTGGAAGTGCTCCGCGACGATATGTTAGTGGTCGGTTACGGTGACACATTAGCAGAAGCCAACAAAAACCATGACGAAAATCTGCTACGTCTGCTCAAGAGAGCAAGACAGATCAACTTAAAGCTGAACAGCAAGAAGCTCATCATGCGGAGAAAAGAAGTGAAGTTCATGGGACACATCTTGTCATCCACCGGACTCAAGCCAGATCCAGATAAGGTCAAAGCAGTGACCGAAATGCCAAAGCCTACCAACAAGCAAGAGACACTCAGCCTACTAGGCTTTGTAAATTATCTCTCCAAGTTTCTCCCTCGACTATCAGAAGTCGCACTGCCTCTTCGTGAACTAACCACAAAGAATGCAAGATTTGTGTGGTCACGCCAGCACGACAAAGCCTTCTCAGAAGTTAAACAACTCGTGATTGCGCATCCAGTACTCAAGTACTATGACATGAGCGAAGAAGTCACTATCCAATGTGATGCTAGTGAGAAAGGCCTCGGAGCAACCTTGCTTCAAAACGGCCAACCAGTAGCGTTTGCATCCCGAACTCTCACACCAGTTGAGCAACGCTACGCACAAATCGAAAAAGAATGTCTTGCAATCGTCTTCGCTTGTGCAAAGTTCAGCCAGTACATCACACGGAGAGAGCTGATAACAGTAGAATCAGACCACAAACCTTTGCAAGCGATCTTCAAGAAATCCTTGTTAGCAGCACCCAGCAGGTTACAGAGGATGATATTACGCCTACAGCGATACAACCTGAACGTAACTTACAAGCCAGGACAACAAATGTACGTGGCAGATCACCTCTCACGAGCCTTCCTCGCAGACCAAGGAGAACCTGGAGACGAGTTCCAAGTGTTTGCGCTAGAACTAGAAGGAATCAACCCCCTCGACAATGTAAAGGTCACAAGTGAAAGGTTAGCGCAACTACAAAAAGCCACAGAGCAAGACCCTACAATGCAGTCACTTAAGAATACTATACTAATAGGATGGCCTGACGTACGTGACAAAGTACCAGTAGCTATCAGAGACTACTGGCATTTCCGAGAGGAACTGACACTCCACAACGGCATCTTATTCAAGAATCAACGCATCATCATACCTCGAGCCCTCAGATCTGAAGTAGTCGCGAGGTTACACTCAAGTCATCAAGGAATCGAGGCGTGTGCAAGGAAAGCACGAGATCGCGTTTACTGGCCAGCAATGAACCACGACATCGAAAATGCAGTAAAGGCTTGTCATGTGTGCTCAGAATATCAACCAAGTAACCCCAGCATGCCAATGCAGTCGCACGAAATACCCGACAGACCTTGGAGCAGACTAGGCACAGATCTTTTCACGCTGCAGAACAGAGACTATATAGTCTTGGTAGATTACTACTCAGACTACATAGAAATAAGTCCTCTGAAAGATACAACCTCAGCATCCATTACCAAGTTTCTGAAGGAACAGTTCAGTCGACATGGGATACCCGATGTGCTGGTATCCGACAACGGGCCTCAATACGTCAGCAACGAGTTTGCTGAATTCGCAAGAGACTGGGAGTTCAAACATGTCACCTCATCGCCATACCACCCAAAGTCAAATGGAAAGGCGGAATCAGCAGTGAAAGTAGCCAAGAGCCTGCTCAAGAAAGCCATGCAAGACCGTAAAGATCCGTGGTTAGCCTTGCTAGATTATCGGAATACCCCCACTCAAGGAATGCAGAGCAGCCCAGTACAGCGCTTGATGTCTAGGAGAACAAAGACACTAGTCCCCATAGCAACTAACCTTCTGTATCCCAAAGTAGCGGAAGGTGTGACAACCAAAATCCACCTTAAGCGCCAGAAAGCCAAAAGTCACTACGACAGACATGTAAAGGTCCTACCAGACCTAGAAATAGGCCAAGAAGTAAGAGTAGCGCCAAACCAGAGAGGCAAGCCCTGGGAAGTAGGGAACTGTAAAGAGAAACTCTCAGACAGGTCATACCTAGTTGAGTCGAACGGAGAGTTACTTCGCCGAAACAGACAGCTTTTAAAGCCCGTCGACGAAGCACCGAAAGAACCAGCTAGTGACACACAAGCATCACCAGAGGCAGACAGTGCAAGGACACCTCAAGTTCTACCTGCGTCAGAACCCGCGGTCAATCCACCTGTACTGCGAAGAAGTCAGAGAGTGGTTAAGAAACCTGATCGGTTTACTTGACTACCGAACATTTATAGGACATTGATTTTGTTACAGTTGAACTTTAATATCCATATAATCATTTCGTAGTTTAGTCAGCCATTTTGTTTGGTCATTTATTTTTTAAATCTTTAAAATTTTTCTATATCATCCCAGCCATGTATTTCAAACATTATAAAAGGGGAGATGTTACAATATTAGCTTACGCAGTTGTAATTAGATACTTAGAGAAGTGATTGTTTGATTAAACAGGCATAACTATTTCCCCACCAACACGAACACGTCTTGAAACAGAGGTAGTGACAAGGAACAATTGTGTTGGATATTGAATATTTCAATTTCATCTTTTTAATCTAGAGCACTCAAAAAATAATAAACTATTGGATAGCATAATGAAGCCAAAAATCCTGCAGTAAAATTTACCGATATGCGTCAAAAGCACAAATAATGATCTGTTTTTCCACAGGGAGACCAATTTAGATAATGGTGGAAATAAAATCGGAAGATCAAATAATTATTATTATTATTATTATTATTATTATTATTATTATTATTATTTGTAATTCGAGGTCAAGATAATGTCCTCTGTAATACGAAAGAGTAAGAAAAATGAAAGATGCACTAGAATATTTTCGCGCTTGCCTTTGTTTTCCTATATAATTCCCCTATGGTATCTGATGTCGCTCTTATGTATATATACTCTGACAAGGTAGTAAAGTACAGTCGCCATCTTTGAAAAAAACAGCACAATTTCAATCACGATTTCACCGTTAGTCTTTTAAACCTCGAACTCCACCAAAAACTTGACCAAAATGATTCCTACGATGGGGCATTCATAAAGTAAGTTTTGTCCCGAAAAAGTACACGGAAATCTCCCAAATTACTCTTTCGTATTATGGAGGACATTATCTTGACTCAAGAAACAAGTCAAGACAAGAATTACATGGAGAATATTGCTTATGGTCCGCGATGATGAAACCATTCTTACTATCTAAATTGGGCTGCCTGTGGTTTTTCTTTGTCAAAACTACGAAAAACAAATTTCTATTTTGACAGTTTTTTAAATTTTCCGCTGAATTGTGCCTGTTTTAATCAAAAGAGGGGAAAAAACAAGTTTTGCTATGAATTTTAGAGCATATTATAGTGTAGTATTTTAAGAAGACTTCTGCTCTGCTTTCTTTTTTGTTTTTTCTTTCTCTTTTTCTCTTTCATTGCCAAATCATTGGGCAATATCCAAAATTCAAAAAACAAAAAACAATATTTCAACACCAATATATGTATATTAATGTCACACATGCCACTTTTATTTCGGGTTTTTTTAATAACGTGCATGGCAGTAAGCCTTCTTAATCATTGCTTGAAAAAAATATTGTCCACGTCTTTTGTGGTCCTTGCTCAATACTCCATATTCGAGTTCTTTTTGCTCAGTCTTGTCTCGTTTATGCCTTATGATATTCAGCTATTCAACCAAAACCCGTGTCATTTTAATCAACTCGTATTGTCCGTAGTACGTACATTCCTTACTCTACAATGGACCCGCTTAGTAAAAGAAAAGAACACATTTATAGTCGAGGCTAAGACTGAGTAAAGGCGAACTCGGAATGGGAGTATTTTCACGGGTTCTCCAAGTGGCGTCCAAGCGAGATTCAGAGAGGCGATTATGTCAGTCGCAAACAGCTGTTTGCTTGCGACAGAGCCAAAAGTAAATAGCTAATTTTAGTCCCTAAATTAACGTAAATGATGTAGAAAAGAGCCATAGGTACCCATTATAAAGTAAATATATGTGGCATTTGTATAGAATGAATAGCAGACACTCTTCAAAATATAAAAGTTTTACTACGTTTGTAACTAGGACGTGCATTGAAAATGGATTTCTTTCTTGAGGCTGAAGAAATTTAAGACCTAAAAATGTTTGCTTTAGTCCCGAGTTTTAAGGAGTAATTAATCAAATCCATAGTCTCATGTGTGCAAACGAAGACAAGACTTCCAGTAAATGACTCCGAGAGCTTGGACAGCCAACCAAAATGGCATCGATTTGGACTTTAACGCTTTCAAGAACTTTTGCACTAGGAATTTTCGGATGTCTTTTGGTAATGAATGAATGTACGTATAATCTTTCAAATAAGAGTGGTCTCCAGCGATCTAACAAACCGAATGTTTCAGTTTGGGATGAAATTCGTCGAATATTTGGTAAATATTAATTTAGTTTGTTGTCGTTATTAAGAATTTATTCTAAAGAATACTCCTAAATGGAAATTGCTTGAGATTACTTCCTTTATTTCCTTGTGACCTTTTGTTTAACTTAAGTCATCTTGTTATTTTACCAAATGGTCGAATATTTTCCTATATTTTTTTTTCGTTCATGTTCTCTGAATCTTGAAGTTCTTGCAAGGCATTAGTTTTTGTATTTGCCAATTTATGACCGAGCTTAGATCAAGTTACATAAACTTATTTTAATGATAAAAATTTAAAAAAATTAAAAATCTACAGCAACTTTTCTCTGGTACCATAGTGTCTCTCGTTGACAATTCTTGGATTTCTCTGACAAGAATCGCCAACGAAGGAGAGTCTACTACAGCAGGGAACAACAACTGAGCTGTCCATACCACAGACGTGTTTTTTAAAACAGTTTTTTAAGGTTTTATATTTTGGGAATTTTTATTATATTAATATCAATTAGCAAATCCGTCAAAGGATTAATACTGGTCGATGTTACAACCCTTTATAACAGAAGTGATCAGAATCTATATGTACAGCATTTCCGAGTCTCTCAAAATGTTGACTTGACGAAGTCTTCCGCGCAACAAACGTAAACTCTTCCCCTCCCTCGGTGCATCTCTCGCTATACCGTCTGCTTTTGATTACCACAGGAGAAGCTTCCAGATATGCAATTCGAATAATATTTCCCAGCAAATAATGTAAACAAAATAAAAAATGTTCGCGTTTAACTTATATTTCAGGAGCAACCATAATTCGATTTGAAAATCTAGGGTGCTACGTGGATGACAGAAACGATCGAGCTTTCCTGATAAGTAGAAAGGATTCATTCAAGAACTTTCTGAATAGTGGGTGGACCAACCTTAATACCGCCTTTCCAAAAATGGTTTACGGATGTGCTAATTTTACCTTAGAGCAGGGCTATCGGTATTTTGGTGTACAGGATTGGGGAGAGTGTTGGGCTGGTGATAACCGGTATGACAAGCATGGGAAAGGTAATGGAGATAATCTGTGTTCCTATAGCGTTGGAGGACCTCATCGAAATAAAGTGTACAAATTTCTACCTGGTTAGTAAAAGACACTGTCGCCTTCGGTATTTAATTGCTGCCATGCATGCATGCATGCATGCATTCATCCATGCATCCATCTATCTATCCATCCATGCATCCATCTATCCATCCATCCATCCATCCATCCATCCACCCAATGATATACTTGATGAATTTCAATTGGAGCAAATAATCAACGAGCCAACTAGGGTTACGAAAAAGACAGAGTCCTTAATCGACCATGTAATATCAAATTGTAAGAATAATATTATTCAGTCTGGAGTTTATGCACTATCTATTAGTGACCATTATTTGGCTTTCGCCATCAGGAAAATTGGTATCCCAAGAGGAAGACCTAAAATTATTGAAACGAGAAATTTTAAAAATTTTGACTGTGAAGACTTTGAAAATGACCTTAAAAACACTGTTTGGCCACTCTTCGACCAACTAAAAAACGTGGACGAAGCATGGGCAAGCTGGAAAAAAATCTTCTTAAAAACTATTGATAAGCACGCTCCCACTAGGTTGATAAAAGTGCGCAACAAACCCTCTCCCTGGATAAATGCTAATGTTAAACAGGAAATGCATAACAGGGACTTCCTAAAGAAAAAGGCCACGAAGTCTAATGACCCAGAAGACTGGTCTAAGTATAGAAAGATGAGGAATTTTGTTAATCAATTAGTTACTAAGACGAAAAGGAAATTTTATCAAGATCAAATTGAAAAACACTCTAGTGACACCAAGAAAACTTGGAAGACAATAAATAATCTCAGGGGCAAGAGATCACAAAATGTTGAAATCAGCGAAATTAGGCAGACTGTGCAAAATACTGTTACTAATCCAAAGGATGTAGCAAATGTCCTTAACACTTATTTCACAGAAATTGCCGGTAAATTAGCTTCAGAAATAAATTCTAAACGTGCCAGTAATGTAAATTTCGCTGATTATGTTAAAAAAGTAGACCATGTGTTTACTTTTCGTTTGATCGATTCCTCTAGAGTACTTGAGCTTCTGCAAGGTATTAATACTGCTAAAGCAACTGGTCTTGATAAAATTCCAAATATTATTCTAAAAGCAGCGGCTCCTCATATCTGTAATTCATTAACTACCCTTTTTAACCTTTCGATTAAAACAAATATTTTTCCGTCGGAATGGAAAGTGGCTAAAGTCACCCCCATTTTTAAATCTGGTGAACAAGATGACCCAGGCAACTATAGACCTATTTCAGTTACTTCTGCTATCTCCCGCCTTTTTGAAAAACTAATCTGTGAGCAGCTGATTTCATATCTTGACGAACATAATTTACTAGATACCCATCAGTCGGGCTTTAGACCTTATCACTCAACTTTAACTGCGCTTTTAGATCTAACAAATGAATGGTACTTCAATATAGACAGGAAAATGATCAATGGTGTGATATTTTTAGACCTTAAGAAGGCATTTGACACCGTTGATCATAGTATATTGTTAGCAAAACTAGAATATTATGGGTTTAACGCCACAGTCCGACAGTGGTTTCAGTCATATTTGACTGGCAGATCGCAACAGTGTTCAATCAATGGAGTACTTTCCGAAGCCCGTCCCATCTCTTTTGGTATACCTCAGGGGACAATTTTGGGCCCAGTTCTCTTTTTAATCTACATTAATGATCTACCGCGTTGCCTCGACTATAGTACAACTAGGCTTTATGCTGATGATACGACTTTATCATTTTCTGACTGTGGAATTAATAACCTGAATAATCAAATGGATATCGGCTTAGAACATGTAGCTTCTTGGCTCTGTGCCAACAAACTCACTTTGAATGCTTGTCCTTAACACTTATTTCACAGAAATTGCCGGTAAATTAGCTTCAGAAATAAATTCTAAACGTGCCAGTAATGTAAATTTCGCTGATTATGTTAAAAAAGTAGACCATGTGTTTACTTTTCGTTTGATCGATTCCTCTAGAGTACTTGAGCTTCTGCAAGGTATTAATACTGCTAAAGCAACTGGTCTTGATAAAATTCCAAATATTATTCTAAAAGCAGCGGCTCCTCATATCTGTAATTCATTAACTACCCTTTTTAACCTTTCGATTAAAACAAATATTTTTCCGTCGGAATGGAAAGTGGCTAAAGTCACCCCCATTTTTAAATCTGGTGAACAAGATGACCCAGGCAACTATAGACCTATTTCAGTTACTTCTGCTATCTCCCGCCTTTTTGAAAAACTAATCTGTGAGCAGCTGATTTCATATCTTGACGAACATAATTTACTAGATACCCATCAGTCGGGCTTTAGACCTTATCACTCAACTTTAACTGCGCTTTTAGATCTAACAAATGAATGGTACTTCAATATAGACAGGAAAATGATCAATGGTGTGATATTTTTAGACCTTAAGAAGGCATTTGACACCGTTGATCATAGTATATTGTTAGCAAAACTAGAATATTATGGGTTTAACGCCACAGTCCGACAGTGGTTTCAGTCATATTTGACTGGCAGATCGCAACAGTGTTCAATCAATGGAGTACTTTCCGAAGCCCGTCCCATCTCTTTTGGTATACCTCAGGGGACAATTTTGGGCCCAGTTCTCTTTTTAATCTACATTAATGATCTACCGCGTTGCCTCGACTATAGTACAACTAGGCTTTATGCTGATGATACGACTTTATCATTTTCTGACTGTGGAATTAATAACCTGAATAATCAAATGGATATCGGCTTAGAACATGTAGCTTCTTGGCTCTGTGCCAACAAACTCACTTTGAATGCTGTAAAGTCAGAATTTATGTTAATTGGTTCCCGTCAAAGAATTTCTACTTTAGATGACACAGACTTATGTCTGACTATAGACGGTACCGCGTTAAAACGATCTAAAGAAACAAAATGTCTCGGCGTCTATATTGATGAAAATCTGACTTGGCGTTCTCATGTTGAGCACATTAAAAAGAAGATTGCATGTAACCTAAGCACGTTAAAGAAAATTAAGCCAATTTTAAGTAGGCCCTATCTAATCAAAATCTATAAGAACATAATTGAGCCTTACTTTAACTATTGCTGTTTAGTTTGGGACAGTATCGACGAAACTTTAACTAGCAAGTTACAAAAACTACAAAACCGTGCAGCCCGTATAATTACTGGCGCACCGTATTTAAGCGTACGAACGAGTCAAATTTTTAATGAACTCAAATGGATACCTTTAAATGAACAAAGACTGCAACAAAAGGCCATTATGATGTTCAAAATCGTCAATGATATCGTCCCATCTTATTTAAAAGATATGTTTTCCAGCCAGATTGGTACTCAATCTTACAACTTAAGGCGTTCTTCTAAAAATTTACAAATTCCAAAAGCCAGAACTGACTATTTCAGAAATAGTTTTGCTTTTACTGGAGCCTGGCTTTGGAATTCTCTGCCTCAGTCATTAAAAGAAGAACGATCCTTAAAAGTATTTAAAAAAAAAATAAAAAGCTATAGGTTTTGCACTGATGACAACTAATATTTAATCGTTTTAGTTCTACGAAATATATCTAATTAACCTATTATCTTATTTCAATTGTATATTTATTGTATCAGTGTAGCATTTGTATATTTTACATAATTATCATTTGTTAATATAGTTTTTACGGCCTCTAGGTAGAGCAACATTAAGTTTTTTATCTTGATATTGATAGAGTTACCGTGCTTAAATAAAGATTATTATTATTATTATTATTATTATTACCCATCCATCCATCCATCCATCCATCCATCCATCCATCCATCCATCCATCCATCCATCCATCCATCCATCCATCCATCCATCCAGAGCAATAAAGATGCTTTTTTTTTTCTTTTCAAGTAAACGGAAGCTGGAGCGAATGGAGTGAGTGGCAAGAGTGCAACCAAACGTGTGGTAATTCATATGCCAAGCGCACGCGTAACTGTACCAATCCTTCTCCCCGCTGGGGTGGACTCAGTTGTCAAGGATCTCATTTGGAGCAACAGAAATGCAACAGCAACAAATGTCAAGGTACGAGTGAAGAATATCTTAAATGTGGATGGCCGCGGAAACAGCTGACTTGAAAAATGTATTGTTTTACGAGGGTAGCACTTAATAGCCATTGGCTAACTAAAAAAAATCTTGTGACCCTCGTTCCGAATGACCGAATTATATTAAACTAAGAACTTTTTGCTCATGGATCGAATGGAAGAAAACCGGAGAACCGACCCGGAGAAAAACCCTCGAAGCGCAGAAGTGAACCAACTACAAGCTTTACCCACATATATGACATATGAGTCAAGGAATCGAAGCTGGGTTATTGGTGAGAAGCGAGCTAACCTCAGTATCATGCTCTCTTGGGGAGAGAGAGAAGGGGGGGGGGGGGGGGGGGAGGGAAAAGACCTTACTCCCCCTCCCTAGGCACCCTGAAGGCCTGATACTCAGGTTAGAGACAAGCGCATTCACGCGCTACACCATGCACCCATGCTTCCCAAACCAGCTGAGTTAACCGCGTTATCCGAAAGTGATTTTATGGTCAACTCCTTTTGGTTAGCATTTTCCGAGCAGGGACTGAGTACGATGTAGATTTCTCTTGTCAATTGAAAATCATGGAATTCCATCATGAGTTCGACTAGTGTTTACGATCAATAACAATAAAGAATTCAGTCGTATTTTTCGGGGTTTCTCTTGGCTGAATCATGAGGAATGCCAATCAAAATTCAATATTTAATCCTCAATAGACCTATCCCGAATTCGCTTGACTGTTCACGAAACAATGGTTTCAAGTCGAGGTTGAACTTGATGAATAAAAGAATCAAGTTCAGTCTTGACTTCAAACCATTGTTTCATGGTCAGTCAAGCGAATTCGGGATAGGTCTATTCTCATTGGTTGACCTTGATTATGAGTTTGTTTTGAAGGTCAACTCAGCTCGTAAACAAAATGAAGTCGATAAAAAAACTGATCTCTTGCAATTACTGTGTGAACACACTTATCGGGAACACTTGAATAAAACTGACCAATCAGATAACCGCAAACTAGACGGAGATTGAACTGATAACAGTGTTAGCCAATCAGTTATCACGTTCTCATGGGCTATCTGATTGGCTGGTTAAAATATAAAATAAAAATCACAGTATAATTGGTTAATGACTAATTTGTAAAAGGGGTCTCGGCTAAAGTATCCGCACAGTAAAGGCAACGTTATTTTTCCAGGGATATGGAGCGAGTGGGGTAACTGGAACACGTGTAGCAAGTCATGTGGACTGGGCCACCGAACAAGACAACGAACATGTATAAAGTCCTTCTCATATGGAAAGGAAAGAGTTTGTCAAGGATCCCCTGAGGAAACCAAGAACTGTTATGTGATCATGTGTAAAGGTTGGTTGGTGTAGGCATGTGAGGTACCTAAGTATTTGATGTCAGGGTTTTACCTTCCAGCTTTCTAATCGAGGTGATGATGATGCTGCACGATGATCATGGTGGCGGTGATGATGGTGGTGATGATGATGATGATGATGATGATGATAAACTTTATTTGACACAGAAATCTTTCAGTGATGACTGATTTTCAAAGATGAGGTGATGCTATGATGATGATAAAGATGATGATGATGATGATAGCGATAATGATCATGATCATACATGATGATGATACATGATGATGATAATGATGACGACGATGATGATGACGATGATGATGACAATGATGATGATGGCGATAATAATGATGATGATGATATAATGTTATGATGATGGTAGTGATGAATAATGATGCACCGAAAACAAAGGTTTATTTTGACTGTGTAATTTCTGAAATCAATCTAATTAGTCTATTCTGGTGAATATTTCATAATATTTCATAATATAGATAATTATAATAATAATAATAATAACATGATAATAATAATAATAATGAAAATAGGTGATGATGATGATGATGATGATGATGATGATAACCAAAACTAATGATAACAATAAAGTATAATGATGAAGATGAGGATAACGATCGCAAAAGAATGATACCTTCAACTTGCACCAACTATCTCTTTTCCAGATGTTTTGCAGTCAATCTACCCCTTCGAAGCCATTGGATGTTACTATTCATCCTTAACACGCCGATTACTGCCCAACATGCTGGAGCATGACTTTCGAAGCAGTATTGTATGGCATAATCATAGCACTGACTCTCTGTCTGCTGTAGTCTTTAGATGTGCCAAGCATGTGCAGGTCGACTTCAGCAGGTATGAAGACAATAGATTGAGTAGCAGGCGCAAAGCGACGAGAGATGAGCTAGGTGAAGTGAGAAGGGGGACAGAGGAAATTTCCCCTGCCCCTTTCCACGGGCTCCCAATCCCTATCCCTTTGCGCCTGTTTACGAGGCCATGATGACAACTAAGGTGACTGACAACTATTTAACAAAACGTAACTTAGAAAACTTTTTAACAAAGTTATGTTATATATAATTTAGCGCGGATTCCAAAGATGAAAAGAACAATGGGTGTTCGGAGCTCGTTTTGAAGATATTGAATATTTAATATTACAATATTGTCGAGTTTCAAAAGAAAAGTGGCGGAAACCAAGCTTCACACAAGAAATATAAAAAAAGATGGGATGTCCAGAGTTCAGTTTAATTCGAGATATTGAATTTTGAATAAAACCTTGACAAGATTCGCTCACAGAAAAAGGCATAACTCAAAAAATTAAAACAGCTACGAACAAAACTGTGTGTCAAGTTGGCATTGCATAGCAGTGTAGGATGTACTGTTTTGAATGACATGGCCAAGATGGAGCCATTAAATTTAGTCCCCAAAACTGTCCCACGATGCACTGCAATTCCAACTCGACCCAGTTTTTCCTCATTCACGGAATTGATGATGCTACTTAAAGAGTGAAAAAAATCATAAACATGGCCTCCCCTATATAAGTGCTCATCTAGATTACTTTGTATATAAATGGCACTCCTACCACCGAAGTTCATCCTTCCCCAAAGAAACTGCTCAATTTTATTTATTTTATTTTTATTTTTTGCTTTATGCTTTATGCTTTCGTTTTAGCTCTCAATACTTTGGATTAGAATATTGGGGCGAGTGCTGGACAGGCAACGTCTCGTTGAAGCTGCTTGAAAAATATCCCAGATCGGACCAGTGTTTTCGAACAAATGAGAATGTTACAATTGGAAAAGTATGGTCGATCTTTTTGTATAGATTCGCACCAGGTATGACAAAGTTAAAATTGTATGACAATGCAATGATCTAGTTTGTGTTCCGACTAAAAAATCGGTGAAGATTTTATTGGTGAGAGAATGATCCACCTAGTCGGAAGAGAAGAAGCATTTCACTACTATATTGAAATAGAATTGACAAAGCTGGTATGACCTTAGGACTATTTGTCACTTGGGTCGAGAGGTCTATCCTCGACCGAACAGCAGACGTTAGCTGACTTTGTTTTATTTGTATTGTCTCCCTTTTCTCCGCCTTTCTCCGGTTTTTCTCCCTCCACACAACTTAACCTGCTTAATTCAAAAGCTAGAGGCTCCATGTCATGGCAGACATGGCAGTTGGCATGTTCGTTGAATCTAGTTTACATCAGAAATAATATATTTCTCCAGGGGAAAAGTCTTTACACTTGTGATAATTGTCAGGGCTGCCATCAAATGATGGTGCCAGGCCTATATTGGAGCTGTGAGTTTGATCAGTATGACTTATATCAGCCCAGAAAGTGTCTCAGAGTTTAATAAAAATTTACACAACATTGATTGATGTTTTTGATGACATCTGTTTTTCTTTGATAGTCAATGGAAGCTGGTCATCGTGGGGATATTGGAACAACTGTTCTAAATCATGCAGAGGAACCAAACGACGCATGCGCAATTGTTCCAATCCACCGGCCCTATGGGGAGGCCAGTACTGCCATGGAAATGGTATATCTGAATTACCGTGTGGAGATATTCTATGTGATGGTAAGTGTCTTGAATGCTAAGACAAAAACTGAGGTTGTGCATAGCAACAAGAAGTAGGCTGCTCACTGTGCTTGGCTGCTGTTCTTTTTTCTTTTTTCTTTATAGAATTGCACTGCAGCTGGCGCACTTAGTTTCTAATGATATTACTTAAAATATCTGTTTCAAATCATTCTTACCTACTTTGTGGACACACGCTATCTGGGACCACTTTTACAAATTTCATCAATTATGACGTGAGGCTAAGGAAACTAGCCAACTTCAGGAAAGAGCAAAGCGAATCAGTAGCATGTTGACTTACAGCCGATCCCAATGTTTAATTCGTTTCCATGCATGGTTAATGATAAAATGGTTGATTAAATGGTTGTTAAAATGGTTGGTAAATAGTTGACGAAATGGTTAAAAAAAAGGTTTGATAAAATGGTTGAAAAAAATTGTTTTGATGAAATGGTTGATAAAATGGTTGATAAAATGGTTGATGACATCTAAGTTTTTTGTCAGATTATAATCAGATCTAGACTTTGCTGATTGCTCCTCTTGTTGTCTATAGTTCAGCTTACATTCAATTAATTTGCTTTTATTCTTTATCGTGATTGCGTAAATTAAAAAGGGGTCCCGATTAGCGTGTCCGCCGCATCCGGTTAACTCAGTGCAGTAGGTCGTGGTTCAAGCCTCGGCCGGACCAACTGAGATGAAGGTGCTGCATTTGTAATGACATCTGCAAATGGTTAGACCCCGTGGCTTGGATGACTACGTTAATGGCGGTCCCTTCCCTAATCAACTATAAAAGATATTAAAAGAGCACTACGAGTTTATCAGTTGAATTACGCTCAAGGTCATCCTCTATAAGCAACGTTGACTTATTTAATTAATTTGTATAGATAAAGCAAGCAAATGATTGGAATCACAGTTCCAATTCCCACATGCTCTCTCCGTTACCTATCAAGTCAAAGTTGATTTATTTAATTCATTTGTGAAGATATAGCAAACAATTAATTGTGATCACGATTCTAATTCCTGCAGGCTCGCTTCGTTACCTATCAAGCAAGGTTGCTGGTCTTACATCCTCTGGAGTATTTGTCCTGTTGATTGCTGCAGTTTTCTTTTTATGGATTTTCAGACGACGACGACGAAAAAAATTGCAGTAAGTCTCGCATCTCAGTTAAAGTGCACCTAACGGGCCCCCGATACAAAACTTTCAGTATTGGTTCTACATAAAGTGAATAGTTGAATGGTGAAATTATATTTCTTCATTTGAATGTTGCGTCTTTAAGTTATGAAGGTTTATACTTCCATTACATTGCTGACTGTGACGTCACCCAGGCTTTTGAGTGTATTTGTTTTAATTTTTAATACTAAACACTAGATTGTACTAGCGGTTATGGAACATCAGATTTACAACTGATAAACATTGTGGAAACCTTGAGTATAATGATGATTCTTCTCAAAAACTGTTTGCGTGAACCAGTCAACATTTGTATATTTAATGAAGCCTGGGGTGACGTCACAGTCAGTAACATATTGGAAGTATGAACCTTCATAACTTAAAGACGCAACATTCAAATGAAGAAATATTTCACATTCAACTATTCACTTTATGTAGAATCAATACTGAAAATATTGTATCAGGGTTTAGGTGCACTTTAAAGATGGAAGGTTATCAACGATAATAAAAAGTACGACTGATTTTGCTTTTCTACCCTTTCCCCAGAATACCATAAAATACGTAAACATATCGACAGATCGAAGCACCTCGGTTTTAAAATTTTCCTTCCTCGTAAACGGCCCAAATGACCACGTTTTCATCGTTTCCGGCATTTCATCACTTTTTGCTTTTGCAAAGTTTTTCACCAAAGACAAGTATTGACTTTTTCTTTCATTTATTTAAAACTTAAAAATTTTTGCGATTCCTTTTCAAAAATAATTTACATAATTTTTCACTTGTCGACTATCTGACGCTGGTGCTTAAACTTTCTATAATCTATGCCTGTATATTCCTAATATCCTTTTTTTCTCCAAAGATCTCAGATGCATATCTCAGATCAATGGGAAATAAGTGCAGAGCAAATAGAGTTCCTGGAGCTCTTAGGCGAAGGAGAGTTCGGCAATGTATACAAAGGGGTACTGAGAAAAAAATCAAAGTCACCGATGAAAAGAAGAGGAAAGAGTATCATGCGACGAACATTACGAAAGAAAGTTAAAGATGAAGCTAAAGAAATAGTTGCAGTAAAATTATTGAGAGGTAAAATACTTCTCATCGGACACACGGTGCAAACTTTGCGTGCATGGTGGCCGTTTTGGTTGGATGTGACACGTATATAATTTTTTTCCTGCAAGAAATCTCCGAATAAGTGTTACCAACACATCGTGAAATTCATGGTTTTCCCCTATATGCAGAACTTCTTATACTGCCCTTGTTTTACCTAGACTGTGGTCCTGAAGAAATAAAAAAACACGCGGGGATTGGCAGAACACGAGAGAAGTGTTAGGAGAAGCACGACGCGTATGCAGAGTTCTCACTTCTCGAGTGTTCTGCCAATCCTCAAGTGAGTACGTTTTTCTTTTTCTTTTTTAAAATACAATCTGTTGTTTTGGATACGAATAACAAAATAAGAAGTGGACGCACCTGCTGTTTGCACGCGTAATATATCTTATATATCTTATATTATATTTAATATATCTTATTTCCGAAACAGAATCAGCCAATGAAGACCAGAGGAAAGAGTTTATGGCTGAGATTAAACTGATGAAAGAGATAGGATCTCATATCAACATCGTCAACATGATGGGGTGTCGTACGTTGATTGAGCCTTTGTATCTCGTGGTGGAACTGGTTCCTTATGGAGACCTGTTGAACTTTCTGAGGAAGCGACGACAGCAAGTAAGTAGTGGAGCAGATAGTATGCGCATGCGCATGGGCACTAGGAAAAAAGTTTGCGCATGCGTGCCTTTCAGCACGTTTTCCAATTTAGTGAGAAAATCTTCGAGTATACAAAAAATTCGCGAGTATACTTTTGTGAGACCAAGATACTGTATTAATAAATACAATATGAAAGAATTAGCCTAAGTTGCAACAACTGACTTCAAGTTTTGGCATTTTGTGAAGGCCATTTCTCAGAAATCTTTGAAGTCAAATTTACATAAAATTCATAAATTCATAAATTTATAAAGAAAAAATTCATAAACCCTAAATCATAGTTTTACATCAACATGAAGACTATTACGCTGATTTGCATACGTACTTGAAGCATGCGTAGACGCTTTTCACTCATTTCGTGCGTACATTAAAGTATATACACGGTTCGGTGCGTGCTTAGTTGGTTATTTGATCATGGTTTTCAACGAAGCAAAGCTTATTATTTAGTTCAATTTTCCGATTGACGTGCAAATTTAGATTCAAATTCTTCGCTTTCCAACCCTTAATCTTAGTTTTTTTCGGTTCAATCCCCTTCAAAATGTATTGAATTTATTCGTAAAGAAATGAATGCGCAATTATTATACAGTCTACCTGTCTTTCTTGGCTGCGCGCTTAGTGACTATCACTATCTTTCAACAATTCGTCAACTGAACATCTAGAAGTTTATCACCGCGCGCAGAACAATAAACCATTCTTTTAAAAAAGGTTTTATAATTTTCCTGCAGCTTTTGAGACTTTTAAAGGAAAACAGCAAGTCTTCGTACAGTACTTACTATGACAACGTACGAGACAGTAGCACGACCTTCAACTATGGAAGGATGATAGACGAATCTCCAGTGAGTAGCATTTTTCAAATATAGAACGATTTTCGTATTAGTGGGAAACGTAGTGTACTGACTTACGACACGTAAAGGTTGTAAAACATTTCTCCTTCAAAATTTAGAAAATGTATATTGCTGCAGTGCTTGAAGGGAATTAATTTCCAGCTGATCTAAGTAAAAATGTTAGGAAAATTTGCAAAACTGAGGTGCCACTTTATTTTTGTAAACAATGTAAAAACACGAGGTAACATTGAAATGGCTTCCCATATTTTCGCACAGTAATTCATTCCATTAGAATGTGTAGGTATACGGTTACGGTAAGACATCGTGTGGCTACAGCACCCGCATACGACAGTCGCCCTATAAATATAACAATAGTATACTCACACTAGTCAACTATTTAGCAATTAGTCCTCCATCCCGAATGGACTATGAGTCAATAGCCCATTTTACTATAACTTGGAAATTTCTCGCGAGCTCATTGGCTTAGAACCATTTTTGATTAGAGGCTAGACCTGCTTGTGCTTATGACATCTGTCACGCGCGCACTGAGCGAGCGGATTAAACGGCTTTTTCAAACTATTTACTTGTCTATTTGTTCATTTTTTTCGACTTTGTTGTGGTAAAAAACAAATCAAAGTCAGTTTTCTATGGATCTGTAACTGTAATCGAACATGAAATGACGTCAAAAATGATCCAAACTTTGCAGTGAAACCACAAGCGCAGCAAGACCCATAGAAAACTGACTTCGATTTGTTAATGAGGCCACTGACTTTTAGACCATGAGGGCGAGTTGACTAATTATTTTAGTCAAATTCAACTAGTCGGTCAAATATGTATGCAAAAAAGTTTTAAAATTAAAGTAAAGTAAATTATTGCATTATGTTCTTAGGCAAGAAGAAATCATCACAGGCAGGATTCAAGTTGTGTCATAGTCAGTTATCAACGAGGACGGGACGACGATGATGGCGAGCGCGTACAGATTAGAAGAGGTCGAGAAAATGCCTGTGAAGTTGACGATAATACTCTGACACCTAATGATTTGTTAGCGTTTGCATGGCAAATAGCACAGGGCATGGTGAGTATGAGTTTGGTTTGAGTTATGCAACAATCAAAAGGAACTTGCTGTAAAAACCAATAATAATATAAAGTTTCATAAAGCACCCACCAAGAGAGCATAAATACAGGTGCTGACACACGGTGCAACATTGCATGGCAACATTGCACGCAGCAGGACTGTTGCAGCGTGTCTACCTCAAACTTGTTGCACTCAACGTTGTATGCAACACATCTGAAGTTGAATCGCACGCTACTCTTGCAACATTGCGCGCAACAAATTTCATCATGTGAACATGGCTGCAACACTACCTGCAACATTTTGAAAATTTCCAGCCAATCAGCTTGCACCAAATTTATAACTGCTGACCAAATATCTTAGTATAGCAGAGAGGGAAACTTCTTAATAACGCGCGCGCCTTGTAATTTCCCGGTTGGGCTATTTTTAGTAACCGGATGTAATTTCGCCTAACCCTACTCCCGTGCGTCATCAACATTTTTGAGAAACAGACCCTAAATTAATTGACTTCCAGGAATATCTATCAAGAAAGAAAATAGTTCATCGTGATTTAGCAGCAAGGAACGTTTTGGTTGGCGAGAAGAAAGTATTGAAGGTAGCAGATTTTGGCTTGTCTAGAAATATCTATGACGATGCGATATACTACTCCCAGAAACGACGAAAGCTACCAATCAAATGGATGTCTCCTGAGTCTCTGTATGATCAAGTGTTTACGCCAAGTAGTGATGTGTAAGTGCTTTATACAAAATACTGCATGACAATACTTTCCAGACACTTTCGTAATTCTGGAATTAATACGATTCCTTCAAGTTGTTTAAAATGTATTGCCTTTTTGGTGTTGGTTTCCTTGCACGAGCTGCAGGGCTTATTTGCCATTCCAAGGTTGGGGTCGTGTCGGGATTGCAGAGCATCGTGAGACTACTGTTTTTGGGACATATTACTGATTTCGTCCCCTAACATAGTCTAACAATCTTTTGCAATGACAATTCGACCTTGTTTTTTCCTGACTACACGACTGTAGCTTATTTAACAATTATTATTTTATGAGGATAGTACGTGCGCGCTGATTGGTCGAAAGCTGTGCTTTATTAGTGAACGGAGCAATTAGCGTGCGTGTACTATATATAAATGAATGTACTCTAATTATCTTCTATGTGTTTTTGATCTTCCTTTCAAGTCGTTTTATTTTGTTTTGTTTTTCCAGGTGGTCTTATGGTGTTGTACTTTGGGAGATTGCAACGTTAGGTAATTGTTCTTCCCTTCAGCAAATACTATTTGATGTCGTGTAAACTGAAAATCTATTGACACTATATTCCTGATGCCATAACAAAACTTGAATGTTCCCATGGCCACAATCATAGCGAAACGTAAAAGTTTAGCAACTCCTTAAAATTATTGCTTGTAGCACTGGATTCAAAACAAAACTACAAGTTCAAGGTCTCGATATTTCATGTATAAAAAGCTAAGCAGCAGCTTCTGCATGGTAGTACATAAAACGGTCTTTGAAAAATGCTAGCCTGCTGCGAGGGAGTCCCATTGCCTAGCCCTGTAGACCCCTTCCATGTGACCTCAAAGCAGAGCTTGATCTGGGGAACAAAAAAATTATAATTCCAATCTCCTGAGAATTGGAACCTATCGCTTTGTTCCCCAGATTGACCAGCATTCCAAAGTGCTGCAAGGAGTCTATAGATGTTTTGGGCTATCACGTGATGGCACCCATGACTGGTCTAATCTGATTTTACATAATAAATAATTCAGTTTCCCAGGGGAGATAAAGACTGTATTGTTGTGCCTCTTGTCATGGCTGCCATCACGTGATGGTGCTAAGCCTCTATTGTAACAGCGCGAAAGTGCAAAGCAAAAGAAATACAGTAATTAAACTAGCTTTCTTCATGCTTTTAACAGGAGGTTGTCCATATTCCACGATAAGCAATTACAAGATTCCTAAGATGCTGAAAAATGGATACAGAATGAGCAAGCCTGATTTCTGTCCAGATGAAATGTAAGGCGTGTTATTAATATCAGAGGGGGGATATCTCTTAGGGTTCCCTTGATACCTGCAATCCCTTTCCATTGGTGTTTTGTCTAATCTCATATTTTTGTCTACGTCGATCCCGGCCGCGCGTGCATGTGTTATTAACAAGAAATCGTTAAGATAATATGAGCAGTGTAAGTCAGAGATACAAAAAAGGTGCGAATAGACAAACATTCTGTCCTTTCGTATCGATAATCATCTTCAACTTGACCAATCATCAGTTTGCATAGTATTTTACACATTTATATTACAGGGCCCACTGTAATTGGCAAAAAGCTGCTGTGGTGTCCCTGCCCTCATGGGCCAAAAACTAATAAATAAAATAAAATAGAAGAGGAGAGGAGAGGAGAGAAGAGGAAAGAAGAGGAGAGGAGAGGAGAGAAGAGGAGAGAAGAGAAGAGAAGAGAAGAGAATAAAATTAGAATGAAATAAAATAAAACAAAATAAAATATTTCTTTAATTGTTTTGGCTTTTCTAGGTACGCAATGATGCGCAAATGTTGGCGTGACAAACCACTGGATCGTCCATCATTTTCAGAGCTGCGCGACGCCCTGGAGCAAATGATGTTACAGGAAAATCCGTATTTAGAACTCTGGGAAGAATTGGAAGTTCATGATTCATACCATTTCCCTTCCATTTCTGGCAGCGAAAGTGATGATGAAATCGACATGGGTGAAATAGAAATAACAGAACGACGCGGACAAACTGTCGTCAACAATAAACATTGCAGTAGATTTACGACGTACTTTTGATAGGCTAGACAAGCAATCAACGAGTATAAAACGGTGCAAAGATAACCTCCTAAAGTGATAAAATATGATGAATGCATTCATTTGGTACGGCCTCTATTAAGCGGACACCTTCATAACCTTGCCTGACGTTCGGTTAATAAAGGGTGTCCCCTGAATTGGGGTTTGTTTTACTGTAAATATAGTAGTACCTCTATTAAGCGGACACCTTCATAACCTTGCTTGACGTTCGGTTAATAAAGGGTGTCCTCTGAATTGGGGTTTGTTTTACTGTAAATATAGTAGTACCTCTATTAAGTGGACACCTTCATAACCTTGCTTGGTGTTCGGTTAATAAAGGTTGTCCTCTGAAATGGGGTTTGTTTTACTTTAAATATAGTAGTACCTCTATTAAGTGGACACCTTCATAACCTTGCTTGGTGTTCGGTTAATAAAGGTTGTCCTCTGAAATGGGGTTTGTTTTACTTTAAATATAGTAGTACCTCTATTAAGTGGACACCTTCATTACCTTGCTTGGTGTTCGGTTAATAAAGGTTGTCCTCTGAAATGGGGTTTATTTTACTTTAAATATAGTAGTACCTCTATTAAGTGGACACCTTCATTACCTTGCTTGGTGTTCGGTTAATAAAGGTTGTCCTCTGAAATGGGGTTTGTTTTACTTTAAATATAGTAGTACCTCTATTAAGTGGACACCTTCCTAACTTTGCCTGGAGTTGGTTTAATAAAGGGTGTCCTCTGAGTTGGGGTTTGTTTCACTATAAACATAGTAGTACCTCTATTAAGTGGACATCTTCATAACCTCGCCCGGTATACGGTTAATAAAGGTTTGTTTTACTGGAGATATAGGAAAAAAATTATGTGAGCATGCAACTAGCAGTCTGTTTAAAATAGAGGTATATAAAACGCGCGCGCATGCCTCTGTACATGGAAAGTTTAAAGGTAAGAAAAAAAACCACATAGAACTATTATTAGCTTAGATTATGTAAATAAAACAATAATATCAAAAATAATTAATGAAATAAATGTAATATACAAAAAAAAGTATATAAAAACTAGACTAAAACTCAGTAGAAAGATTATGAAATAAAGAAACAGATGAATAGAAATATTAGAAGTAAATCTTAATGCCAAACGCACCTTGATCTTAAAGGCTGGTTCATTCAGGCATCGTCTTCAGACTCAACTTAATGCGAAACTAGCTAGTTTGCTTCGGTGATTGTAATCTTATTTTGGGCTTCCTGTTTCGGTTAGTGAAACTGGTACCAGTTGGGCTACCTGTGGTTAGGATCAAAATGGCTGCCATCCTGTATCGAAAGGTTGCCTTGCAAAGATTGTTAAATGTCACGGCATCTTGCTCCAAGAATAGACAATATATTTTAAGAGGGTGTACAACATTTTTCTTTCGTTGTTATACTCAAGAAAAAACAGCTATAAACGACAGAACGTTATTTCTTCGAGCAAGAGAATTCCAAGATCGAACCGCCATCATCGACAAAAATTATGGAGAATCGTCTTACAAACAACTATTGCAGTTAAGCGGTGTTCTAAGCCAAAAAATCTCCGAAACATGCTCAAAGAAAGGAGAGAAAGACTTAAACGGCAAGAGAATAGCGTTCTTGTGCTCGAGAGATTTAAGTTATGTTGCTGTTCAATGGGCAATATGGCGAAGTGGAGGTATAGCTGTGCCCTTATCCCCGTCATATCCTACAAATATGATGGAGTATTTCATTGAAGACTCGGATTCTTTATTACTAGTTACAACGCAGGAATATTCTCATAAAATTAAACCCCTCGTAGAAAAGAAAGGAATAGCACATTTAGAAATGTCAGATGATGAAAGAACAGAGCTCAATGAGAAAGGTTTGCATCCCACTTCAACAGAAATGGAAGTGAATGACTGGGATGATAAAGAAGCCATGATATTTTATACTAGTGGAACTACTGGGAAACCCAAGGGAGTATTAATAACACACGGGAATATCAGGTATATTTCATGCTTTAGAGGACATCACAGGAAAAAAAAAACCAGATCCTCAAATTGGGAATAGTTGGGAATTTCCTTGAATTCCCAATTTGAACACCAACATTGGGATTTATTGTTGGGAATTCCCTTCTATTACCCAATAGAAAAACAAAATTCCCAACAAACTAACATTGGGAATCAGTGCCACGCTCCCAATTTCGTTCTCTCTGGGAATTGGATGGGAATTCATTGGGAATTCAAGGAAATTCCCAACAAATTCCCAATTTGGGAATCCGTTTTTTTTCCTGTGATATTTCCAAGATGGCTGCTATTTTGTCCCCCAAAAGATACCCACAATGAACTCTAGTGCAAACTTGAGCAAGTTTTTTCCCCAACCCCTGGATGGCTAATAGATTGAGAGTTCTTATGTCTTCAATTATTATTGCATACCCCATAACCATAATGGAGACAATCTATTGTGATAAATGCTGTTGGTGTTAGACTTGTGCTCATTCATTCATCCATCCATACATTCATCCGTTCATTCATCCTCTATCCAACCATCACTCGACTTGTCCATCTATTCATTTATCCATCCATCTATCCTACCACTGATCCATTCATAGATATATCCATTAATTCCTTCATTCATTTGTTTATCCATCCATCCATCTATTTATCCATTCATCAATCCATTCATTCATCTATTCATGCATTTATCCATTCATCCATCCACCCTGCAGTCAAAATTATTTTGACTCCAGGGTCATGCATTTGTAATGACATTTATTTACTTTACCATATTTTAAATTATCTAATAATATAATATTAGAGCCCAGATCTGTGGTATGATAACAGCCTGGGGCTGGACAGGGAATGATCGTATACTGCATGTCCTACCTCTCCATCATGTACATGGCGTCATCAATGTCTTATCTTGCTCATTATGGGTGGGGGCTACTTGCGTTATGCTGCAAAAGTTTGACCCTAAAAAGGTAGGAGTTGAAATATTTCATATAGTTAAAACAATATTATTTGCCGAAGACAAAGTGAATATCAGGGGATACATGTATTTACTAAGCCACAAGTCTTTGAGTGGTGAGGTAAATATTCCCCATATGTACTGAGCCTGAGGTGAATAATTGTTTGTAATGTTTTAGACTTGAATATCAGAGAAAACACCAATTAGCCAGTCAAAAATGTAATCAGCGCAAGGGTTATATATCTTAAATATTTCATATTTATAGTGAAGGGAGTGTGGAA